>NC_046333.1:55887672-56202918 GCF_000738735.6 Corvus cornix cornix
GGGTGAGCAACAGGCTCACAGTTCAGGCACAAAGGGTTTAGGCAATGGGGGGACATCAGGCTGGTGTCCTGTCACTAGCGGGGTTCCGCAGGGCTCCATCTTAGGCCCTCGGCTCTTCCACGCCTTCATTAATGACTTGGACACAGGACTGGAAGGGATAGTCAGCAAGTTTGCAGACAACGCAAAATTGGGAGGAGCTGCTGACTCCCTTGAAGGCAGGGAGGCCCTGCAGAGAGACCATAGAGGACTGGGCAATCACAAACAGGATGAAGTTCAACAAGAGAAAGCACCAGATTCTGCACCTAGGAGGGAGCAACCCTGGATGTAGAGACAGACTGGGGAATGAGAGGCTGGAAAGCAGCCTTGTGGAAAGGGACCTGGGAGTCCTG
Source organism: Corvus cornix cornix (assembly GCF_000738735.6). NCBI lineage: Eukaryota > Metazoa > Chordata > Aves > Passeriformes > Corvidae > Corvus > Corvus cornix. Next base: position 55,888,062 of record NC_046333.1, read on the forward strand.
GTCGATGGCAAGTTGAACGTGAGTCAGCAGTGCCCTGGCAGCCAGGAGGGCCACCCGTGTCCTGGGGGGCATCAGGCACAGCATCACCAGTCGGGCAAGGGAGGGGATTGTCCAGCTCTGCTCTGCACTGGGGCAGCCTCACCTCGAGTGCTGGGGGCAGTTTTGGGAGCCACAATATGAGAAAGACATTAAGAAGTTAAAGAGCATCCAAAGGAGGGCAATGAAGATGGTGAAGAGCCTTGTGGGGAAACTGTATGAGGAGTGGCTGAGGTCACTTGGTCTTTTTAGCCCAGAGGAGACTGAGGAGAGACCTCACTGCAGCCTACAACTTCATCATGAGGGGGAGGAGGAGGGCAGGCACTGATCTCTTCTCTGTGGGGCACAGTGACAGGACCCAAGGGAATGGCCTGAAGTTGTAGCAGGGGAGGTTTAGGTTGGGTATCAGTAAAAGGTTCGTCACCCACAGGGTGGTTGGGCACTAAAACAGGCTCCCCAGGGAAGTGGTCACAGCACCAAGCCTGGCAGAGTTCAGGAAGCATTTGGACAATGCTCTCAGGCACATGGTGTGACTCTTGGGGACAGTTCTGTGCAGGGCCAGGAGCTGGGCTTGGATGATCCTAGTGGGTCCCTTCCAACACAACACATTCTGTGATTCTGTGACTCTCACAACTGCCTGAGATTAGTGGCAGTTAAGTGATCTTACGAAAGGTCACTGCTGCTTTCTCTTATGGACTAAGATGTGAAACCACTCCTAAGCACAGGCACTAAAGCAGCTCCTGTTCCAAGTCCATTATAGGTATTAGCCAAGCCTATGAATTCAAGTCTTCAGAAAGCCTTCTTAAAATGAGCATATGCCAAAACCTTTATCATGTTAAGGACCTTCAACTCAATACACCCTTGGTTTCCACTACAGAGATAGAGCTTTAGCATACAAAAATAGCTGGTTCCAACCAGGCACTAGCATCCCTACTACAAATAGTACTACCATAACAACACAACTGCAGCATTATAACAGCACAAAATTGAGCAGTTTATTCTTGAAAAGTAACTGTTAGTTATCTTACCTCAACATATGCAGGCTGTTTTTCAAGGATTAAATCTGCAACTTTCTTAGATACCTTAAAAAGAAGAATATTCCATGTGATACATAGCAATCTCAATTAAGTAGGCTATCCCCATACTAAAGTTCTACACGTTTGTGATTATCATTAAATTCTGCATTTTTCAAATGTATTAATAAATATTCCACAACACATTTAAAAAAATCATAAAAATTATGATCAGCTTTCCTTAGAGCCAAGATAAGAAAAATGTTCACAATTCCATCTAGGGATTAGTGGGCATTTTTAGACTACTCACTTAACTCTCTGCTTGTTGAGCAATATGCTAGAATAGCAAATAGAAATAATTTGGGACACTGCAAATGTTTACATTCTGCTCATGCTATTGCTAGAGTACAAATTTAAGTTAATCATACAGCATGGTGTGCTGGCTTGGGCTGGGGTAGTTAATTTTCTCCAAAGAACCTGGTATGGGGCTGTTTTGGACTTGGGCTGAAACCAGTTTTGATAACACAGAGGTGTTTCAGTTGAGCAGCGCCTGCAGAGGATCAATGCCTTTTCTACTCCTCGAACCACCTCGCCTGCAAGTGGGCTGGGGATGCACAAACTACTGAGAGGGGACACAGCTGAGACAGCTGACCCCAACTGACCCATGGGATACCCCAAACATATGGTGTCATGCTCAGCATATACAGCCGGGGGGAGAAGAAGGAAAGGGAATAATGCTCAGAGTGATGGCATTTGTCTTCACAAATTACTGCTATACAATAGAGCCCTGCTCTCCTGGAGAAGGCTTAACAGCTGCCTGCTCATGAAAAGCAGTGAATTAATTCCTTGTTTTGCTTCACTTGCTTACGTTTCACCTATTTTTCAGCTATTTCTTTTGCATTATCTACCTTTATGTCAACCCATGAGCTTTTTCACTTTTACTCCTCCCATTCTCACCCCCCCCTCCCCCCCGTGGGGAAGTGAGTGAGAGACTGAGTGATACTCCATTGCCATCTAGAGTTAAACCACAACACGTGGAGATCTAAGAGAGCCATGAGGACACCTACCTTTCAGACTGATACTGCATTAAATTAAAACTATGTCAAAATTAATATTCACCCTCTACACATTATACCCTTTCTTTAGAACACAGAATATGTATATTTTAAAATTTTCTCCATTGCTCTGAGTAGAATTCTAAGTAGAATGCTCCTGAAATCTGCTGTCTGTATTGAACTTAAAAACTGGGCATTGCCACCTTAATCAATCTCTTCTGCACAAACACAGAAGCTTAAAAAGAAAACCAACACTACCAGTCTTATAAATGCAAGCTTGAGAATAGTGTATCTAGTTTTGTTTTTCAGCAGGGACTAAAAATACTTAAGAAACAGTTTCAAACATAACAAAGGAATTATCGGTATTGCTCTATATTCTTTTGGGGGTACAATACTCCCAGAAATGAAAATAAAATAAAACTGGCTATGACAGCCAGCCCACAATGCACTACTGGCAAAGAGAAACAGAGAGGTTTTTCTAAACTTGACTATTTAGTCAAACATAGCACAAAGTTGAGCTCTTCAATCAGCATTTCTGTAACAAACTCATATTGGCTCCACCAGCTCCATTCCCATCCTCTGGAAGAGCACTTGCACATAAATGGTCTTCAAAATATTCTGATGTCATCGGCTGGCAATCTTGACAAGGAGCATATAACCAGCTACGCTTTCCTCCTTCCCTAGCAAAAGCAGGCCAGAATAACAAAGCAATTTTAAAACTTTTCAGTTGTTCTTAACCTCATAGGTGTTCTATAACTACTACAGCTTTCCTCTGCAGGACAGCAAAAGAACCACTCCAGAGGGAGGTGGGGTCAGGATAGGATACTATCAGGCCAAATGCTACACAAGCCTACATGACCTTGTGGCTCTTAAGAAATTTTGTTCACTCCACAGTCTATGCACTGTGAAATTTTCACTTTCTTTTTTTCAACATATTCTTCATTCTAGTCCTGTACCTATAAAAAACTTTAGGACATGGATATATCTGCTAGTTATTCAATGCTCTAGTACAAACTTAACTGTTTGATTCTTCACTGTTAAACAATGTTCAAGCAGTACACGTGAATAAAAGATATATTTCATTTTCAGTTCTTACACTCTTTTTGTTTTGCAAGTCCTCAGTTACCCTTAACTAATAACAACCTCAACACTGTCAAGCACTTGCCACAGCCACTTTTTTCCTTTCCCTTAGTGATGCTACTTTTCTTTCTGAGCTTCCAAGCTATTCTCTCAAATATTTTTTCAGATGAGCAATATTATCCCAAATTACTTCAGTCATCTCCAAACTGTCACACCCCTTTTGGCATCTTCCATACAATTGTGCTAAGTCTTGGAATCCTGAATTGCAACTGCTAGCCAGCACTGAAGGTGACTGTGGTTATCAATGCCTGCCAACAACATTTGCTGAAGAGACAACATATTTTCTCTTTCCTAATCACATCAGTAAAAAATATTTCATCTCCTGATGAAAAAGAAAAAACAATATAGCTAAGGATATTAGATTACTAATTAAAATGAAGTCTAGCAGACATACAACTAAAAAGCCTTTCTAATCCAAATAGTCTGTACCAAGACAATTACAAATTAAAGTTGTCATGATACATACATTTAAAAAAGTTTGAGCAAGTTGGGATCCTTCCAGTGGAATGGAAAACTAATGAGCAAACTACAGAAAATAAGAAGTCTATAGTGACCCTGAAAACGAAGGGATGACCAAGATCAGCTGGGCAAAAACAGATGGTAAAAGTCAGCAAGAAGTGGAAGATCAGAGCTCTAGTACCTGTAATTCATGCTCATATAAGTGCTTTGCATTCGAGAAATTTAGAAGTTGCTGTTATCTCCAAACTACTATTGTAAATCCCTATGCCAGCTGTAGATACAGACACTGAAGCGAAAAAGGCAGTATTTAGTTTTTTGCAGAAAGAGAGGTACTGTGTGATATGTCAACAGGCTTCTTGAATCCCCTATCTAATAATCTATTCACCATCAAAATATTTTTAGGACTGAAATAACAACATATAACATCCTGCAGTTTTGTCTTCCAAGAAAGACACTAATGTCCTTTATGGCAGACAGTTTTCTAAATGATCCATCACAAGATAAATGGATAATAACTGAGACAGAAGAACAAAATATGCAACAGTCTCTCACACTCTACCTGAAAATATGACATAAGAATATGAAATACAGCATATCATAAATTTTAGCACCTTGGCACATGCCCAAGGAGGAAATAATTCCTCCCTTACCAGAAACACATTTTGGTGAGATTAAGAAAGAAACAACCAAGGACCAATCCTGACTGGGGGGGATGGTGAGGGAAGAACCAGGCACATGTTTCTTGTCAAGAGTTTTGGCTTTGAGAGTTTTTACCTGTTTTTATTCTAAAAGAAAGACACATCTGGTCACATTTACTGGAAACCTTGTGCTCAGTTCTCTCCCCTATTATTCATTAGCTGCACGCACTTTCCAGTTCAAATGTTTGCAGCCATGCCCTGAAACTGCTCCTCCAGTGGCAGCCAGTTTCCGTTCTGCAAGCAAAAACGGCCATGACATTGATAACACGTATTGGGATTATGTAGCATATCTCAGGGAAGTCGTCTCAGTCTTGAGAGCACTTCCTTGCAAAACAAGGTGACCGGCAGATGTCCTCTTAAACTTAAAAAAACATCACCAACACCACACAAACAAACACAAAAAAACTACTACCTCTCACTCACTTCCAACTTCTTTCCTTATAAATCTTGGTGAGAAACATGGAGTATTCATTTCCTCAGCTTCTCATTAATCTTCCACAAAACTTCATAGGTATATTATGGGGAAAGCAGTCTAAGGCAGAAGGCACTTGCTTTCTATGTATTGTTAACAATGCAACATTCTGGGTTGAACTCATTTCATTTATTTAAAGACATGAATTAGGATTATTACTTCTATTTTACTTGCAGATACTCTCCAAATTCCACAGTTAATAGATTTGTTTCCCGTATCATGTTATTCATCTCAAAAGAGCAATGGAACAACAATTAATACATGAATAGAAAATTTTAAAGTCTGCAATGTAACAAGCACCTTTCAAAAGCTGCAACTCCGATTTCTCTTCATTCCTCATAGTGACTACTCGTTACATTTCATTTGGTTTATTACATAGTAACTGTGTATCAATGTTCACTAAAAACCCTTGTAAACAATTAACATATTGGCAAATGAAATGTAAGAGAAAATAGCATCTTCAAAGAGAGAGTATTTAAAACATTTTATGTCTTACATTGCCAGAAATCCCTCAAAGAAATACTACTGAACTATTCAGCACCGTGTTGAACACTGCAAGATAAACATTCAAAAAGTCAAGTTTCTAAAGAAATAGCACATTTGCTCCTTGTTACAATACTTAACACTAAGATTTACTTCCATGATTTCATATGATTATATGATTTGGTGATGATTTTCCACTATAAAGGCACACAACATAATATTAAAAAAACTACTTAATATCTAATGCATTTAAGAAATCAAAACTTTTTCAGTTACACTTCTTGCTAGACTTACAGACAAGACAACAAATTGTGTGAGAGTATGGAGTAAAAACTTTACTTACAGCAGCTTGCTGTTGTTTTAGTTTGTCTCTGTACTCTTCCAGTTCTTGAAGACTAAGTACCGGAGGAAGCCTCTGCATTTAAACAATAAATTAAAATCAGTGATAAATTAAAGAATGTTAACTCACTCAATGTATAAGCTAGGCAATCAGTTTCATTAAAGAAACATTCTTATGGCTTCTGCAATCTAATTTACAGAATTAATCCATTTTTTCAAATGATGGATACTGAAATCAATTAGTGTTGTTATACAACATATGATCATAATTGCCTCATTAAATAATGTCATTACCTCAAAGTTACTTTATTTTATCCCATATATGTATACACACAACCACCCAATCACAGAAATTAGTCTCAGGCAGTTTGCTAAAAAAATACACAAAATATAGAACAGATTTTTTCCTCAGTTCTCTTGACTTTTTCACTATAGTTTAAATTATGAAATGCCCGTTAGCACATCTGATATTAATTCTACCACATTAAAAGAAGAGATGATATACTATATATATATACACCAATACTCTATGCTAGAAGCTCCGTACAACTACAAGATGATGTAGGGGAATACAGTGTGGTATTAATGCAAGATCTAAGAAACAAAAAACGGCTCATTAAAACAAGCATACTTTAGGTCTTCATTTTTGTTAAGCTGCCATTTTTTCTTTTAAGATGACAGCTTACCTCTAACTCATACTTCACAATATCAAAGGAGTCATTGGAAAAATAAACTTCTTCAATGCTGTTAATTATTTCCTGTTGTGCCTGAGGATCAGTTGGTTCTTCATGCAGCTCTCTGAGCTCCTCCTGCACAAAACAAAAAAGAACTTCCAAAATGTAACAACATTACATCCTAGAAAGAACAATGTTTCAACAAAACAAGCATCTTTCAAAAGCTACTTCCAACATTAGCACAAGAAGCAATGGCAAAAAACCAGAAAGATCAGTACACTGTGGCTTGTACTTCCCATTAGGGAGAGAAAGACATTAAAAACTTTTCAAAAAACATAGTGTAGACTTCAATGTTGCAGCCCACTTAAACACTTCTTCCTCGATACATTTACAGCACCAAGTGCATGTTGAGTCCACAGTTTTTTCCTCCTTAACTTTAGAAATTCTCATAATAAACTAAAAATAAACTGGCAGACTATTTCTCCAGAAGGAGAAAAAAATTGCAAAAAACAAAGCTAATAAAACTTGAACTTTAAAAAACAGAAGAACCCTCTTTGTAAGTGACAAGTAGATAGTGTCACTACAAATGCATAACTTTTCAGCTCAGCCCTCACAATTCACTGAAATACAAGTCATGCCATTAAACACTCGAATTTCTACAGGTAAAACCAGAACAGACCTGCCTTCTTTGAACAAGATTAACAGCTCTCAGATTTTAGCACAGCGGTCTAAGCAGAGATGTGTTGTCAGCTTTCTGAAAGCTAATATTCAAGAGATAAGCATCCCCATCCTTGCTGTCACTATCTCCTCTGCAAGGTCTCTGCAACAATCCAGATGCTTCTGGTGGTTGAAGCAATCCAAGGACTCAGCCTGAACCTCCTATTCCCCTGCTGCACTGCACATTGCAACTAATACTGGCCCTCCCCTGGATGCTGTTCCCTCAAAAAGAATGAAAAATCCTTTATCAAAGACTCGAAAGGGAGAAGTGTTAGAATATTCTTTCATCAAAAAAAAAATTACACGGATCAAATTGCTTGATAATGAAATCAAACTGTGGTGAAGCAATCCAGCAGATTGAAGAGCCCCATAATGACCCTGAGCCTCCCAACAGCGCTGAGTTGTTACTGCGAGGCAAGGCGCTGGTATTTTCACCACAAAGAGGTCAAAGGTTTATTTCACCAGCTAGTGGTATCCGATTTTAGATTAAATGACTGAACAACCACTGACTTGCTTATTTCGCATGTCAGCCGAGGTAAGGTCAATGTGTACGCGTTCCGAGGCAAAGCGACACTTACAATACACAGCAAGGGGCTGTTTCTCTATGCAGTTAGAGGCAGCCAAGGGGTCACAAGTGGACGGTTTGCAAGAACATCAGAGGAGCTGCTGCTCCTCTGAAATACCTCTCACAAGAAAATAAAAGAGGGGGAAAAAAAGGGGAAAAAAATAAAGGCGGGGCGGTGAGGAAATAAAAAGCAATGGCTCTGACACAGAGGAAAACGGGTTTCAAGCGTATTTAGCGTCCCCGAGCACCCGCTAGCGACGCCGAAGGAAGGCCTCAGGCCGTGCTCGGGCGCCCCCCGCTGGGCCGCGGGCCAGCCCGCAGCCGGGAGGCTCCGTGCCGCCATGGGGCAGCAAGGAACGGGAGAAAAACCATCGAGGAAGCAGCCGGGAACCGGAGAAAAGCCTCGAGCAGCCACCTTCTCCCTCCCCGTGAAGTTCCAGGCGCCTCCGACCTCCGTCTGAAACGCCTGATGCAGTCACTGCCACCAACGCAATGAGCGCAGCAACCCACCCGCAGCCAGAGGAAGGGCATGGACTGCACCGACAGACCGAGAGAAAGAAGGAAATAATAGTTATATCGTTATATATCTGTATAACTACATATATAACAAAAATAAATAACAATATCAAAGGAAACTGATGCAGTTCTTTAGACAAACTCTTCAAAGGCACGTTTGGATGTGGCCCCGCTCTCAAGCGAGCACACGTCCCCAGCACCAGAGCCACAACGTGGCCCTGCTGAGACCGGGCCAAAGGCTGGGTCAGCTCCGTACCACTGGCGACAGAAGGTGCCAACACAAGTTCGCAGGAAGCTGGCAGGGAAGAGCCTGCAGCTCCACACCGGGACCAAAGAGACACACAGGACTCCAGGCAGGCAGGACTGTCCTGTCAGCTCCAGCCACCCAGCTCACCAGCAGTGACACCTTTCCACCTCACATTTTATTGTGATCATGAGGAACAGAGGAGAGGAGGGCTGGTTAGGGATGAGAGCAAAAAGATTTTTGAAAAATAGTCCCTTCAGAGTCTGTTTCAATTTTTTAACGTATGGTTTTGCGGTTTCCCACATGAGGGTGCATGCATTGGCCGAGGATGCACACATTCAGATTCAATGGCATGCTGCTCTTTCATTAATTTAATTTAAAAAGCAATGGAGCTATTAACTAGCCATATGCATTCCTGCCCTTTAAAACAGAAAAAAAAATATTTCCCTCTAGACTGCTTAACAAATGGTAGCTTTATATTGTACATCCTTCTGTAAATTAGTTTCACATCTTACAGTACATTGAGTTTTAGCTATATGAAACTAAAATTAAAAATTATCCAAGAGAGGCAACAGGGTCCACTGAACCATTGCAAATGGAATAACTGAATTTATCATCTGATATTTGCCTACAAGTTCCTGCATGGCTGTTTCCTGAAAGTAAAAAAGAAAAAAAACTAACCAGAGAAGAAATGCCTAGGATCATTTGAAATTCTGGACTACTGATATCTTGTCATATTGGTGAAATAATATCTCAGTGCGATAGGTCAGTCGTGATTTACATCTGCTAAAAATGCATTAAGAAAGCCATTATGGACATATATTCTGGATTTGATGTTGAAGTGACTAGGAAAATTACTAAGAAACCGTTTTATCCTGTCCTGTCTCAGTGTTTCTTGCTAAAACACTACCCAGGAAAATATTTATTAAATATTTATTAAATATTTATTAAATATTTAAGGTTTTTCTTTACCTTGTTCATTTTCTTCTAGAAAAGCAGTCTAGTTAGAACAACTCTCCGGGATAAATTTTAGCTGCCACATGAATTACAATATCTGACACCAGACTTTTTGCCATGATAACCGGCAGCTTTCAGCACATCATGCTCCAGTAGTTTGAAGTAACCAACATAGGGAAGGCCAATCTACTGAGTCACCACTAAAGGAGGCAACAATTCCTAGCTAAAGTTTATTTGCTGATTCCTTTTCATTTTCCTCATCCTTTCAATTAGATACACAAAAACGATTTTACTATATAGAAATAAGCTCATCGTTTCAGGGGTCTTGGCGAAGGGCCGGGTTAGCTCTGTCTATTTGTACTCAGACACTTTGTAGAAGGAAAGAGAGAAGTTCTATTAAATCCCTCAAGGTATTTTTCCACCTCAAAACCTTTCTAGCTATTGCCATATAAGTATCTTCCTTAAAAAAAAAAAAAGCATTAAAACACATTTAACATTTTATGTTAATTCAGCAATTCCAAGTGCTATTCTGAATAAAAAAACCTATAAAAAATTGCCACAGAGGGAATCTCATGATAATACCCCTGCAGAGAACTTTGCCATTGCTAAACTGAATCAATTAGATACATAGGAGGCCAGGTAGAGCAGCATACTGGCAAGGTGGACCCCACAGTACTCACTTCAATCCACATGTCTAGGTTAATCCACACATTCCGCAGCAGGAACTCTCCAAGCAATAATGGGCCAACACAGCCTTCTAAGATACTGTTTCACAGGCTACTCATTTTTCCAAAGTTTTATTCAACAAGAGGCTTCACCTCCTACCTAAAACTTGTGTCACTTGTGGTACCAATTGTACTTTTTTTTCCCAGTACTTTGGGATCATACTTTCATGGAAAGACACTTTATCCCATCAGGTTACCATTAGTGAAACCCACAGCAGCAGGTCTCTCTCATAATGCCACCTAAATAGATCAGTGAAAGACAGCTTCTGGGAAGGAAAAGAAAGAAGGAAAAAGAAGTCTGACAGCTTTGCGTACTCAAAGCCATTGCTAAATAAAACACAGTGCTTGCATCCACACACTTCTCGCATCATTTTGTCTCTCTGTTCTATGGAAAAAGGAGTTTACAGTCTAGAAGCCTGTGGCAATTCCTTGAAATATATTTCAGAAGAGTCATCTCATTGCAGACTCATCTGAAATGTAGTTCAGCAAGTTTTAAATGTCTACCCAGCTATTTCCCAGTGTGTCACACTCCCACACTCTTTGTATGCTGTGTAGCCTGTAGCAGCAAAACCAATATTGCTCTGTTGAATGAAGCATTACTGGTAAGGAGTAGAAGCAAACATCTTGTGCATTCTAGTCACTACCATATAAAAGACTGAGAAGTGAAGACATTGAAAAAAGCTAACTGATACTACACAGAGAAAAAAAAATTAAACAGTTTCTAATCTAGTTAAAAGTTGAAGTTCAGCAACAGCCTGTGCGCTTCTATCCAGAGATTTCCAGGGGCCAAGTCTGTGCTATACTCATTTGGACACAGCCTCCCTCTTTGTCATGAGCCAAAAACACACAAACAAATATGCTGCTGATTTATATCCCTCCATTCTGAAAGTGGATAACACCTGTGTTAAAAGCTAATCCTAAATACCAGGATGAGGGCCATGCTCAACAGATTCAATCAGCAGGTATAGTGCAACATTGTACCACTGTGAAATAAAAGAAGTAGTAAAGCATTTATACATGTATCTGTATACACACATGCAAACACAATCCTTTAATTTTATCTGTATACAAAGATATAGATTATATTTGTCTTATAATCACAGAATATACAGAGTTGGAAGGGACCCACAAGGATCATTAAATCTAACTCCTGGCCCTGCACAGGACCATCCTCAAAATTCACACCATGTGCCTGAGAGCACTGTCCAAACACTTCCTGAGCTCTGCCAGGCTTGGTGCTGTGACCTTTACTCTGGGGAGCTGTTCCAGTACTCAGCCACCCTTGGGTGAAGAGCCTTTCTCTAGTATCTAACCTAACGTATATATTATATTGTTATGTATTATACTATATTATAACAGTATATATTTAATATAACGACATACACATATATTATATAACTATATACATTTTATACGGCAATATAATATATCTCTATGTATTTTATATAACAATTAATGTATATAAAATCGTATCATATAATGTATAACTATATCTATAAACTTTGCTTTTCTGCCCCACCCCTCCCTCCCCCTTCCCCAGCTAGGAAAGGCAGTACCACAGAGAAGTTTGTGGTATTCCTTATCTTTGATACAAAATACCCAGAACCTCCTTTTGATCTTTCCTTGTTCAGTATGTATAGAGAGTACTAATTAAAAAGCCCTCACTCTACCAAAACAAACATTATACTTCGAAAACAACTCTCCTGATGGAGAGAACAACAAAGCTTATCCATAGAACACAGCCACACCACCACTTAATGCCCTCCTGAAGAGCACTCAGCTACTGCTGGGGAAATAGAAACCCACACAAACTAACAAAGCCACACTTCTATAGCTATTCAAAAAGCATTAAAAAAAGTAAAATTTCAGTGTTATTTACCATGATAAGCTACAAAGTCAAATAATATCTGTATATTGCACATGAGTTGATTATCATCAGAATAAACATAACCTAATTCGAAGTCAACTCACCATTAACCCAACACACTTTAATTCAAGCATGCAAAATACCTACCTCAGCCTTTTGTTACAGAATCTGCTAAACAAAACTGTTACCAGCTTGGGAAACAACAATAACAGAGTGGTTGAAAAAGAATTACAGTTTCCCTGGGCAATCAGGGTATGCCAATAAAGTAAGGTATCTCAGTCAAAAAAGGTATTATGTCCTTCCACAGACAACTTCCTCTTCTAGGTATCATAGAATCACCAAAGAATCATCAAAGAATCATTAAAGAATGATGGAAGGGACCTTAAAGATCATCTAGTTCCAACTCCCCCATCACAGACACATTTCACTAGACCCAGGTTGCTCAGAGCTCCATCCAAGCTGGCCTTGAACACGGCCAGGGATGTGGCATCCACAGCTTTTCTGGGAAACCTGTTATATCCAGCCTTGCAGTTCTGATTTGGCTTCTCTACAGACTTTATCACAGACTCAAACTATTATACACTTACTTCCTACTGAGATACCTCCCAATGTGAGTTGGCTGCATGAGACACAACTAAGTGTCATTTAATTATAAAATGAAAAACTAAACCCAAAGAGAGTGGGAGGGAAGGGATGTTGTATCATACCTTAGTAGGAATCCGAAAGCTTTCAATAGGACTGAGGTCATTAACGCTCTCCTGAGGACTTCTTAGACCCTTTAAAAGAATTTTAATAATCAGTCAAGTTTGATTGCTTTATGTACCTTGCAATCAAGTTTTATCTGATGTTGAATAGATATCTACAGGTCCCTTAACACTCTGACATGTAGCTGGAAGGTTAAGACCTCATTCTAGAAACATTTCAGCAGGACCATTGGTATATAAATTATGCTCCTCAAACATCTAAGCATTTCCAGTTTTATGCTGGAATGTGTACCTTTTCAGTACAGTTCACTAACATTTTCTTTATAAAATTCACTCGCATCCTCCTCTCAATGTCCAGATGTTATCTTAAATTTTAGAATGAGCATGTGTCCAAAAACCATAGCATACTTTGTTCCACTAACTTAATGGTTTAATGGAATCAAATAAATGAATGTCATCTAGTCTATAGCAAGATTATTTTTGCTTGATGGCATATTTTTGTACTTACCATACTCTAGGACTGGCTTTTCCTATACGTAACTGAACTGAAAAGGTTGCATAATCCACATTAGCTGCTTTATATAATTATTACTCCTTAAAGCACAAATAGCCACACAAATAGCATGTATGTTTGTTGAATATCAAATGTATTCACAATTTTCATAGAAAGGTTTGCATTAGAAGGAATCTAGAGATCATCTAGTTCCAAGCCCTGCCATGGGTAGGGACACCTTCCACTAGATCAGGTTGCCCAGGGCCCCATCCAACCTGGCCTTGAAAACTTCCAGGGATGGGGCATCCATAACTTCTCTTGACAACCTGAAACAGCATCTCACCATTTCATGAAGCAATACCACAGAACATCCTGCTGAGCATATTTTCTACCAGCTCCCTAGGCAGAAATGAATCTATACATTCAAGTTTCAGATATGGTTCTGACTGCAGCTTCCCTTGAGACTTCTGGGTGTTCCTGTGAGTCACGAGTTTCAGGCAGACTTCCCTCCTGCTCTTGTGATTGACGTTAACAGTATTTTTCCCAAGCCCCTTTCTGGCCCTTGGTACCTGAATTTCTAAAAGGACCTATGCAAGTACTATGTTAATTTATGGTGAGAAAGTTTGTATTTGTTCTTTGAAACTGACAAAGTGCTGTACATCAGTTTGGTGGTAACTACATCATTTTACAATTGTTTCATCTTCCCAAGATGCAAAACCTCTCCATTTTTGTTTTGATTCTCAGATTTTTTTGCACATCATTTCAAAACATCCTCCCTTTGCAGTTGCCACCATCAAAGGTGACTCACCTCTACACATCACAAATTCAAGGTAAGGAACAAGCAAAGCAACTGCTGCAGCTCCTCATACTTCACACAAAATCTTCCCCAAGTCCTCTCAAAAATATACAGTTCTAGTGGCTTATCTCCAGAAGAAATAAAAGGTTTCACTTAGCAAATGGTAAATGTAACCTTCCCAAGGCCTGAAAATTGCCTAAGTTATATCATTTGCAGACAACATCATCTCCACACTGGGCAGGCTTCCCAGCACTCCTTTTAGTCAAGCTGAAAACGAATCATGTACCCCTCTACTGAAGCAGAACAGAGCATTATTTTGGCAATTTCATTTCCATGTCAGTGTTCATTTTTAAGCCCTGTCTCCTGCATATGCATCACAACTCTGAGGGCATAGTTTTAGAAAATAAAAGTTTCTGACTTTCCCATGTTTTCCTACAACTATCTAGAATATCTGATGCAGTGGGTGACACAAGTGATTTTTTAAGTTCTCCAATTAGACACACAGATAAACAGGCTTCTTTTCAAAGGTATTTGATATATGTGAATGACTGGAATATTCTGCTGATACACTTCCTTAAAAAGAGTCTCAACCTTAGAAGTACTGGTCCAAACGTAGGCTTAGATCTACATAATCGTGCAGACAACTGGTACAAGTGGCATACAGCAGCGGGCTGAAAGACACACACCGAGTGCTCTGGCACACACTCACTATGTGCCCAGCCAAATATGCCCCTGACACCTCCACAGCCTCGCCTTCCTTTGGACCAAAAGCATTTGCTGCCAGAAAAAGCCATGTTACAGAACCACAGTCCAGCGCTCAAAATTACATGTCAAAAAAGCAAACTGACACAGGCCGGCCCTGTCATCTTCAACAACGATTTCTCTGTTGTGACACAAGCTACGCGTTGGCACCTGCGCACGCTTCCATTTCTCGGCGTAATGGGAAAAACAAGGTGGATGCGTGTGCAGCAAGAGCTCGCACGCCCCAAGCCTTCCCTCCCCGGGCAGGGCAGAGGGCGATGCCCGCGCACCGGCGGCTCCCCGGAGTGCCGGGCACGGCGGCCCCGAGGAGAGCCCGGGACCGCCTCGGCGGGACCCCGCCGCCCCCCCCGAGAAGAGCCGCTCACCTGGCGGGTCATCAGCGACTTGATCTTCTGCATGATGGCCCCGCCGCCGCCCCGACTGCGCTCAGCGGCCGCGCAAGACGCCGGGGCACGGGCGGAGCCATGTTGGGCGCCACCTGACCGCGCCCGCCCGCGGCTCCCTGGGAGCGGTAGTTTCCGGCCGGCCGGCCCGGACTACAGTCCCGGCAGCGCGGCCCGGAGGGCGCCGGGCGGGGCGGGCCCGGGTGCTGCGGCTGAGGGGCGTTCTGGCCGGGGGGGAGCGGGAGCCGCCGCGGCTGCTTGGGCTCTTTGAACACTGCAGTTCGCCTGTGTGGCTTTCGAAAGCGGTTGCCTGAGAGGGAAAAACGAGACTCTGTCTGTGGAGACAAGTTAAAGCATACACGTAGACAAGGAGCATTTCCCGTTGTCCCGGGTTATTACGGGCGTTACGCACAAAGCGCGCCTGGCCTGTTCACGAGTGACGGAGGTAGTTTTGCGTCGCCAAAACAGACTTGTGTCGCTCTATTTAGTTGTACAGATAGCAATTAAAAAAAAAAAAAAAGCCACAAACCCTACACCAAAACCCACCAGATAGCTTTTTTAAATCTACTTTATATCACTGCAACAAAAGAAAGACTTTATCCTGCAGTCTTTACTTAAGTGGAGACAGCATTCGACGATAAGACTACCGGCACATCCACTGTGGCACGGTTGTACCTGTAGAAAAAGGAGGTTTTTTTTTCCTTCTAGAGTGCACATGGGTCAGCTCAGCGTGTTTCCTGATCCTGCTGTTGCTCAGCGCCCCAGCTGCTGGTGTGTTGTTGCAGGGTAGGGCAGGTAAGAGCAGGTGGCTTTGAAACGACACACTGACAAAGGGAGGGTCAGGACCGATGGTCCCTCCCTGCTTTCTTTAGTAGGAGCTCATTACTTCTGGCTACCGTTGGGAATAACGTGTAATTGTTTTGTGGAAAACTTCTAACAAGTTTAGCACATAACAAAGTTATTTCTCATTAATAAAATAACTAAAATTTTCAGATTGTTGGTGCTGCAGATAGTGTTGCTTTAATGTAGTTGCTTCTATTCAAAAGGAGGGAGGTTTGATTTGTATTAAGTCTAAATGCCATTTAACAGCTAGCACAAGCTACAGTTCTACGGAAAAAATACCCATTTTTCACATGCACTAAATTTGTGTGAGTTTGTGTAAAAACTTGCAGTATATTAATGACATCAAGAATATATTCAAATGCTGGAATTTGAAATTGAAAAACGTAACTGTGCTAATCTGTTCCTTTTTTTATTATTATTTTCTTTCCCCATATGGGGCATTTAAAGTACCAACCCAGGCTTTATTCCAGTGCAAAAGGTCCCATTATTTCAGTTAGAACTTAGTTAGAACCTATGACCAATATTTTCTTACACGGTGAAATCAAGTAGATAATAATTTCTAACCTAGGTTTTATAAAAGGTTGCAATTTGATATATCTAGCCTACAGTTAAGTGGATGAAGCCGATTATAAACAACAACATTCAGGTGGGCAGGACAATGGAGCCAGAAAGCCTTTGGGAATATGTGAAATACCCTAATCATCTCCTGACATATGTCGGGTGGTGATATTATTTCTGGTGGGACCACTGTACTTCTGCTTTATTTACCTGAAATAACCCTTGTGTTTCTTAAATTGGACCTGGAAGCATCTGGGTGCTTTCACCTCTCTTTAACTGAGGTAAAAATTGAGTGTTCAGCCCTTCTGATGGGGACTTAGCACCTTGCTGGACCCCTGCTCCTAGCACACAGTGACAGGGAGGCAATACCTTGCTGCCAGTCCCTCCTGCACAAAGCAGGATACAAGTCTAGCCTAATATTTGTTAATCTGTAATAGTCTGCCTAAGTGCTGTTTAGTGAAAAATATTGTGTGGTTTTGTATGGATAAACCATCTCTGTCACCGCTAACATTTGCTGCTGCAAACTGTTGCTGCACAGCTCTGGGAAGGTTTGTCCAGTTTGCTGCTGATTTGTATGGTGAATGACAGCTTTGGACAAAATCCAAACCCTACATTAATATTAATTTAAACTGATGTAAGTTAATGGAGAAGAAACAATAATCAGCAGTTAACAATTGTAGTAAGCTCACCACTCCAGCCATAGGATTTTCATTTCAAAGATGTCTCAGAGGCACTTGGCATCACATGTTGTTTAGAGAAAGGGAATTCATTCTTTGCTGAGTTATGTTAAGGAAAAAAATACAGAAAAGTTATGGGTTTGAAAGTGCAAGGAAAAAATTAGTAAGGCTCTTTAATAGCTGTTTAATGGGGTTTTTTTAAGAGAAAATGAGAGGTTGTCATTAGAAAAGATCTGAAAAAATATTCTGAATACCAATTTTAGTTTGAAATAAGCAGAAGCATGTAGCATCATGGTATTTTTTATGAAACTGTAACTAAAGGAAGTTAATAACTGTATAACCTGTTCACTTGGTACGTTTACTTACTTCTATTAATTAAATGTACTTTGTATTGTGTGCCCCATTTATTACATTCTGTGTCATATTTGCTGTGACTGTCAGGGCAGGGTTATGATAAAGTCAGAGGCAATGAAGATGGGTGCTCATCTAACAGGTGCTCCACTCCCTTTGTTCTTTGTATACACATATTCAAATCACGTAAGGCAGGGGACAGGATAGGACCTGTTAACTCATTGCTGATTTCCCTAGCAAATAAACCAGCAGCTGCAGGTCCAAGCCCTGGCTTAGTGCTGAGAAGGTGGCATTTGTGTGGGACAGGATGCTTCCATGGAGCCCTTTAGCAAACTTCTTTTGGGACTTACAGTGCAAAATATATTTTCTGCTTGTAGGTAAGATAAGATATGAATTATATTTGATTGCCATTGTGGAAATGTGAATTGATTATATAAGATTTATCTTTATAAATTTAAAGATATTTCTGTTGTATTGTCAGATGTTTTATTTCAGGAAGGTAGCCTAAAAGCTTTTCATCAGATAGTGGCAACTTGTTTTGTAGTTGAAGCTAAAGTTTTAGCAGCTGAACAAAAATGAATGCTATACATAATCTCTATGTAAAACGTGGGTATTGATTAAATATATATAATCTACATTTAAAACTTGAGTATTGATTAAATATATATCATTACATTTTATTGAGTAATATATACATTGTGCATTCTTTTTGACAAATCAGGCTGGACAGGTTCTGAACCAAGGATTATACAGAAGCTGTTACACTTCTTTAAAAGTTTATTGAGACAACACTGATAACATTATTTTTCACTTCTTTATGATTGATTAATTTATATGTAATACCTAAATGTAATTGGTATTGAAACTAAGTTAAGCTTTTAGTCAACTGAAGAATGTCTCCCCGTTAATAGTGCATTTGTTTGGTGTCTGGGTGCAGTTCTCATTAGGGTGCATTTGTTATCCGTGCAATGGATAAAAAATAGATGTTCTATGTACTTTGGCAGAAATATCCTGTGATCAAATGTTAGATAAACTTATTTCTACAAACTACTGTAACAACCTTTTTTTATATTTGTTTCTGTAAATGTCAACAGAGGAAATATATATTACAAATGCAGTGCTTCCTCTAATCATTCACGTATAAGAACAATTTTTCTTTTATCATCTTTGTGAACGTCACAGTTCTAGCTTATTATAGAGTCACTTAGTTTCCTTGATTTTGAGCTCAATACTTTTTCAAGACTTTTGGCTTCGTAATAATTGATGGTTTATATGACGAATATTGGATCTCTTCTTTAAAAATGAAAAATATTTGGTTGATAAAAACCAGTGACTTTGTTCTTTACCTACTTGATCACTTTATTGGCTATTTCTCATTAAAATCCTACAAGAGCTATTGTCATGCAAGCAGAGTGCTTTAGAGTACATCTTTGTTCACCAGGAAGTCTCACACCCTTACCCATACTCATTTTCTAGTAAGGGAAATTGCTGCTCATACTTTATATCATGATGAGAATCAGGTGCGTTGGAGACATGACACAAAGGCCACTGAAGACATTGACCTCAGCAAATAAAACTGAGTCCTGTAACAAAGCTCACTGGAACTTTTTCTTGGGCAAAAATCCCAATCCAGGGAAGAGTATGCCTGAGTTTTCCATGATATAAATGGAGGTATAGAAATTGCAGCTTCCCTGGACCATTACACCTGGGTTGTTTGGGGTTTTTTTTCATAAATGAACATACCTGTAAAAAGGGGGGAAAAATATTATCACTGATCTAGAAACATTTTCATTTCTCACATTTCAGGAGAGCTGAAAGGGTAAATGAACACTCTAGTGAAAAGCCGTTGAGAATCCAAACTCACTTAGACAAGGAGATGTGCATGTTAAATTCAGAGAATGCTAAAACCTCGCTAGGCAGGTTTCAGTTTATGCCATAAACTCAAAAGTTATGTCATAGTTTTTTATTTAAACTAAAACTGCAGCTCTTGTTTTATGTCAACAACAATTCTGTTGTGCTTGCTAATACTGGTGATAGCAAAGTGAGATGGAAGCAAAGCACAGATCACTGAGCTCCAAATGGAGGTCGTTGTGGTACAGCCCTTACGATCATTTTACAAAAACTAGGTTTTGGAATTCCATTGTCTTGGAAAAAAGTGTATTATATTTGGAAAGCTGTAGGGATAGGCTTAAATTTTATGGAATTTGTGCCTGATAAATACGAATTTAGTTTGACACATTGACTTGATTTTGCTATTAACATTAATTCAAGGATTAGTCATAACAGTCTTCAGTTTAAATTAAAAATTAAAATTAGTCTAATACAAGTGAATCATAGAACCTTTTAGGTTGGGGAAGACTCTTAAGAGCATCAAGTCCAGCCATAAACCTAACACTGCCATTTCCACCATTAAAGCATGTTCCTGAGCACCACATCTGCACATCTTTTAGGTACCCCCAGGGAGGGTGACTCTTCCTCTTCCCTGGGCATCCCATTCCAATGCCTGACAACACTTTTGGTGAAGAGCATAACCCTCTCAATAAAGAATATTCCAGACTGAAGAAGACATGATCTCTGAGAAGACCAGAATTCTGCCATCGCTGCTCCTGTAAAACCCGTGCTTTTGACAGAACACCATTATTTAATAACTTGCCCCACTCTCAGCCTGCCTTCTCCCTTGCCCTGCCAACCATGGAGAAGCTCCTGTGTGATGTTGGCACTCCACAAAATCACCCCAGCAAAGCCAGAGAGAGCAACAAGAACTGGAGTTATCCAAAGCCACTCCTGAAGGGACTGAGGGGAAAATGGGGTTTCTGCCCTTACCGCCTCTGGTCCTAGCTAAAACAGTTTCCTTAACTGCAGATCAAAATCTCTTTCCAAGACATTACACAGAGCCAATTTTCCCTGTGAATCAAATGGGACAAAGTTAATTTGCAGTTTCTATTCCCACAGTTTTTTAACTGCAGAGAAAATAGATTTTCCAGCCCCTATTCTCTTTTCTTTACTCTGTTATGCTGTTACCTTCCATACTGGTGGTCCCAGTTATCCTGGTGCTCACAAGATCTGCTTAGGTTTTGTGCTAATTTTTTGCACAAACAGATCTGTGAGAAATATTATTTGTTTTCCATATTTTGTGACTGCACTGCTTCTGTTACTGGCATGTTGTCCAACAGCACAATCACCTATTTACAGCTAAATAAACCCAAAAATTGAACAGCATTGTGCATAAAGAATGAGTAAGTTTATGGACAGATCTTTTAGTTGCAGATCTCTCTGTGTTTGAGAGATGTGTTTGTTTCAGTTGATCTAAAAATTGAAATGGGTGGTTATATAATTGGTGGGTTATGTGAAATAGATCTCCAGCATTAAATATTTTGTGAAGGATTCTCCCAAGGAGTCTCTCTTTTTCAAGTGGACAACAGCAGTTTAAATCTGATTTGTACTGTAAGGTTGTCAGGGAGCATATTAACGTCTGAGAAGTGTTAGAACAACAAAATACTTAATCTCCTGTTAACCAGAGTCTAGCAATCCTCAAAGAGTTGTGCAGTGTTAGAAAACTGCGAGAACAGCAGGCTACAAATAGTGTTAAAAAGGGCTAGGGGAGCAGCCTTCAATTTGATGTGCATCATCCGTTTTAGGTTTTTCATCTAGAAAGTTAAGTATGTAAACATCTCTGTCCTATGTACCCCCACTTAAGCCATTTCACTTTTTTTCTACACTCTTTTTTTACCCTGTTCTCCTCCTGTCTCAGCTGAACCCCAGGCAGTTCTTTGCAAGTCAAAGTCCATGCAGCCTGAAGCCCTCTGCCTGCTTCCTCTTTAGCCCCCATTAGTGAGGGCTTGC
Organism: Corvus cornix cornix; assembly: GCF_000738735.6. Lineage (NCBI taxonomy): Eukaryota > Metazoa > Chordata > Aves > Passeriformes > Corvidae > Corvus > Corvus cornix. The sequence goes on from NC_046333.1 coordinate 55,909,432, forward strand.
CAGATACTCTGTCAAGGGATTTCACTTTCTGTATATTTCCCTGTTAGTATTCTGCAGCATTTCCTTTGGTTTTCATGTCATGCCCTCAGAAATGCTGTGAGCTATCTTTAGCTGAGTGTAATACTGCTCAGCTTTATGAAAAGTGAAGCCAGCCACAAAATTATTTTCTTGGGGTAGATTCTGTACAGCATTGCTGGCAACCCATGAGCCAGTCCCCTCACACACCATCTCTGCTCTGGTACTTTGCATGCCCTTCCAGAGTACTTCTGACAATAATTACTGGCACTACTGCTGCATCTGTAGCCATCGCCCCCTTTTTGTGTCCCCACCCTGATCCCCAACAGGTTTTCCTTGCAATTAAGTCGTGGCAAACCGTGCACTAAAATTTGATCATTCTAACCCAAAAGGTATGTACAGATACCATATTATGCTACTGAGTTGATATTTTTATCTTTTTCTGTCACATAACCTAGGAAATTAGACAAAAATGAACCTTTGACAATTTCTGTCATAAAGAATAATGATATGAAAGTAGGAATTTAAGAAATAAAGTTACCTCTGCATCATATTAATGAACACAGTCACATATTTTTCATACATAGCTCCCTCTGCCCTTCCCTACCCACCCTTCTCTCTCCAGGTAGAAATTGATTCCATGTACATCAGCTGGGAAGTTACTTTTTGATTACAGGTATTTGTGAGCATGTCAAGAATCACAAAATCTCAGATTGGAGGGACGTCAAGGATCATAAGGTCCAACCAAAAATGATCATTAGCAGGACGAGAATAGATGGTGAATGGTGGAAAGTGTTGCATGTTGTCCTGGGCAGTGTGTTCTCAGTCTCCAGTGTGTTCTTATGCAGTAGCAGATGGATTACTTAAATCACAGTTTTTACATTTCTTACTTGTAAGGGGTTTCTTTTTCCTAGGGTTTTTTAGCACTTGCAGCATGCTTTTCAGCAAGATTGAACACAAATCTGAGCAATCAAACCTGCAACTAGAGTCAATTGGAGTTGCATCTTGAACATACTAAAATGTCTTTATAAGTATTTTGAAAAATCTTGTCTTTAATATTTCAAATTGATCATCCAAAATGAGTCTGTATGTTTGCTGTTAATTTTCTCTGGGCTTAAATTCTTCATCTGTAAAGTTCTATCAGTTAAAATGGTGTTGTGAGATCAGTTCATTGCTATTCTCGTGAGTGCCATGGAAAAGTTAATGTGAAAATCAATCGCTTAGTCCCAAGACTAAAGTTTTAATGGTGTTCTATAAATATGTCTTAAGCCAGCACAAGAAAAATTATTTAAAAAATATATGGTAAAGGCAATGATTAACTGAGGAGTGAACTTTTTGCACCATAACAGAGACAGAATTCTTGGAATACAGAATTAACCATGTGGCTGAATATTTCACTTTTGTGTGTATCAACAGCAAGCCTTAATTCTGCCAATTTCTTAAGACTGGAATGCTTGACTTTTGCAAGCTTAGTATTGTTTCTGGAATTTAGTCTTACAGGTACAGAGCAGTCAGCAATAACAACAGCAACAATAATAATATGTAGTTTTAGTCAGACATCTGTGAAAGTGCTGCTTGTCAGATTTTCAGTCAGTTTCTCAGTATAACTGGCAGAGTACCTAAGAAGCTCCTTTGTAGCTGAACCAACCCCGAAAAAATCCTAAAAACTGAGTGATCAATCCAAGATTGTTAGTGTAAGACCTAGAAATATGAAATATTTTGAAGGGAAAATATTTTATACATTAAGGTAAATATACATTATCTCATTTTTGTCAAACTTTCAACAGTAAAAGATCCTTCCCTTGGCTTTTTGTATAGTTTGAGGCTAGAGCTCTGTGGCTAGATCCAGCTTCAAGGTCAGTGAGCTCTTGCCCCTTTCTTACTTAAAATCTGAGTTATAACCATGCAAAAAAATGTAAGTTTTAGCCTTGAGAGTTTTTCCACAGTGAGAATTTCTCATTTGAATTTTCCAGGTTTTCCATTTGTGTTTTGGGTTTGTTTATTTGTTTGTTCTTTCATTTTTATGCAGGTATTTGTTCTGCCTTAAAATTGACAGTACCATCTCATACCATCCATGGTATTGAGGGGCAACCACTTCATCTTACTGTTGACTACAATTTCAATGCTACAGCTTCTGAAATCCAGATAATTTGGCTTTTTGAGAAGTCTCAAAGTAATCCAAAATACTTGCTTGGCTCTGTAAATCAAAGAGTAGTTCCAGACTTGGAATACCAGCATAAATTTACCCTTATACCACCGAATGCATCTTTGAGGATTAATCCATTGCATATCAGTGATGAAGGCAATTACATTGTAAAAGTCAATGTCCGTGGAAATGGCACCATAGCTGCAAGTCAAAAGATTCAAGTAGCTGTTGATGGTAAGTCAGTGACAGATAGTATCTTCATTTCGAAAATAAAATTACAATAGTTTTGAAGTACTGGTTCTTAGTATCCGGTTATGATACTGTCTCATTTAATGCAACCATACATGAATAAATGCTAACAATTAAGTGATGTTGTTTTCTACTGCTGCTGGAGGGAATACTAAAATATATCTTTAAGCAAAATTAATATATTCACTGATGTTTCTATACCATAAGGAAAAAAACTGAAGAGGTATAGAAACACTTAAGATTAAATTAGACAGACTTCTAAAAAATATGATTTGATAAGTTTCTGCTGTGCTATCACGAGGATGCATTGAATTTCAAATTGTCTTTTTCTCTGAACAGCTTTACCTCCTGTAACAAAGAGAAGTCATTGACTTTTGCTGGTGACTGTAGCCCTGTGTCTGTAAAAGAAGCCCAGATCTGAATTCATGAAGTACTGAAATTTTCTCTTTAGGCTCTGCTTTCTGTATTGGGGACTTAAAAGAAAGTGGAAATGGGAAAGAATTATCTAAAAGGATGACAAGAGGCTTCTGTAATGTATGGATTATACAGAGGTATATATACAGAGGATTATACAGCCCTGTAGCTGTTGGGCTTGAAAGGAATGAGATGAATGACGTCTTGAGGTGACAAAGTTGTAGCTGCCATTTTACTCCCAAACCCATCCCAGTTTGCAGACATCTTCATGACCGGAGCACCCATATTTCAGTGGTGCCCAGTGTGGGCAAAGCTGTGGGCAGTCGTGCTGAGAAGTCACACACAGTGGGCAATGTCATGCTTTGCGCTCTTTTCATTTCTGTGGACTCAGTGATTTGTATACAAGAGGCAAGAGGCCGTGGTACACCTGACTGCAGCCTTTATCCTATTACCAGTAATATAAACAGTCTGGTTTTATTTATGCACCATAACAATTCTTACAGTCACCAGCTGAGAATATGGCCTTCTTTTTTTAATCTTTAACTACATTTAAGAGATAAAACTTGAAATATGAGTAATTTCCAGAGAGAATGATGATTGCTATTTGAACTATCTTGACCATGATGACTGTAATATAATCATGTAATCATGAATGTAATATAATTATCACTTTAACAACTCTTCATATCTCTTTATTTTACAGTTCCAGTCGCAAAGCCAACTGTACATACTGAACCATCTTCAGGGGTAGTGGAGTTTGTAGGGAATATTACCCTAAAATGTACTGTGGATAGAGGTACAAGGGTAGCTTACCAGTGGATGAAAAATGGGAAGCATCTCCATGCTGGCCCTAATTATATCTTTTCATCAAACAATGCTACACTTCTAATTGTTCCTGTTGTAAAAGAAGATATTGGAAATTACAGCTGTCTGGTATCTAACCCTGTCAGTGCAATGGAAAGTGAGATAATTGCACCAATCATATATTGTGAGTATATTAAATATTCATTATTATCTTTGTATGAATAATTTCTCTGGAAGGAGTGCCTCCAAATATGAAAACAGGCAGAAAACAGTTGAGCTTGTTTGTAATAGCTCTAACTTAAAATGGGATAATAAAATTATTCAGTGTTGTGTAGTTGTGAAGATCAGTCTCAACTGCGGAATTCAAATAGGAACTTCAAGATTTTCACAGATGTCTTCAGATGTGACTCAAAGGAAAAAAATAATTAGATTGGTCTACATAAAAATATTGTTCAAAATGGAAACAACAAACAGTATCAAAAAGCCAAGCACAGGAAGTACCAGGCTGAAGGACTGCTATTAATGGGTTTCTTCAAAATCATTTCAAGTCCAGTCCTTTTTAATATTTCCATTAATGGCACCAGAAAAAAGATAGGGAGCATCTCAATGAACTTCATTTATGACACTAAATAGGAGGGCTGAATGACAGTGACAAAATAATAGAGCTGGGATGAAATTTGCTAGTAGAAAAGGAAATGGATATGCCCTTTCAGAGAATAAAAAACATGAACTTCTGCTGATAAGATTGAGATTGATTGGAAAGTAATCAAGGCAGTGAGCCTGGGGGATTGAGCTATCACAAGATATCTATGAACTGATAGCATGATTCAGCCATGTATTTTGACTGGAAATGAAGGCACCTGAAAAACCAATTGAGTTGCAGGAAATAAGATTGATTTAATCAGCATTCAACAATTATACTATAAATCTTAGGGCATTCTCATTTTGGTCCATGTCAGGCATTCCCAGTGCCTCCTCAATTTTCAAGTAGCACATGCTACACATATGTGACCCTGCTATGCTCTAATCCTCATTTCCTCAGGGGTCGAATTATACTTCTCAGAGGAGAGCTGAAATTAGGTTAGGACTTACTTTGCCACCAGTCCTATTCATATATAGCCTGTTTACCCAGGGGCCAGTGTGGAAGGCACAGTGCAAGGACTGGAACTGGATTCCTGTCCAGCCAAGGAGTGGTGCTCATTCCTGCTTTCACCAGGCTCTGTCATCTGGCAGCTGGTAGGCAGCCCATGCTCAACTTGTTATGATTGCACTCCCAATATATTCAAAACCTACATCTCTTACATCTCTAGCTCTCATATCTTCCTCCTCCTCCTTTTATCTCCTTTCATCTCTGATTATCTATTTTGCTACCCTTTTTTAATTGTAACTTGGAAGAATTGGGTAAGGGGGTGACTTGCATCTAAACTATGAGGGAAATCTCCACACTGCACCAGAAGAGAAAAAGACTGCCTAAATTAGCAGAGGTGAACAAGGACATTGTTAGATATGAGCTGATGTAAGCTTATAAGATTGACAGCAGTGCAGACTTGAAGAAGCAGTTTCAAAGAGTCCTAAACAGGGCAAATATTAATGGACCTTTCATCTCATTATACAGAGGAATCACGATACTCTGATCTACAAGGAAATAACCAGTACTGATGGAGCTTTTACTTATCACTACTGTAATTAAAAAAAAAAAAATCACATTCTTTCCTCAAGGTAGCACATTTTTATATGCCTGCTTTTGTAGAGAACAGTCTCAGCTCACTTATGTGCTTAAAGTGCTAAGAAAGAGAGCTGAAGGTGTATGAATGCAGTTCCTCTACTGTGTTTCTCACTTTAATGAGCTGTGAATCAACCTTATACAGGTCTCTCTTCAAACTTGGGACACTCTATCCAGCCTGACAGCCTTCTTCCAATGCAATAAAGTCAGGTCAGGGTAGAAAAACATCTGCCACTCTTGCTGCCTTTCTGACAGCTCTGTTTGTTGCACAGCCCGTATGAGATTTGAATTTCTGACCTGTTGCACACAGGATTGTCTCCAAAGCACTGATCACGCTGACAGGTGCCTGGGACACTTGCTCTGACAACGTGTGTGCCCTTCAGTCCCAGCTCTGGTACTGCTTCTTCCTGTCTTCCTCACTCAATTACATGCATTTGTCAGCAAATTTGTAGAATCTTTCCAAGTTCTAAATTGGAAACCTGGTTTTGACCTATTGTTTACCAGAATTTTAAAATCGCAAAGTTACTTAAGTGTCCACATTTCTTGAATCTTCTGCTGTTTGAGTGGTTGTGCTATACATCTCTATCAAAAACCTTGAGATACACTTTTTCTCCATGTGTGTAAATATTATTGTGTATGCATTTTCAGAATGTCCTTTGTAATTAATCAGAACTGAGGGTTTGCTTTGTGCATAATGTAAAATCTGAAAAAAAAAGTATTAAGAGCAAACAATGCAATGCTGAAAGGCTGCAAATATATATGGTATTCTCTATATCCAAGTCAGTGATGGGAATTGGGGTCTTACTTCCTGAGCTATATGAAGTCACCTAATTTGGTTCAACCTCTGCCTGCAGAAGTAGTTTGTCTCCCAGCTCCCAGTTGTCAATAACAATCCAGAACAGGCCCCGGGATCTCTGTCTGCCATATGTCAGTGCTGTGGGGGAGTTACTGGAGGTGATAAAGAAAAGGTCACTCATGGTAAATACCTGCCATCTGCTTGGAAACTGTAAGAGTCTCGTAGTGATAGGAGCAATTGGAAATATTCCCACAGAGCAGTAAATTGTTACTCAGAAAGATTGATTTATTATTTTACACATCATTTAGTTAACTGGTTTTACTGAGACAAGAGGCAGTTTTCTGTAGAGAACAATACTGGGAAGGGAAAATAGAGCTGAGGGATCCATGAAGGCTGTAATTGTGGGTTTTTACTGAGTATGAGAAGTGGTTTTTAATTCGCATTTTATTAATATTATCCTGCTTCTCCATTAGTTATGATGATAATGCAGCCTGGAACATGGCTATTGCAGCCGTGTGACTCAGAAACAAGTTATTTCAAGACTGGAAGAAGCTGCTGTCCTGTAGGCTGCAGCAGACACTGTTGTACTGTGTTGATAGAGTTAAATTTAGCAGACCAAGTGGGATTCTCTTCCTCAAGTCTTCCAAAAGATAGAGTATCCTTAGTACTAGAGAGGTAATGGTTCATTGCCTGCTTTTTAGAATCATCCTTGAAGCTGTGTATATCTGTCAGTTACACCGTGTTTAGGGACCTTGATGTACACAATGCCCAGGAGAGGCAAAAGATTGCTCCAGGCAAAGCAGAAGGGTAACCCGATCCTTGTGTTAACTTCAGCAAGGAATGCCACTTTTCAGGTTTTGCCAAAATTTGGCTACTTCTTAAGATAATCTCTCTTTGATTTTTTCAAAGTTACTTCCCCAGCCAGTGTGTGTCAGTGTTTGTAATAATGATTTTTTTCAACTTGCAGCTTTCGTTAAAATCTAGTTCTCCTTGTTATCTCTTTATGCTGCACTGTTATGATACTGACAAAAAAAGCAGAACTCAGTTCTGATTCTTTTGAAGGCTGTGGCAAACCACCCACTACAGTGAGGGGGCATGGGAACCAGTCAGCTATTCTTACCATTAATCTCTGTTAACACATATCAAAGCCATATTATCAGTGAAAATAAAAGCTAATTTTCTTAAGAAGGGCGAATTGGATTGGAAGAACCATGGAATGCTCTGAAAAGTAAAAAAAGTATGTTCCTGCCTATAAATAGTGTGTGAGGGGCTTTATTTCATTTATGAAAGTGTCAAAGATCAGTACATCTCTTCTCCTTTTGGATCTGAAAAAAAAGGGAAGTAAATACCTGTATGAGGTGAGCCCCTGTGAAAACCTCCCCTTCCACAGAAACATGCAGCCCAAGTGAGGTCAGCCAAGCCAAAACAGTGGGGTATAGGTCTGTACTTCACAGAAATGGTCATTACAGAGTCAGCTGGCTCTTGGAGACAATAAAGCAAGTGGCTCAGGAACTGCAGAGCCTGTGAGGAAGCAGCCCAGCATCTAGAACTTTAAGAAATGCTTTGGTTCTTCAGAGTGGCTGCTGCAATGTAGGTGGGAGCAACACTAATTCATGCTGAAGTGAATTTGTATTTCATTTCCCAAGAAAATATTATGCGTGATGTTGGCCATTCCTTAAAATGAGACTGCAAAAAGCTTACCACTAGGAAGTAAGTAGAGAAAACGGAAAGGTTGACAAGTTTATGTTGTGAAATATGGACATTTACTTAAATGTGGACTAAACTGAGGTCATACGTGGTGATCTATATTCTCTTGTCTAAGACTTAAACAGAAAAATCCACAAAATGGCCTGGTTTGTGCTGTGTGCTGGTGGCTTAGGTGTTCTTGAGAATAAATGAGTCTTAAAAAAAAAAGACAGTAAATAGAAGTGTATATTAGAGGAAGTTCTAACAGCATCCTGAATTTCCTGGTGGGAAATAGAGTCTGAAATGTACCAGTGTGCAGCTTCATGTAACAGGGACTTTCCCATTCAAACCCAGCAACATTATCTTAATTCTTCCAGACAGCCATAGGAAGGTGGAGATATTACTCAATTCCACTGTACTGTCCCCATTTTGTGCTACACCACTCTGTGTGAGGCAGCTTTATTGATCTTCAGAGATCCTACCAAAAAGATACTCTGCATATTTTCTTCTTTGGCTCTCTCAGTATTAGGTCTGTACATTTTTGGTTATCCATGTAAGTCCTCAGGGAATTAGCAACATTGAAATCATTAGGTTGTTTTGGGGCTTTTTAAACTAGAAAAAGTGATTTAATAAGGCACACTTCAAATATTATATGCTCTACATTAATTTACTTTGATAACTGTAAAAATAATTTTAATGTGTAAAGATATAAAAGCCCCAATGATCTGAAATGTTCTAGTAAAAATAGCATGAGAAATATTCCTTTAATATTTAAGTATATTGTTTCCCTTTTTATTTTCCTATGCAGGTTACACTAATAATACTGATCTGCTAAATTTTTTGAGTAATGAACACATGACTATGGAACAACATATGCTTCTTCTAAGTATATTCAGGAAAACAACTTTTCTTTCAGCAGAAGGGCTTACTCTTGAAAAAAACACAGTTGTTGGAATAGTACAAGCCTACTAAAGTGGAGGGAAAGTTAAAGTTTATTCTAGCAGTTATTTATGGAAACATTTTTCTGAACTTATCTAAGGTACATCCCACTCAATATTATACCTGTAAGGTAGTTCCCTAAATAATTATTATACTGTAAATTATTGCAGTGAATGTAATATTTCAAGGCTAATTTGTACACTTTTAATTGTGCAGAGAAATCACTTCTGCCAGTAAGTTTGACATTGAAGTAGAAATCAAATTATGTCCCTGAAGATGTGCTCCTTTACTTCATAGAAATCCAACTGATTTCAGTTTTCATTCTTTTTATCATACTGAGAAATACATAATCGTGCTTTTTCCCTAAACAGCAATTAGACCAGTATTAAATGGGTTAGCCTGAGCTAAGCCTGGCACAAACCCAGTTATTGAACAGAAAGCCTTTTAATTGAAATGACTGAATGCCAGCCATTCTAAAGGCTAGTTTAATTTAAATATTCTGACTTCAGAGATACACTTCTGATTAAAGTTTAATTATGTGATTTGATTTTCATTTTCTCACTATATTTCCCTTTTTTTTCCAATGCAGATGGACCTTATGGACTTAGAGTCAAATCAGACAAAGGTCTGAATATAGGGGCAGTGTTTACCGTTGACATGGGGGAAGTTGTACTGTTTGACTGCTCAGCAGATTCAAATCCACCAAATATCTATTCATGGATTCAGAGGGATGACAATACCACTCAAGTAATCAAATATGGACCCCATCTGGAAGTTGTATCTGATAAGGTGGCCCAGAAGACAATCGATTACATGTGCTGTGCTTTCAACAATGTGACTGGAAAACGAGATGAAACTCATTTCACAGTTGTGGTTACTTCTGTAGGTAAGAATGTAACTTCATTGCTGTCAGCATAACATGTGAGTGGAGCGTCAGCCCCAGAAAAAGGAAGTCATTCTTAGAATATGTATCAAAATTGAGGTCTTGCTAAGTATATAGTAAAGGGGCTTTTGGACATTCTGTGAGATACGGGTTTTACTTGCAGTATGACACTGCTCAGAACACAACCCACTAAGACACTGAAGTTTTGTGGGATTTTGTTACAATGTTCATGCAAATGATTTCCCTGTCATATTTATGAATCTCTGGATTGATTGCTGGGTTCTGAAGAACACATGCCTTTATTTCTCATACACTATAATCTCAGCTCCTGTACAATTGTGTTCGACAGCAACAAAGCGGTTTTTCAGAAAATCTCCAGAAGCATAGAGCGAAGAACAAGATATTGAGGAAGTCTGATATGTCTTCTCAGTACAGGTGGATACAAGTATTTCCAAATAAGGAATTTATGCTATTGATGTTCAACAAGATAGACTAAGATTGCCTACTGGAAAATTTAACAAAGCAATTTCACTTGTGCTGAGCAAAGAGGTCAACCATTTGTTAGTCTGGTAAACAAGAAGAGGAGATGTCCATCTTTCAGGCTGACTTACTGATTCATCATAAATACAGGGCTTTCAATATGCTGGAAGGAAGATGTGTTGCAATTTCGTAGTAAGAATACTGCACTCAAAAACTAAATATTGTGGTTAGTAGTGAAAGCAAATGCAACCAGAACTGTGTTGATAGAAATAAACATGACATTTCTCCAGGAAGTTCATGTAAGCTATGATATTCAGCTGAGATTTCCTTTCAGAGGCCAAAAAGAAGGAAAGACTCCACAGGTTCATGTTTAGTTGCACTTAAAATAATAGATTTGCTAATTTCAAATATTTTACTTAAATCTTATTAAAACATTTTATCCTGTGTATGTAAAAATATAAAAAAGATAATTTCCCCCCTCTATAGCCATTTTCTTTTTGATGAGTGTTTATTCAAATAGCAGTAAACCCAGATGTCAAGGCTATACTTTGCAGAGCAGCACTGACTGATTGTAGGAGGTGTGAATTCACACATAATTCATTCTCAGTGATGCTGCTCAGGCTAAATTCTGATTGCAACTGAATAAACCTACTAAGCAAAGACTATGAAAATTGTCTATATTTCTTTTCTTTATCCCCGTAATCCTAGATACAGAGCCTGGACCATGGCATTCAAAATAGTGGAAACCCCACTTTCAGTAGCGACAGGAACTCTGATGTTTCAGAAGATCTTACACAACTTCCCCATGGGACAGAAACTCACCTATATGGTGCTATAGACAGCTGCCTAATTAACCCTAAAAATTATCAATGAAACAATGATTTTACTAAGTTACAATGATATGAATAATTGCAGTAAGTTGTTACCCAGTTTTAGCCAACATTCTAAAATAAGATGCAGTATCTCATGTACACAAGTCATTGCTCAGTTTTCAAGTTTAGTCAGCTTGAGTGTGTTAAATGCATGCAAAGAGCATGTCTTTGTTTTCTGCACTGATATATCTATGGAGATGTGATTTATTGAGTCTCCATTTGAAATGACTCACTTTAAAGAACAATTTGAAGGACTCATCTGATTCTCCAGCATTTGGACTTTTCCTTTCTAAGGAAAGCAGTACACTGAAGGACTACAAAATAATTGGTGAAATTGCAGTGATTTATTTTCCCATGTCTTTAGGACACATCTGGCTAGAAATCCTCATATTTAATCTTCATGAAAACCACTGCACATTTAGCCAGCACAATGCCCGTGAATTACATGGAGATGTAAGTAAATGTAAGCAATTCTAGCTCTCTGCACAGGAGCTCATCTACTACTGGAAACATATCCAGCTAAATAATATACATTTTAATTGTACTAATAAATCTGGCACTAGCAAATATGCAACATTAATTTACCTGTATGGATTGTGACACGTCCTCTAATTACATTAATTCTGCGCAGTTCAGAGCAAAAGGAGGAAATTAAGAGTGCACAAGCAACTATGTCTGGTGTTTCCTAACTTTCACATTCTTGTCTTTGCAAACTCACTGCAGATGTTTTCCATGTGCTTTTAAGTATGTAATCTATGCAATTTGTGTTTGTGTTGTATCAGAAAATCCTGCTGGAAAACTGCTGCTAATGCATACCTTAGCAAAAGGCCTGAGCAAAGGAAAGAAATATTTTGAATATGTTTAGATATGAATACAAACAAACATAACATGGTGGAGTCACCATCCTTGGAGGTGTTTAAGGCAAGACTGTGCATGGAACTTAGTGCAATGGTGGTCTTTGGCCATAGGTTGGACTCAATGGTCTCAGAGGTTTTTTCCAACCTAATTAATTCTGTGATTCTGTGATAATTTATTGGTTTCTGATGTGGTTTGATAAACAACCAGACTGTCAGTGATCTGAAAATCTTTAGAAAAAGCCTAATGGATCTTTCGTCCTCTCCTCCTTTATAGATCCTACTGCTAGGAGGATTTCCCTCCAATCTAGCACAAGCTGCTCTCTCACCCTATTTTTTGGTAGTACAGTGTCTTTATGCCTCAAGTTATAATATGCATCTTTTTCTGGTGCTGTAATTTGTGGATTACATTTAATTACTTTCATTTAGCTCTAGGCACTAATTTGCTCTGGAGTCTTATCTGATACGCATATCATTGCTTTTTCAGTTCAGGAGATTTGTGGGGAAAAATAGATATTACCCATTCACAAGACCCCACATTTTGTATCTGTTTTGTATCCCTATGCAGGTTTACTAGCTTCGGATTAATTTAAAAAAGATGAATTTTTCTGTGTCATTGTAGCACATTGTAAAGAACAAGAAATTAAATACAATACTCATCTTTTTTGTCACAGGGTTGGAAAAGCTGGCCCAGAAAGGAAAATCTTTGTCTTCTCTTGCAGTAATAACAGGAATTTCATTATTTTTGATCCTAGCTATGGCCTTTTTATTCTTATGGAAAAGCTATCAGCCACATAAAGGTATGTAAAAGTTAAGCACAGTCCAGCTCTTCTTTTGGACCATTGGAGCAAAAAGAATAATTTTTCTTTTTTTCTTCTTTTCAGTGATACAACAGAAGCTACAGAGGAGGTACAAAAATAATTCATTCTTAGGTCTACAAGTCCTTTCCATCCAGAGAATTGCATTTTTATTAATATTAATTTTCTTTCCTTGGCTTATGATGTCAAACTGAGAAACATGTTTATGTTTTCTAGGGCAGAGGCTGACTACAGAAAGGCACAGGCCTTTTCAGGTAATGGTAATGAAATAAGTGTGAGCATAAGGTCAAAATCCATTCCTGAAAAAGAAAAATAGCATCCCCACATAGAGGAAAAAAAAAGAAGAAAAGGAATAAAAGTGTGTTTTTATGTTGGGTTGCACGCCTCTATAATCACTTAATTAAGATAAGACCTAAATGAGAAGTCAGCATGGGTTTAGCTCATGTCTGGAGCTCATAGCAGTATGTACTGTTGCCTTGAATTCTACCTGTTAGTCCCAGTATTCTGGGATTGGAATACCTGTATTCCGCTGTTGTGACCAAAATTACTTAAATCAGTGTTACTCTGGGATAGCAGTGAGAGGTGATACGCTGTGGGAGGATTACAATTGAAAATGTTTGTGGCATCAACTGTTACCAAAATCATGAGACAATGACATTGCAGTATACATATCTTCTACCATATTCTGTACTATTTTCTGTGTCATCAGGACCCAGAGTGGTTTTTTCACTGCCTCTTTTCCTTCCACAATCCTTCCCACATGATCCTAGGCAGGAGATGCTAGAGACTAGCCATCCTTTGGAAGGATATCACTTTTATTCCCATTCCTTTCTACCAAAGCATCAGAGCAGACCATAAACATGCACAAGGATAGGGAGGTATATGAAACTTAGGAAGGTAAGAAATTCACTTGAGCACAGAGGGCCCATCACCCTGGCAAGTCATATCAAAGGCTGGAATCTCAACCCTGTTGTTAGTGCTGCAACCTTTGCTGTGGAGTAATGCCCAAGAGACAACCAAGAGCCTCAGATCTCCTGGACAGTACGAGGGTAGATAAAGAGACTAACTACACCTAAATACACGCTGTATCTGAAGACCCAAATAATACTGTGGCACCTATTAGTACCATGTTCCCTTTTATTATTCTCAGCATTATAAAACATTCAGGTGCTACTGCTTCACTACACTATAGTTGTGCTGAATTTATGAATTCAGCCTCTTTTCTATGGGAAATGAAAGTAAATTGGTCATTTTAGCCTTCCAGAATAGAGAGTTTGAATGTCTCTATCAAAATTGTTGATTTTGAGGTTAGGAAGAGGTTGAGGTTAGGAAGAGGCTCCTCACTTGGTCCAAGGTGTGGGAAATCACCAAGCAGCTCTGCAGCTGTCCTGCCTTGCTCCACACCAGTTTAGGAGTTTGGCAGGGAAGTGGTTTAAAGCAGATCACATAACCAGTATTTGGGTGTTTTAAAAATTAGGGCAAAATACATTGCCAGTCATTATTTTCCAGGTTCATATTGCGTCTCTTTTTTTAATCACTGTTCTAACTTCAGGACATGAAAGTGCTTCAGATGATTTTGGGATATATGAGTTCATCACATTTCCAGATCTTACCAGTGGTTCTAGGGTATGTGGTTTTATATCATAAACAGACAGTTTAGTTTCTCTTCTATTTCTCTAAGTATACTAAAATCTGTACTAGAATCCTTCTGTAGGTTTGCTTCTGTTGCTTTTTATGGATGTCTGTATGACACCATATTCATGGCTATTGTTCACCCAGTACTTGCTCTTTCCTTCCTGTGTTAGTAGTTCAGTACTTTGTAATCGACATAGTGCAGTAAGGAATAACCAAGCTCTAAAGACAGCAATCTCCATTCAACTACCCTATATTAAAAGGCTGTTTGCAGTGTTGAGTAGTCGGGTAGCACTGAAGCACTTGTGTCACACAGACAAGAGTATTATTGTGACGCCATTTTCTCCCTTGACCCTAATATTTCTGCTCATGCAGCATTCAACCATGGCAGGGCAGAAAAGGCTCAGGGGGAGTATTTAAAGTTTGAATGTAAGCTAAGTCTCAGCTATATTTCACAAAAATTATTTTGTTAGCTTTATGTATTGTGGGGGAGGAATTAAGCAAAGGAATTTTCCTTGCAGATAAAAAAATCCTGCAACATTTGCTGCTTCCTTGCATTGTGTCTTTGCTGACATTACTGTATAGGAGTTGGAGATCATTCTGATGTGATTTAAAAGGACAAAGAAAAAAATTAGAAACAGCCACAAAATTTAGGGACAACGGTAAAACTTGGAGGAAGTAGAAGAAAGACTTTCCCTTTGCTGGGGAAAATTGCCAGCAATGTAATCTTGTTCCTTCGGAGAGCATCAATTTGGTCAGGTAACGGAGAGCTCTTAAAGCATGGTCACATTGTCACACCTAATTTTTTTTATGATTAGTACTCATAATACATGATGTCAAAAACCAGTCATATATTAATTAATTATCTTCTCTGATGGAGTTAGATGTTTGAAAGATACATTTATAGGGCTAAAGTGCTACCACAAATGTTAGTGGAGAGGACAGACTTTTACAGCAGCAGAGATAAAAGACTTTTAGAAAACAGAGGCGCTGAACTGCATCTGTTATAATTTGTGCCAGTAAGAGTCTAATTAAGTTTAGAGATCAGGCCCTAAATCATTACAGCCTTAAGCACACTAAGTGATAATCACACGTAAGTGATATTATGCTGAAGAGGGTATATTTAGATTACATATTAGGAACAGATTCTTTACTGTGAGGATGGTGAGGCACTGGGACAAGTTGCCTCAGTTGCGGATGTCCCATCCCTGGAAGTGTTCAGAGTCAGACTGGACTTCAAGCAACCTGGTCTAGTGAAAGATGTCCCTGTCCATGGCAGACAGGTTGGACCTGGATGATCTTTAAGGTCTTCCAGCCCAAACCTTCTATGATTCTATATCCCTTAAACTGATCCTATCACAGTATCACATTCTTGCAGGATCAGGGCCTATGTAGGTCAGGAGGGAGAGAGCAGTGTAAAGAACAACAGGATGGATGAACAAGCCATGAAATCTACTATAATTTCCAGTAAAATTTCAAGAAAGAGGAGAAACTCCACTGGTTTATGTTCAGCTACTCAAATTTATAGCATTGTAGGTTAAGTCCACATCTGATCCACTGCTTCATTTTAGTCCGCAGAGAAAGGGGAAAATAAGAAAGTGGTGATAATGAAGAACTGGAGGTTGGGTATAGGCAGAAAGATTGGTATTTCCTTATGGATGCAGAGTCTAGGTAAATCTGTCTTGACATAAGAGGAAATTAATATACTTAACATATTGAACAGTCAGTATTACTTGACTTATGAAAATTACTTGCATTTCTCTCTCTTTGACCGGCCAGTAGGAGCTTTATGCTGAGCCCATGCCCTGAATATTTCCTGCTTTTTTCTGTCTGTTCTCCTGCTTTGCTCTTTATTAAAAGTTTCTTTCTTGACTTGTGGTATGTTAATATAAAGTATTTGCTGTATTAAATGCAAAAGCTGCATCCTAAATCTTTTAAGGGGCTAAATGTATTTAAAACTATTACTTGCCTTACTATTAATGTGATGAGAACTTACCCAAAATGAAATGTAAACTAGCAGAGATTACCTGTTCAATCCACAAGCAAAACTGTGATGAAAAGTTAAAAAAATTACAAGTTACATTATCTGTTTAATTTCTGTTGAATCTTTCCCTATTTGTACTTATAGTAGGAATACACTTTGCTGCTTTCAGGTTTCAAGTCAATCTGTTCCTGGCTCTGACTTTGTCGCAGGCCAGGATATGCTAAGTACGGTTTATGAAGTTATTCAGCACATTCCTGAGCAGCCGCAACAAGACCACCAACAGTAAGTTACAGACTGTGTTCACTCACGTGGTAGCTCAAAGACAAATACTTTTGCACCCAGAACAATTTACATATTGGTAGATGTTTTTTTATTCCACTGAGAGCGTTATGGAAGGAAAGATATAAGCTACCTTAATTCCTCCACTATTTCCTATCCAATCCCCCACTTTTCTTCAAGACTCCAGTCTGTTGTTTCATCATGCCAGTTTTGTTAAAGTGTGAAAAACAAAAGGTAAGATCTTTGAACACAGCTTCAAATGAAAATTCCCACTTAATTTAATAGGGCACCAAAACATCAGCACTTCCTACTGAGCAGGTTAAATATTCAGTCAAGGCAGTTTAATTGGCACATAGCTTCCAGACCTGTCAGCCATGTGCCAAGTAGAGTTAGGGTGGGGTTTTTTGCAATGTTGAAATTGGTCAGCTGTATAATAATCAGTGGTTGTTGAAATAGTCACTGAAATATTAACAGACTAGTACTTGAGTAAGCAGTGTCTCCATAGCAAAAGAATTCTTGTTCTGTGCTACCCTGGCTGGGAACTCCACAGAAACACTTTTGCTGAGTTAAATACCAGGAAGGCCCCAGCACATTGTGCTTATGTCTCATAGACCTGGTTTTGTTCAAATCACCTACTGAGTATCACTTACTGGCATAAGAAGGGTGAATACACTAAAGTTTCTGTAGTTGTGGTATAGCTGCCATAAATCTGTTGTGAATATTGAACATATTTCTTACAAATTAAGAACAGCACACAAGACTTTATTTGGTAACAAGCCTATTATATCACGTTTTCTATGATTTTTTAATGTGTTTTGTTTCTTTTATACTTGAAAAGAAAAGTACACACTCTTAACAATATGCTAATCAGTTGCCTGAGTAATCACAATGTTTATGTGACTACATTAGTATGCAGTACTTAAACTACAAAAAATTTTGTGCAGGTTATATCTTCAACTGTGTGTCCAAGTTATGTATGAAAACATGCAGCCATGCTTGTCAAAACAAGCTGGTCAGTGAGAAAACAACACTGAATTGCTAATGATGTTTTTGTTCTGCTTGGGATTTTTCACTTTGAACCCTAAGATTTTTAAAGCCAGATGTAAAAAAATACCATTCATAAAGTACGTGTTTTCTTACTCTTCCTCTTACACGCCTTCCTTCTCAACTTTCTCACTGATACATGACCTCTCTGAAAAAAGGAATAAATGCAACAACAACGTAACTTGAACTTTGTGACAATTCAGAGTTCAACTAAAACTTTGCAAAGCATATTCTGTAGTTGTAAAGGACTCATTTGCATAAACCAATTTTTTCTGCTCTTTTCATATTTCATATTTTGAAAAGGAAACATAGGAAAAATTTTCACTAGTAGCACAAAATCTGCTAAGCATGATGCTGAGTAAAGTACTCAGATTAGAAAGACCACATTCATGAATTTTCCAGTTCCCTGATCTGCTGAGAAGGAGCACTCTGAGTGGTAAATAAATAAGGACAACTAAGTCAATTCTGATGCTTACAGCAGGATGCTTCAGCTTTCAGTATAAAGGAGAAACAAAACACCACAGAACAGAGAATGAAGCTGGGAAAGTAATTGCAGACTCCTGTAGTGCAAAGTAATGATTGCTTATGGATGAATCCCACAGACTTGGTATGCAATTATCTGTACAATAATCAGCAATATTCATGGGAAAAATGATACAAAACTTGTCTGCACTCTGTTTATGGCAGGAATCTCTCCTTGTAAAAAGCAAGAGAACAGATTTTATGGGAGCCAAACAGATTTGTTGGTTAAGTGGTCACTTTATTCTTATTCCAAATGCTTCTGACTGGAACTGCTGTGATTTCACTGATTTCTTAAAATAAATATGTAAAGAAAAATCAGTCAAAAGCAATGTTTAATTCTCAGATTTACAGTTTGAGAATCTTTCAAATCCTCACTTTGAATGTAACTTCACCAGAATTAGCTGGTGTTTTCTCTCTTGCTCTTAGAAATCCCAGTGATAGTGTCAGAAAATTTGCAGACTAGTCAATGCCTAACACCTGGGAATAGCCATTTCCACTTTTCGTCATGCTTTTTGCAGTCTTTTTATCCTTTCATTCACAAATGCACTTTTGCCTTTGACACTAAATAATTACAAAATTTTTGATGCACACCAGCTCTTGAAAGGTAGAAATACTACTGGAAAATAATTAAATTCTTTAACCCTCTTGGGTTTGGACTGACAGACTTACAACTTAATTGCAGTCAGAACAGGAGGTGAGATGATAGCTGGCTTTGCACTTTTACATTCATGTGCTTCCATTAGTTGCTTTTCACAACAGTCCTTTGTAGATTCACCTCCTCTGCTCCTCCAGAGAATCAAAGGGAAAACACGAAATCAGATTTTGAGGAAATTGTTCTGCTCCATCTCTGGACTCCATAGTCACAGGGAGTTACAGGATAGTCACATACTCAAGTATTTCATTAAACAGATTCTTTTAAGCCATTTTGGTTTGATTCTTTTCTTATCCTTGGACATTTTTTTACACTAAATACAAATCCTGTGACAAACTGAACAACAGGTTCTTCCTCATATGAAAGAAATCCAAAAACGACTGCCAAAGCTAATGAGCAAGAGGTTTAGCCAGCTTTCACAGATAAGCACTGACAGCTCATAACTGTATTGCTTACAAAAACTGTTTGTAACTTAAGTTTCATTTTCACTCCAAATGAAGGTAATTTTACATCATCTTCCTCTCCTCTGATCCTTACTGTTTCTCTCATATCTAGCATTAACTATTTCACAACTTTCTGCTCTGCCAGCTGTTGAAGAGCAGTAAGGATGCAAAGCCTTGCCAGGCATTTGGCACAGGGTTGTACTGTGGACTGCACTGGCTCAGTTCATGGTTACCACCACCCTTTGGCAGGTACACTATTGTTGTACAATAGGAGCAGCTTGAAATTGCTGTACAGAAAGAGCAGCAATGCAGGATGCCATATTAAGCATTATGTTATTTATGGCTCAAACCTCTGTTGTCTTTTAAAAACTAGACATACTATGCATACTAAAAATTTAGTCAAAAATCAGTGTGTTGCAAATATGTCCCCAGAGATCTTATTCAGGCTGAAGAACTGCTTTGTGTTTAGAACTGCTGGTTTGTTTACATGTTTGCAATCGTTCTTTTAAAGAACAGAAAAACAGTATTGTGGACAATTGTCATATATATATGTATGTTCTTTCCTAGATGTATATGAAGATACGGGAACAGGAAATCAAAGCATCTGAAAATACCAAAGTTACTTCTCTTTCTTTATGATATATTGAAAGGAAATGCCAACAACTCCAAGAGTAGCAAAGGCTACCTTTTCTTGAAAGCAACTTCTCTTCAGACTGACAATCCCTTTCCTTGGGGTGCTCCAAATTGCCCATTTCTTAATTCTTTTTTCTTTTTTTTACGTAATAATTCCTTGGAAAATATGGATATTTTTAATTCTTTTTTTTTTTTTCTTATCAGTGAATACAAAAGACAAAGGGATAGCTTAAAAAATGCACTATAAAACATGCATCTTTTTTTTAAAAACAATCGGCAGAGGCACAAGTAGGAATCAGGCCCAAGATGCCATCCATGCTTGTTTTATTTAAAAAATTGCAAAAAATAGCATACAGGAGGTTTTTGTATTTGGGTTGGCTTTCACAGGAGAAGACCTCCATACTGGCCTGAAAAATAATAAATGCAGTATGTCAGACTGCAAAATACATTTGGGATTTAAAGTCAAGTCAGTCTTTTAACTCATTTAATGTGACATAATTTACAAGCATAGATACTGATCTGTCAGGCAGTTACAGTTTTAAAATGTACATACATATATTGTTCAGAATAATGTGTTCTCATTAAATTCTGTTTCCTTTGCATTTTAACTGGTTTTCTATTTGCTGATGAAGAGCCTGTTTCTCATTGACTAGGAGAGCAAGTAATATTCAAGTTATTTCCAAAAGCTGCAGAAAGTTCAGGGTATTTGTACATTAAGATAATTCTCCAGTGCAAATGAAACCAATATTACTCTGTTTAAACAGTGTGCTACAAGTCCCTTTGCAAATAGAGGAACACTCTTCCAGAAGCTTCTGTTAGCTGACTTCTGAATCCTGCAGGAAAATTCACTATTATTTCCACAAGGTCAGCTATTAGTTGGTGTCAGTTAGATGCAGTCAGGGAAAAGAAGAAATATGAACAGAATTAATCTACAGGAAAAAAAAGATACTTCAGGAACGGTTAATTTGTGCAGAAAAAGAGAAAGCATACAGTGTGTCCATGCTTTAAGATGGGCTGTATGGTATTATTTAGAGCACTCTGTATTATGAAAAATAATTTGCACTTATTTAAAGTATCTCCTTAATCCATATTTACTAAATATTCTTCCGGTCTCCATCTTTCAAAGACAAGGAAAAATGACATGGTTTTCAGTGAGCATTCTGATCTTGTGAGGCTGAAAAAAAAAGGAAAAAACAATTGCACCATTGTGCATGAGAAAAATAGGATTTGGCATTTCACAGAGGCAGCAGGTGAAGCCCAAATATGCAAGAAGTAGTGACATGATCTCAAAGATAACGTAGTCACCAGATTTGCTCCCTAAGAAATAGCCATCTGACATGAAGGCATCTAAGGCAGAGGCTCTAAGTAGGAACATTTGGGCAGAACTCTGAAAGACTGAGAAACTTAGAGAGTTCCCCATAAATTCCTCCGTTGTTCAGTCAAAGCTGATTTCATGTGTGTTTCAAATTGGGACAGCTCTTTGGGATTTGCAAAGTCTGATTTTCACGCTCTTTTTTCCTCCTCTTCTTGGTGGAGCAATAATTTTAATTGCTCTGAAGGGAGCATGCTGATTTCTGAAGTGCTTGAGACCATTCCATCTTACCACACTGCATGTCATTGCAGGCCACAGGGCAGGAAATGCAGATAAATTGAGAAAAAGTAGTTTCTCCACCTCTGGACCCTCTGTATTCAAAACTGACAATCATATATATTTTTCTAAGGTTTTGTGGGGGGAAAAAAAGAAATCAGGTCAATTTCAGTTCCAGTCTACATTCTTTTAAGCTCACCTATATATATATGCCTAAGTGCATTTTAAGGGTCCCAAAAGATTTTGTTTCAGAATCTGTGCTCATGTCCCAGTAAAAGATGAGCAGAGTGTTTTGGATTAAGCCATTCATCAATAGTGTGAGATGACTTCAGCAGTCCAATACAAAAGTCCACCATAACAGTCTTTTAAACTTCTGAAAAGTGCCTGTAAAAATACCTGTAAATTTAATAAAACAATTTTGTTTATGCATCATGTAATGTCTAACAGTTCTGTGTGTCCATGCATTTTCACTGGAAAGGACACCTATCATTAGGTTGGAAATAAGAAACAAAAACCTGCCTGTTGCAAGTAAAATGTTCCTTGGATGCCCCATATGCTGGTCGTGGCTGCCACATTCCTAGTCTCCACTTACAACAAAAATTCACAGCAAAAAACTGAACTGGTAGGGAAATTTATTTTACTACAGGAAGAAGAAAAACTGTCTTAAATAATTCTTCTAGCTATGGCAGCAGAACCAGCTCTGCAAATAGGAATATGTTATTGAAACAGACAGAGAGCAAACACAAGCAAGTCATCTTCTGCTTATAATATATTGTTCTCATCTGTTTTTGTTTCATTGTGTCTTGTGTATTACTGACTGTTAGCCAAAAATAGACTGGCATAAATTCCTATTCAAACTGTGCTCATTCTTTACAGTTCTTCCAAAATTTGCACAGTGCATTGAGCTACTTTTGGTGGAGAAATCCATTTGGTGGAGGTATAAAAACAATAAACTGTGAGGAAAAAACCAATTCTGAAATGTCACAGAATCTTAATGGATGACAAAGAAAACCTTTACATATTGTACGCTTGCCCCTTTTTCACTGCTACCACAACATTCAAAAGAGATTGATAAGCTTTTATTTATTGATGTAAAATCTATTCCAAATTTTACCAAAGCAAATGGAGTGTGTGTCCATTGAACTAGATGATGTATACACTGGGAAGTTCAAATATGAGATGGGGATAATGAGAAAGCAATGTGAAATGGGACAGGGGGAATTAAAAAAATCCTCTCTTGTTTTTTTTCCCCCATTCCTTTTGGTGGAGGCTTTTGCCATTTCATTTGCCTGCTGGTGAGGGTCAAGAACATCTTTCTTTGATGAAGTAAGGCTGTGGTGTGGACTTGAGATCAAAGGTAGGGCAGATAAGCCATAATTCTGGGATTCTGAAGTGTAGGAACAGCAACAGAAGTCACAGCACCTTCAGGCACTTGTATCATATCACAAGGTGGTGTGTAGTACTTGGTCTTTCTTACTACACATCTTAAAAGCAATTTGTAAGTATACTGAAGAGTATCAGCTTTCACCACTGCTCGTATGGGAATGCTCCATCTTGCACTTTGTTATGGCTTTGAAATATTAACCCCTTACAGGCCACCAGACTATATTCCACAGTCCTTTTAAGACTGCAGCAAAATCAAGGAGGCCAACAGTATCCTTGGCAGCATTAGGAGAAGCACTACCAGCAGGTTGAGGGAGGTGACCCTTCCCCTCAGCACTGCTGAAGCCACGCCAGGACTGCTGAGTCCAGTCAGTGCTAGGCTCTCCAGTACAAGACATGGACACACCAGAGCAATTCAGCAAAGACCCACAATGATGATGAGGATCATCTGACATACAGTGGTGAGTTGAGAGAGCTGGGACCTGAAGAAGAGATGCCTCAGGGAGATCTTACCAATGTTCATAATACATGAAAAACTTTTTATACTGTCGAGGTGGTTACAGACCAGAGAAGCTTTGGAGTCTTCATACTTGGAGATACTATAAACCCAACTGGATGCAGTCCCAGGCAACCTGCTGTAGTTGACCTTTGTACTAAAATTTGCACTGGACCATGCCATATAAGGAGACCAGCTGTGATGCAAGCATAGAATTACGAGAGTAGTTCTTTTATTCATGCACAGGAGGTGTCCCATTCAAAGCAGTGCAGGCATTCAGGTGCATATTTCACTTACTGCTGATTAACAAACACACACTAATATTTACTAATCATAATAAAACTTTGCAAAGCAACTACATTTTGATGATGTCTTCATCCTCCTGCTTCTCTATTGATCAGATGCACCCAGAGTCAGTCTTGCTATACTTACTTATCTATAGCGACAGACAGTGAGAGGGTTTCAAATACATGTTAGAGGGGCTAGAATGCTAGCATTATCTTGGTTGCCCAGGAGTATATTTTATTCTTCGTGGACAGGTATTAAAATTCCAAGAAGCAAAGTCCTTATCTTGGGAACCAGGTTGTCCTTCTTACAATGAGCTGGGGTTCTTTAGTTTGCTTGCTTAAGCATGACTATTCAGTATCCAAGGTAAACTATACATATGGTTTAAAGAAAGTTAATACTATTTTATACTACAAAGATTAATTGGTATAATAGTTAGGGAATGAGATTTTCCTGAGACCCTGCTTTGAGCAGGAGTTGGACCAGATGATCTCTAGAGGTGCTTTCCAGCCTCAGTCACACTGATTCTGTGAGCTCACGGAGGGAGATGATTAGTAGGTAGATCTCAGCAAAAATGACAGCAGCAGTTACAACACAGTGAGTTCATGTAAATGTAAAGGGAATGTATGCTTCCATTAAACACCTCCTTAAATATGCATGACCAGCTAAGCAAGATATGACGGCAAAATACAAGCACAATACTGTGCATGTACCTCCATGCTTTACCTGTAGAAAGCTTAGCCTTGAAAAGGAGACACCTCATTGTTTTATGATCTCAGGTTAAAACTTTTTAAAGTAGCTTTATTCTTTTTTATTACTTTTTGCTTTACTCAGACAAAATATAATTTTCTAAAATACAATATTTTCTATGGACTTTCTTCAGTGTTAGCACGATTCCTTTGGAAATCTGTCACCAGTGTGGTGCTATCAATGCATTTATATCATACATCTTTCTGGGAGCTAGAGGGCAACAGCTTCCCACAGGACATGGCAGGAGCTTATGGGAACTATGCTTGGGACAGTGAGAAGGACAAAGGGAAAGGAGCTAATACTAGTAAACATTAACTTTCTGACAGATGTGCAAATTGATCATGTCCCATGTGACTTGTACATTTGAAGGGGGACTGTTTCCTCAATGCTGTGTCCTGTAAGAGGCTTCCTGATTAATAGAAGCTACTTTCTGGGTAGCTAAATGTCTGTATTGAGAATACTTTTGCATCCAGCCAAGAATGTTTTTTAATGCCATTATATTAGAACACATTAGTCAGTCATGATGTATTTTTGAGTATATTCTCTACTCACACACAAAAACGTACACACTTCAAAATGTTCATAAGCATCTTTTAAAAACAATGTGCAGTACCCAAAATTTATCACTGGCTGACAATATAAAAGTCCATGTCAGTTTGTACGGAAATGTTTTTCTCAACAAGTAGTTCTTTGTAAAAACTCCTGAATGTATGAAATGAGCCCAGTTCTTACAGAGGAGTCTAGCTCTGTCACTGCCTTTCTGTGGAAACCACAAGGCTTTTGTAGAAAGAGACGGAACTGTGGCAAAAGTTTCCAAACACATCACAGACAGATTTAAAGGGATCCCATTGTAAGCAATGAAACTGATGCAGCCTTGCAATGGAAAGTGACAGTTGTGCTGTGTCATTAAATATCGAGGAAAAAAAGCAAAGGATCATTTCTTGGTTAGAATCTGTGGTAAATATACAACAGACAAGGACCAAAGAAGACAAATAAAAGATTAGACATCTAAGGAGCCCATTCAAGTATAAATCTGTATCCCAGTTCAGTTAAACATGAAATGCAAATACCAGCATGTTGGAAATCCTGCTCCACCTAAAAAGATAATATGTATGTATCTCCTCAGGCTATGTGCTGTGTTCCAGGGCAAAGTCCAAAGTGCTGGTCACAGAGCATCTCATGACTCAGATACAATTAAATGTATGAATATTAGGGCAGGGCTTCTGAACTAGAGTACCTCATTACAATAGCATACCACAACCAAATATAACATATGTTCTTATTTAGGAAAGTACTGTCCAATGTCAACACTGATATCTTCATCAAGCTACAAATTTTATATTTCTTGTAGGGCTAAAAAGTAGCTTCTATATAACTTTTTTTCATCCTAATAGTAATGGAATAAGGATGTCTTGAAAAGTCAAGAAAAACGTTTATCTGGGAGAAAACAAAAATTGTGTTGGGCATCTTTCATATGTTTTCCTTAGAACTACACTTTCTTCTTTAACTTCAGCTTGCTGATTTTTGGTATGCTGATTTATCAAACCATATTAAAATCAAAACTTGACTTTCAATCACTTTTCAAGTCCTTTAAGTCCATCATTCTTAGTCCCATCCACAAGTTGTATCTAAAAGTACAGAAAATTCCAAGTTCCTTCGAATATTCAGGACCCCTTTCTAAACAGCAGGCTGGGACACTGAGAAAAGTAGATTCTATTTGAAATTCTTTTGAAGTGTGTCTGAAAAATACAGCCAAATGTGGAAAGCCTTTGAGAAGCAAAATAAATGAGGAAAAAAGTTTAGAATAAGCCTAAAAAATATTTTATCTTGGAGTAAAAAGATACAAAGAAAGATGAAGTCCTCCAGTATGTAGAAAGATTTATGCTAACAAAAGGAGCTGTGATCACTTTTTCTCTATCTTTAATAAGACATGGAAAAGGACTCCTTCCACTGGCATGGTCTGCTCCATGCTAGTAAGGAGCTCAAGCAGCCTCAGAGGAAGCTGACCAGATCTGACCTGTCCATAGACTAAGCTGACCTGTAACATTGCTGCAGTTCCTTGGACCAGCTTGTCCCACAGTCATCCAGTGCAAAGGAAGAGGCCAGAACTGGGGGAAGGAATGATTGTCACATCAGCCCATACAACACAGCTCAGGGAAACACAGTATGACACCATACAATCAGAAAACAGCTGCAATTTAAGAAAATGATACTAACACCCACAGACGGGCTCAACAGATAACAGGCCTGCAAAAATCAAAGGAGTACAGCTGCTCTTTGCCTGAGCACTGAGATCATGTAGATGCAGGCTAGTGCCTGTGGGATTCCCTGAGGCTGTGAGCTCATCAAAGTGCACAACCAAGAAAGGCTGGTGTGAGTCTCAATCTGAACATCAATTCTGCTGGCTGATAAATCGAAAACTACAGAGAAAGTATCCACACCAACCTGATTACTGCTCCTAGCAGGTTCTGCTGTCTCTGGACTGGTTTCTATTATCATTACAGTGCTTGCAGGACTCATTCCCAGGGAAAAGGATCATTTTCAGTTCATTGAACTTTTCCTATTTGGAAACTGAGTATTTAAGTTAAGGCCAGGGAATATATCTTCCTGTGGGCAAGGCCAGTGGCAGCAGGCAAGAGAACATGAAGAATGCAATGCAGTGATCACTGTATTTGTATTTGTGGGTATTTCTGACTGCAATTGAAATTTCATTCTCATTTCCTTTCTTTAAAGAGAAGTCTTGGGAAGTGCAATCCTACATGGAAGAGTAACATGCAGGAAGTTTTGAGAGAGGATGATAGGCAAACAGGAAATTACGACAGACATGGACACAGAGTCACATCAGCATCAGGGAAATACAGACCTATGTGACTAGTAAGACTTGTTAAAGAAAGGTTCATAGACTATTGCCAGAGTGGACACAGAAGTTATTTTCCTCTGAAGACAAAAAGCCCTGGAGGCCTCTCTGTGACCCCCACATATAAGAAATAGAGCAGAGGCTGGAACTGATAAATATCAGTGAGTACCAGTTGGAGAGCAATGAGAAACAACATAATAGAAGATATGTAATAACTTAGGAAACAAAGTAAGGAAAAGAGGTTGGTTTTTAATTTTTTTTTTTTTTAAGGGAAGAAGAAGCAAGTTTTGTAAAAGATCAGGCAAACGTGGTGCTTTTTCACTAACGAGAAGAGCTCAAGGAGCTGACTGGATTATTTCGGGTGCCGATGCACAACATGATAGGAGGAATTATTAAGGTAACAGAAATACAGTGAGGTAATAATCATGAATTAGAGGTGTCAAAAGATAGAGTAAAGGCTGAAATCACAGAATAATATTGTACATGTAATGATTTGTCAAATATGACGAAATTAGAGGAAATAGCAGCAATAAAAATAACTCTGGAAATCTTTATAACTGGAAACTGGAGAACTGCTGGCAGTCAGATCTACAGATCACACTGGAAATAACTAGTGATCTCTAATTTCAGTGGGTAAAGAAATGCAGAAGGAACAGTAACATTACAGGAATTACTGATATACATTAGAGAACAAATTCTGTGAGTTGCAGTGGACAATAGGATTTCAATGGTGGGTTTCCACACCAGTCACTGAGAAACAAGACAGTATTTCTGATTCAGTTTTGCTGAATAATGAGATTACAGGGTAGACCTGATGCACAATAAGAATTTTTACTTTAATGAAGTCATTCCAGAAGAATTGATTTTATGCTAGAGAACCACATAAATAAACTCCATGCTTTAATGTCTGCAAATAGCATCTGAAGGAACAAAATTTGCGGGGAAGGGATGCTGCTGATGGCCAAATAAGCAAAACATACCATACCAAAACAGCAGACCTGGTTAACTGATTAATGGAAATAGCTAACACATACACAGATACAGATGAAAAAACTGCAGATATCCATGTGTAGCAACAATGATGTGGTTAATATCAGGATATATTGTCTGCACAACCTCCCAGCCAGCCACCTCAAATATGGGGTAGGCAACCTGGACACTGAGCAAGCCTCCCTAGCTGGCAGCAGAGCTGTCACCCTATGAACTGGGATGAAGATGGGGAAACTCAACAGTCCCTCTGGGACAACAGCTCGGTTTGGGCATCACTTGGATTCCTATAGATGAGAAGTAGCCAGCTGCCTCAGCAAGCACACTCAACTACAGAAAGAAAATCTGAATGATCTCCAGGGATGCAGGCTATGCCTCTGTAAACAAAGGCCCCTGCCAGAGAAAGCAGTCTCTCTCCCCCAAGCAAAAAGGGTGCAGCAGTGTTCACATACAAAGTGCTCAGGGTCAGCAGCATCTAAAGCAGATGCTGCACTTCAAGGTTCTTAGGGTTCTCTGAGTCTCACATGCTAAGTCAATGACAGTATTATTATTTCTTATAATTTTTCATAGCAGAATGATTAGAATAATGACAGAGCTGTACCATATCCTGGGAAGGTGACATATTTGTTACATCAGATCAAGCATTGTTTGTCTCCTTTGGCCTTGACATGAGAATATACAGGATTGTTGAATGTACA
Organism: Corvus cornix cornix; assembly: GCF_000738735.6. NCBI lineage: Eukaryota > Metazoa > Chordata > Aves > Passeriformes > Corvidae > Corvus > Corvus cornix. The sequence goes on from NC_046333.1 coordinate 55,938,344, forward strand.
GACATACCATTCAATCTACTGAGGATGCATTCCAGACAAGTGCAGCAATTAGAGATTCAAGGTGTAAGAATTTTCCTAGTAAGAATCTGTGCAATAGCAGATGGGTGCGTGCCAGAACTTCAGAAACACCCATAGCTAAAGTACACAGGAAAGCGTATAAGGATAGGAAGCAACAGTAGCATTAACAGCATCAACAACTGAAAGAGATGCTGGCTTGTCCACAGCTGGCTTTGTGGTGGCTGGAGATGCTCTTTGCTGTCTAAAATGTGCGGTGTTCTGATGACCTCACCCAATTTTTCTCAGAGCAGGTATCATTCTGGTGGATTGTGGTGAGTTGACCTTGGCTGGCTGCCAGCTACCCATGCAGCCACCCTCCCATTCTGCCTTCTCAGCAGAATAGGGGAGAAAATAAGATGCTAAATCTCTGGGTCAAAAAAAAAAAGACTGGGACATGACTTACCAGTTACCATTATGGACAAAATGGACCTGACTTGGGAAAAATTAATTTAATTAGTTGTCAAATAAAATAGAGTTGAATGGTGAAAAACAAGGTAAAAACCAAAAACATCTTCCTCCATCCTACTCCATTTTCCCAGCCTCAACTTCACTCCTTTCCCAACTCTCCTACCTCCTTCATCTGCCACCCCAAGCAGCCCAGTGGCATGGAGAATGGGGGACTGTGGTCAGTTCATAACAGTTTGGTCAGTGCATAGCTGTTTCTCTCTGCATTTTATTAGCCAAGTATTACTCAGATGGTGTTTCCTAATTTCTCAAGTTTCTAGATAACAGCTCAAGACAGTGCTGTGTAAGTGTTTTTAAAAAGACATACCAGAATAGGATTCTGACCTTAATTTCCTAAGAGAACAATGATTTCCCAAACAGGAAGTTAGGAAGAGGCAGACCGGAAGCAACTTTGTTTGGTAAGAGAGGAAGTAATAGGAGCAGAAGGACCTCCCATACACCCTGCTCCTATATCCTCCCATTTCTCTGCAACACCCAGCTTGACTTGCCCAGTTGACAGCATTTAGACACAGTGTTGGAAGGGTGAAGGTCCATTTTGCCAAGGGAAAGGTAAGGAATAATAAATATTCTCTATCAGGCACTGTTCTTTGTCTCCTCTAGAGATGAATGTTTGCCACGGGGAAAACTGATCATACATCTATGAAAACTCTTTTCCTTCCTTCTCTTTCTGACCTTATGCTTATGTTAGAAGTTTACAAGGTGATTTTAAAGGGTTTTCTCTCCCACACTCTAGAAGAGCAGTTCAGCTGAATTTTAGCTGTTGGGCTTCCTGTTTGAAGAAAATATGTGTGTTGAACAACTATAGGAAAAAGCCTGCAGAACAGAACAGTTACAGTAAGTACATGCATATTTACTTCTAGGATTAAAAGTTTTATGAAGATCTGATGGCTTATTTTGATACCATGTGTTTTGGTTGAGGTTTGCAGTTTGGGTTTTTAGGTTTCTTGGGACATAAATTTTATATATAAAATTACCCATAATCTACTAAGATAAAGTCTTCCAAATCTGCTGAATGTCTGCACATGAAAAATTTTTGTTATGAGATTACAGTGTAATAATCCTAAAGAATATGACCTCAAAGAAACTATTCTGCAGATATTATGTGATACAGTTTTTCCATGTTGGAAAAAGGTCATCTTTCAACTATTTCATTTGGCCAGAATCATTAACTAGCACGTACCATGAAAGATACAAACACTGCATTATGTCTGTGGAATGAAAGTATCCTGTTCTCTCCAGCGCAGGAGAGATCTCATCAGGGGGATTCCAAACACTAAAACATGGAAAAACTGTTATAAGGACATAACAATGTTTGCTTTTGTGTTAGGATTAAATTGTACCTCTATGAGAAGGTATGGATTGGGTGGGAATTCAAATCACTCTTTTACGTTGCTGGGTTTAAGTCTGTCTCCACGAAAAGCTTTAGTTTCAGTTTCTTTTCTCAGCTTTCAAATACCGTGGGTGGAGTTACCAGTGAATAGCAACAGTTGCTTCAGCCGCAGAATAAAAACATGGAGCTTCTTTCCCCCTGCACCCTCAATTTTTGACAATATGTGCTTACCACAGTAGAATTTTAAGGAACTAGAAACTAGTTTTTCTGAGCAAGAGCAAGACTCCATAAGCGAAAAAGCAACTGCAGTCTACCATAGCTCACAGCCCCACTTTTTTCTCTGCTCTCATCATTTGTTAATACAGGAGGCAGCTTGGCCAAAAGTAGGACAGCTGTTTTCCCCTACCAGGTATAAGAAATCTTTACTATTGCATCTCAATAAAGTTTACAGTTTAGGAAATCAAATAGTAATTTAAGGAAAGCATGTCACTAGAGTGGCCTAGATAACCAAGTGTACTTTCAGAAAACAAAGTTTTGCTGAAAAAATCTAAGAAGTCATTTGGTATAGGAGAAAGTTTCACGAAGGATGTCTGGACTTCAGGCGGCTCTCTTGAAAGCTGTTTATTGCATAGGCGAAGTTACAGCATTTCGGGGAGTGGGTATCCAGAGCCAGCCCTACAGCTGCCAGCTCCAGCTGTAGGCATACCTGAAGCCACCTTCTGTTCAAGTTACAAAGCATTAGATACTTTTCTTTGCAGAGTATCTTAATGCATAACAACCAATAAGCACCATACACAATACCTTTACATTTGCCTATAGCCTATCATAGCTACTACCATCACCATATTATAGTCATTATTATCCAATCACAAGAGTAAGTAAGTTACAATTTAAGCTTACAGTGGAAAATTCTCAGACCTTTCTTCTTCTTGCTACATCAACACTTCTTGTTTTTTGCCTGCTATATCTCTCTTTTTGGTAAAGACATGTTTTCTATTTACTTATGCTCTTTTTGAGATTTATTTAGTTGGTGAAAAACATGTCTTTGTTTGTAGTCACATACCTTTGTCCTACTCTTAAAAATCTCCTTCCAACTCATCTCCAACCTTTGCCTTCTCAGTTACTCATCAATCACTGTTTCAGCAAAACATCTTTTATTCTATATCAAAACTTGCTTTCATTTCTATCTCATCCCCAGTTTCTACATTCAGAGATCTTTCTGCCAAGCCTACATACCTGTGAAACTTTCTTACCAAACTTTCATCCTCCCCAACAATTTGGTTTCAGGAACACTGAGCTATGAACAGGAAAAGGTGCCTGACACCTAGGGGCAATTACTACTAATGCTACAACTATAGGTGGGTGCAATTCCATAAGCTTAAAATTCCAGAAGAATGAATATAATTCTCCCAGAGGAAATGAAAGGATAAAGTAAAATTAGATGCTATTAAGGGGAATTTTTTTCTCTTTCTTTAAATTTTCTGCAAAAGTCCACATTCACTAAGACCAATTAGAATGTAAGATGCTGTTCTTCCTGTCACATCCTAAAATGAAGAAATTAATGGTTAATAACAGCAAGGAAATATGTGTTAGTCAGCTATTAGGCAACTGTTTCACTCATTTGTTTAGTAATTTTGTGATTTTTTTCCCTTAAAGAATGGAAAAGGCAACCACTAAAAAAAATGAGGAATCATATTCGTATCAGCATATTGAACAGTGGACAAAAGAACAAGTCAAACAATGGGCAACTGAAGTAGCTAAGATTGACCAGGAACATGCAGAAATCCTGTTTCGCCAAGCTGTGACTGGCTTTGCTTTGAAGAGGATGACTAAAGCAGATCTTGTGGAAATGGGTATGCCTCATGGGCCTGCTTTTCAGATCACGTGCGTCCTGAAAGAGCTTGACATTCTAGGTAAAGGTTCAAACCAGGCTGTGGAACAAGAAGGCACTGAAGAGAGTTTTGATGGAGGAGGAAAAGATGGAGAAATGGCAAAGAAAGAGTGCAAGAAGAACTGTGAATCACTTAATTCCAGTATACTGAAGGATTCTAAGATGAAGCCCATAGAAGACACAAAAGCAAGCAAAGCTGGCATAAAGAATGAAACAGATGAGCCACTGTCAAGCAGCCAGCAGCCAGCTGGAAAGATGTGTATGCCACATCCTTTTGATAATTTCAGTGATGGTAGTCGATATAAGCAGTATAATATTCTTAATGTCCCTGAAACAGGGGCATCCAATCTCATGGATCCAGCACACGAATTCAAATTATTTACCAACACTGAGAATGCACAGGAAGATGAAATCTTGATGAAATTTAGCAATGAAGCATTTCGATTTGCTGCAGCCTGCATGAACTCCCGCACAAATGGCACTATTCATTTTGGAGTACATGACAATCCACATGGGAAAATAGAAGGAATAAAAGTTACCAACAAAGAAGTATACATTAAGCATTTTAATATACACATCAAAAAGCACTTTAATGACCCCTACACCATCATTGCAGAATATTGCATTAGACCACCTAGATTTGTGGAAGTATTATTACAAAATGGAACTTCAGCAGATCTCTTTGTCATTGAAATAGATGTGGTTCCCCAACACAGCTTCTGTGATACAAAATATTTCTGCACCAACACATATGAATATAAGAGTAAGAGTTGGAAAAAAGCTATTTTCATCCGGGATGGAGCAAGTTCCGCAAATATTTACAATACAAAAGAATGCGAAAAATTTAAAGGTTCCTTGACAACTTTAGCAGAACGTCGTAGAAGAGCAGAAGAAGAGCATAACTTTAAGCCAAAGAAGTCACCAAAGGAAGGACTAAAGCTAGTTAGTCTGCTCACGGGTAACAGGGACTCACTAGAGAACTCTTATTATAACTACTACATTTTGGTAACAAACAAGTGCCTCCCAAATCAAACTTCAGACTTAGACTTTTTACATGAAATAAAATGGTTTGCTGTGCTTGACTTTGATTCTGAATCAGAAATGAATGGTGTGTTTAAGACTTACCAAAAACATCGAAATGCCAAACTTTACTTCCCAGATTACTATGAACACATGGGGGGTTCCGTTTCTGAACAAGCTAAAAGGCTAAAACTACGTCAGGAGACCAACTGGATTTTATGCAATGGTGGATCAGACTTCAAAGGCAATAAAGAGCTACCACTGGATTCGACTTTATGGCAACGAGACAGAGCTGCTGGTGTCAGAAAAATGATTTCCTTTCTTTCACACAAAGATGTAAAGCAGAATGAAAAGTTTTTAATAGTGTTTCTTTTGCTTTCCATAGTAGAAGATTCAGTAGATCCCCTTACTGAAACTTTTATGACATTTTACCAAGAATTAAAGGGACTACAAGATATGGTCTGCATTTGCATAGGTACAGGTACACACCAGCGATGGAAAGATCTTCTTCAAGCTAGAGGCATCCATGAGGAAGCACTCTCAAAGAAATGTATTTCTACTCTAACCCTGGAAATGGTAAATGGTACCATCATAAAACTAGCGTCAGACATGCAATCTTCTGAAAGACTTCTGCCCTCTGTTGATCATTCTACTGTTCGTCTTCTAAAGAGCAAAGAAGACTCCATGGCAGGATTAGAAATACTTTGTGAAAATGAATGCAAAGACACAGAAATAGAAAAGGATACAGATAGATTTCAAAATTTCCTGAAAGAGCGGGAAGAAGAATTTTATCGAGGTGGTAAAGTATCGTGGTGGAATTTCTACTTTTCAGAAGAAAACTATACTTCAGATTTTATCAGAAGGGACAGTTATGAAAAGCTTGAAGGCCTAATCATGTCTTCATCTGACAGTGCTAATGACTCACCTGTAAAAATTATCAACATTTACCACCACCCAGGATGTGGTGGGACAACATTATCTATGCATATCCTTTGGAATTTACGGAAGCAATTCAGATGTGCTGTTCTGAAAAGTAAACCACATGATATTGGAACACAGGTGACAACTTTACTCACCTGTGGAGCAAATGACAACACAGGTTATTTACCAGTGTTACTTCTTGTGGATGATTTTGAAGAGCAAGAAAATGTCAATGTTCTGCAGAAAGAAATTCAGACAGCTATAACAGAAAAAGGCATTCGGTATGTAAAACCTTTAGTGGTAATTCTAAACTGTATGAGATCTCAAAATCCTGATGAAAGTTCGACCATCAATTTCTTGAACAGTGTTTCTTTAAAACAAATGCTTTCTGAAAAAGAGCAAAGGGCCTTTGACCAGAAACTAGAATATATTGAAAAGGTGCATTCAAATTCTGCCAATTTCTATTCATTTATGATTATGAAGAAAAACTTTGATCCACAGTATATAGAAAAAGTGGTAAAAAATACCTTGCATGACTTAGATACTGCCTCTAAACCAGCACAACTTGTTTGCTATCTAACTCTGTTAAACTCGTATTTAACAACATCTGTGATTTCACTATCACTATGCGAAGAATACTTAGGAATTAATTCTCGAGACACAGGCTGCCATAAAGATAAACTAATAGAAAAGATGGGAATTTGTTCCAATATCCTAATATCTGATCAGGCACATAAACACATGAGATACAAAGGTCTTCGTATCGTTCATCCGTTGATAGCATCTCACTGCCTAACAGAATTGAAACTAACCTATGGCTTGTCTAAAAGTGAAATTACATCAAAGCTGTTGAAAGAAGATTTATTGTTAAAGGAAGACAAACTTGTTCGTGATATACAAACCCTGCTGATTACTAGGCAGCGCAAAGAGCATGGTGATGAGTCTGACACATCATTTTCCCCCTTAATTGAAGCCATTCATAAGGAGGAAAAGCGTGGTGATGTGGAACGTGTGTTAGAACAAGCATCTGCTAGATTTGAGCAAAATGTTTACATTTGCCAAGCCCTAGCAAGGTTCTACATTAAAGAAAGGAAATTTGACCTTGCATTGCACTGGGCCAAAGCAGCCAAAGAAAGAGCACAACACAATTCATACATATCAGACACACTAGGTCAAGTGTTTAAAGGTGAGCTAAGAGACTGGGTAGAGTGCAAAGAAAAGAGTGCAGCCCTGACAGCTGGGAAACTGGACAACCTGCTAGAGCTTGCTGAGAATGCTTCACAGGCTTTCCAAGAATCTCAGAGGCAAGCTGAAAATGCAGTCAATGAACAATATTTGCAGAATCAAAAACTTAAAAGGAAGTTTCAAGTGTACAATACTGCTGGCTATCAGGGAGAAATAGAAACTGGTCTTTATGTTATTGATGTCCTTTGGCATGTTCCTTTTTTCAGCAAAAAAGACTCACACTGTAGAAAAAGCATGACAAATTATCTGTCAGGAAATAGTGTTTTGAATGTAGAAAACTCCAGTGAAGACAGTGAAATGTTCAAGGTTCTTAGACGTTATTCCAGCTTTTTGTGTCATTTGCGATCAAGGTTGAAAAGGGCATTTGACTTTTTTGAAGACTACTTTGTGCTTTTCAAAACACAGACCAGAGAAAAAGAAATGGTAGAAGCAAAGTTGTATGGGAAGGTTCAAGAATGTTTTACCAAATACACAGAAATATTTTGTGATTTCAGTTTTGAACAACTGAAAAATAAACAGGACTCAGAGTGGTCCATTTCTCAGTATATAGAAGCATACAGGGATGCTGTGGAAGCTTCCAAAGCACACTCATTTTCCGGCATTTTGAATTACCTTCACAGAAACCACAGAAATGCTGACAGAGAAATAGAAGACATAGTAGGAGCATATGCAATTTTGTGTGAGAAGGATAAACAAGCAACTCAAAAAGACAAACAGAATTTGATTTTGGCAAATATTGTTCTTAACTGCATTAAACCTAAATCTGCCAAGTTACGTGGTCCTAAGGAGTTGAAGAGTCTGCTTCTAAGCATTCTGCAGGAAGTGAAACAAACGTGTGTAGAGCCTTTCTTCCTAGCCTCCTTGTTGTTCTGGCCCCAAAATAAAAAACAACTAAATGAAGATTCCGGGAAAATGCAAACTTTTGTTCAACGCTTAAGTGAGTCTTTCAAAGAGGTCTATGGAACTGTGCATCATTCAAGGCAGCCTCTGGCTCTTTTTTATCTGGCAAAAGGCAAAGATTTGAACAGATTTGTTCACAAAGGAAAAATAGATCAGCTTTTTAGTTCACTTCCAGAACAGGAACTGAATTCCCTTTGGCAGAGTGGAAATATCTGGAAGAATCAGGCTGTTCAAGATCTTTTGCTTCTTTTGGTTGGAAAAGTTGAGGATAACCTTATCTACATAGACTGTGGTAGAAATGAAAACGTCAGGATACCAGTGCAACCTGTTCCCTCAGGCCTAGTGAAAAATGACCCAAACATAGAAGGAGTGTCTTTTTACCTTGCATTTTCTGTTGCTGGTCTCCTGGCATACAACATACAAAGCCTGTCATTAAAACAATAAGTATTTCAGTTTCTTAGTCATAAGACTTTTTCAGTAAAAATTATCCTTTAACTAGTGTTTGGGTTGGGGTTTTTTGGCTTTTTTTTTTTTTTTTTTTGGTCAGTAATCACAAATCACAACCTCTCTGTTGTATTTCCTTCCTCACTATGTTAGTCTTCCAGTTCCATGCAGAATTATCTCTACTGTCATAACTGCTGTTCAGACAGTCAATCAAATGGAAGTGTTGGGGCAGTTAGTTCTGCAGACTGGTCACTATTGCTCAAAGTTCTTCAGTTGATAAAAACATGAAAAATCATAAGGGGAAGAAAAAGGGAATTCTGAATAAAATAATATTCTGGAAATGTTATTTTTAAATGCTATTACTTTTGAGAACCTTACTGCTTTGCTAACTTTTTTGCCGTTGCTTGCAGGTGTCTCAACACGATTTTCATACTCTTGTATAAGTAATGTAAGAGCAAGGCATATATGTTAGAAACCACATATCATGTAACATTTCCTGATGTTCCATTTTATCTGTTGTTATTTTGGCACAAGGGTAATGTGAAAGGCCATTCAATTGCAAAGCAGTGGGATTTTTTCTGTTGTTTATGTACATGCTTGACTGTAATGCTTTTGTATATGAGACTGTATGAAGAGCCAAAACATACATCTTGTGGGAGGACAGAAGCTTTGGTCTCCAACTTACCCAGAGCATTTCTAAATATGTGATTATTAAAGATACCGCTGCTTTCTGCTGTATTACAAAAACACCTACCATTTGGAATCTGATGTCCATATTAAGTAGATTTTATTCTGTTACAGTGGGTCTGTTTCTGCTCTATATAAAATTGATCCAGTTTGGTCATTCCTTTACTTACAAGTTTCATTAGTTTCTTCAGGTGATAGATTTCACATCAACTTTGATCTTTGCAAAAACCAGGAAATTTAAATGCTTAAATTGGCCATTGATTGCATTGCCTTCCTCATATGTATAAAACTGCCTGCTATGTTTAGACACAATTAACTTTAAAAAAAAAAATTAAAATATATTGGTGTGAAGCACCAGAACCAAGAAGTTACTACTGCTACTTCTACTGTCTATGTGCATATGATTCATGAAAATCAGTGGAGTTCAATGCAATTAACTGCCTGAAAGAGGTCTGCAGGACAGCTCTTTCTTCACCCCACAAGTCTTCTTTGCTCTTCGGGAGCCAGACAAAAACAAGTGACATCTTGATAGACTTGTAAAAACAATTTGACAAATAGAATAAAGCAGCAGACCACTCTGCACTATTGCAATTGGCAATAAACTGTCAAACTCCCCAGGTCAAGACTGTTCTGCCTGCAAGATTTGTACATCTACTAATAACCCTTGGGATCTAGTACAGTATATTACATGCTAAACACTGCACTCTATACCTATCTTAGTTTACAGAACTAGAGATTTTATTATTTGTATACAGTAGTCTGCTTGTTATAAAATTGTATTTTTAGCAGTAGTCCAATAATAAATGCAGATGTTTGATAACAATCTTATTTGCCCAGTGTGGAACTCTATTTGATTATGTATCACAGAAAAAGACTGACAGAATTGCTTTTTACAAGAATTTCCTATTTTCCACTACTTTGTAAGATTTTTTTTACATGGCTTGTGAATTGATCAATCTTTGTGTTTTGAAAACTAGGCTTTCCCACACAAAATAACTACCTCAGATGTGTTTTGTGTTAATTAAGGCCAAAAGCCTCAGTAGCCTCCAAATGTGAGGTCAAGGAAAAAAATATATTGTATTGCCTAAGTTAAACACCTCTACCAGCTTTTCCCAGCATGCTCAGGAATTTTTTTGGAGCATGTTCAAATAAGGCTTTACTCTGCTAGAAGGAAAAAGGTATATGAGAGGGGAAATTTGTATGCACAGGCCTAATTTTGCCAAGTTGCAAGGCCTGAAAAGACTGCCAATCACATGTGGGCTAGGTGGGCATATGCAAACTTGGGATTTAACAGCAGAGTCTATACACAGGTGGCATCCCCAGAAGTTGCAGATCTGGGCTGTGATGGGCCAGTTGAATGTGAAGAGCTCAGCCCCACACTGACAGTCCTGAGGCTAGAAACCTGGAGGAGACAACCTGATACAGCCTGGTTGTACAGGAGCCAAAGGCAGGTCTGCAGGAAGGAGGAGAGACAGGGAGGCCCAAGGAGCTGTGTGGTTTTCACAAACCACTATGATGCTCTCTCAGCAGCTCCCTCCACTGTGCTGGAGGAGCAGTCAGGGTTCCCATCGTGCTCAAGTAGCATTTGTGGACTGCGAACTCCTGCATAGGAACAGAGGCTGAGGAATCCTCTCTTGGAAGAGTGTATTTAGGGGGTGGAAGTTAAGAGTACTGAGGAACCTTCCCTGTCTAAAAAGAGCTAGAAGTGCACAACATGGAGTGGGCTTCACAACCAGTAACAGAAAGGGAAATTTTCACTAAGGACAACTTAGGGAAACAGAATGGAGCATGGCTGGTAAGATTTAGGAGAGGAACTGTGGCAGGGTCTAGACTAGGCAAGAAGGGAAAAGAGCTGAGAAACAGGTACCAAAAGGTGATGAAACAAGAGGCAGATATGGAGAGCTATGATGCTCAAGGGAAAGAAGCTAAATGGATCACAAGGGAAAAGGGAAAGAAAAAGGGAAGGGGGAAGGGAAAGGAAGGGAAAGGAAGGGAAGGGAAGGGAAGGGAAGGGAAGGGAAGGGAAGGAAGGGAAGGGAAGGGAAGGGAAGGGAAGAAGGGAAGGGAAGGGAAGGAAAAGAAGGGAAGGGAAGGAAGGAAGAAGGAGGAGGAAGGGAAGGAAGGGAAGGGAAGAAGGAAGGGAAGGAAGGGAAGGGAAGGAAAAGGAGGAAGGAAGGAAAAAGGGAAGGGAAGGGAAGGAAGGGAAGGGAAGGGAAAAGGGAAGGGAAGGGAAGGAAGGGAAGGGAAGGAAGGGAAGGGAAGGGAAGGAAGGGAAGGGAAGGAAGGGAAGGAAGGGAAGGAAGGGAAGGAAGGGAAGGAAGGAAGGAAGGGAAGGAAGAAGGAAGGGAAGGGAAGAAGGAAGAGGGAAGGGGAAGGGAAGGGAAGGAAGGGAAGGGAAGGGAAGGAAGGAAGGGAAGGGAAGGAAGAAGGGAAGGGAAGGGAAGGGAAGGAAGGGAAGGGAAGGAAGAAGGGAAGGAAGGGAAGGGAAGGGAAGGAAGGGAAGGGAAGGGAAGGGAAGGGAAGGGAAAAGGGAAGGGAAGGAAGAAGGAAGGGAAGGGAAGGGAAAGGGAGGAAGGGAAGGGAAAGGGAAGGGAAGGAAGGGAAGGGAAGGGAAGGAAGGGAAGGGAAGGGAAGGGAAGGGAAGGGAAAAGGGAAGGGAAGGAAGGAAAGGGAAGGGAAGGAAGGGAAGGGAAGGGAAGGAAGGGAAGGGAAGGAAGGAAGGGAAGGAAAAGGAAGGGAAGGAAAAAGGGAAGGGAAGGAAGGAAAAGGGAAGGAAAAAGGGAAGGGAAGGAAGGGAAGGGAAGGGAAGGGAAGGGAAGGGAAGGAAAAAGGGAAAGGAAGGAAGAAGGGAAGGGAAGGGAAAGGGAAGGGAAGGGAAGGGAAGGAAGGGAAGGGAAGGGAAGGGAAGGGAAGGGAAGGGAAGGGAAGGGAAGGGAAGGGAAGGGAAGGAAGGGAAGAAGGGAAGGAAGGGAAGGGAAGGGAAGGGAAGGGAAGGGAAGGGAATACTTCTTGGGCTGAATATTCTCTAGATTGTGGCCAGAGCAGGAACAGTAGGATTCATGAGGTAAGACAGAACAAGGAGATTTTCTAGAAAAGAAAAATAGAGGAGGATACAGTCTTCTAACAGATAAAGGGCTTCTGCAAAGGAGTGGATAAAAAGGAAGGTAGAAAAATATTCTACATGCCCAAGGTGGCCATGGAGTGAGAGTAAAAACACACCATAGGAAAGATTCAAGCTATACCACAATAATAATTTTTTAGAAGTGTATCAGTAAAAGTGATAGACTGGTATATGCTGGATATTCCTAGGGAATAAAAGGACATCCCCTAGCTGTTCAACACCAGAGGATATTCTCTTAGAGGCAGAGATAAAAATTACGCCAAGAATGTGCCTATGAAAATGTGAGTAATTCAATGGGAAGAGCATGTCCTTTTTCTTCAGAAGCTCTTGTGATTACAGACTGTGACAGTCTTGTCACCAGAACCTCTAGAAGTCCAGCTATCCACTTCAAGATTTGAGCATATCTCTGCAAAAGTATGAGATTTGAGTAAAGCATGTTAATCCTTTTATGGCTATTTCTTTATAATGACTATCTACACAATAGGAAAAACTGTCTTTTCCTAAATTTTAGGTGGGTAGCCACACGCACCACATGTGTTATCTGGTAATGCCTGAACTGAAACCTTAGGTCTGTCATTTAGTCTCCATGGGATATAAGGGAAGCAATTTTATGCCAGTATTTCTATCTGTGAAATGAAACATATTAATACTTACTCATACTACAGATGTAATAATAACTTACTTGGTATTTTTATGTTAAAATAACGTAGGACTGCTGCTGCCTAGTCCTCCCCTCACCTCTGCCTGGTGCAATGAGTAGTGTTTCTAGCTCTCACACTTCACTCTCCTATTTCAAACCAAAATTGCGTGGCCCAAGTTTGTCTGCAGAACAAGTGTACTTCTGCTTATTTATGGGTTCTCGGGGCTTTTTCTCACACAAATGTGTACGGGACGTAAAAGATTTGGGGCTGAAATAAACTAATACACCCATGGAACGAGAAAATAAGGCAGGAGGGATTTTATCAAAAATGAGCGCTGGGTTTATCTCACGGGCAGTGCATGCACGGGCAGCAGCGACGGAGACGATTCACCACACTTGACCCGCACGGGCGCTGCATGAGAGGCGACCCTGGCGCTCCCGGGCCGCGCTTCCACAGCCGCAAGCCGCGAAACCCGGGATGCCGAGCTGCCGGCGCGGCCCGGCAGGGGGCGCTGCTGCCTCCGCGCCATGGCGGGGCCGCGGCAGCGGGGCGGGGACAGCGGGGGCGCGGCGGTCATCGCAGCCTGTGCGAAGAAATACCAGGGACAAGAGTCGCGGGCTGGACTCAAGGCTTACACCCTTGCAGAGATGTGCTCCGAGTGTACGCCTGAAGGGGTGGTGGTGGCGAGACTGTCACAGTCTGTAATCACAATGGCCTCTGGAAAGACACGCTCCTGCCACGTGCTTTGGTCGCTGCAGCAAGAGACCCCCTCGCCCTGCGTGAGGCAGATACGGAGAACGCCGTCCCCACGGATGAGGTGGGGAAATCGCTCCAGAGCTGCACAAGGACAACCGCGAGCGAAATCCATCCTGGGCGGGACAGGGCCTTCCCGACTGCATCGCGAACCCATGTGAGAGGAATTAGCGGTGGTACCGAGAGGGGACTGGGCGTGGACCTGTGTGAGGGTGTCATCTGTGCCAGGGCCGTGGCAAATGTCCCTCTCCATCGCTGCCACTGTTTGGGCAGATGCTGAGCAGGAGGACTAGAGACCGACTGGGCTGCAATAAGTGACATGGACTTTGTCTAAACACAAACACCCGTGTTGGGAAGTTTCACACGGGCCCGACCCACGTGTCAAGTGTGGCAAGGGTTAATGCATCCTGAGCGATGAGAGTGGCTGGGCTCAGCTGGAGAGACTTACCTTGTCCGAAGAGAATGAGGAGAGCCAGCACACCACAAGGAGTTCTCACTCGGCTGATTCAGGCTAGAAGCACAACCCACCTTTCAGTGAAAGGAGTGTTGGCTGTGACAAATCCGTATTGCTTATTTGAGGAGTCTGCTGCAGAAATCTTCTTCTGGTTTCCCTTTGGCTATTGGAACCACAAATCTTCACTTTATGTAACCTGTCACAAGATGACTTCTGACTTCCTCTTTGTAGGCCCTTGCTTGTTCCTCACTGTTGCTTAAAAGCTCAGAATGAAATCCATTCCCTTTCCTACTCAGCAGTTGTGTTCCCTGAGAGCATCTTAGGGCTCCACCACTTCTGGCTGAGTAAACTGGAGCACCAGCTTCAGTGCAGCTATGGTCATGTTGGGAGAGGTTTGGCTTCACAGCATGTGGAAGACTAAAGGAGAAAATTGCAATAGCAAAGAATATAGAAACATTTATGAATTAATAATGGTAATAAGAAGAAGTGAGGAAGAAGGGAAAAAAGGAGACCTGGTTTTGTGCTAACTTCCACTGTCTTCAATGATAACTCCTGTGTGTAAGTCTTGTAACTAAGGGAAATGAGTAAAGAATACAAACTGACTGGTTTCTTACAAGCAGTCAAGATGGATCCAGTTTATGCACATGATGGAATGTGTGTGCTCCAGTGAAACAAAACCTAGGAAGAGTTACAAAGCATACCTCAGACATGAGTTACCACCTCATGATAGACTGCCCAATGGACTGCACAGAACAGAAACAAGAAAAAACAGCTGAGATCCTTTGTAAAACTCCTATTTGCATCAATGTATAGATTTCAAGATAGTGATGATGATCATTTGTGAGCTACATGTTAGTATATGGACCTGCTCTCCCAAAAGGCCACGTAGAAGGCAAAGATAGAGCAGGAATGAGAGTCTTGTTAAAAGGAGAAACAAAATGGTGTTTTAAAGTCCTATCTAGCAAAGCTGTTTATAACTAGTCTTTCAAGTAGGGTTTTTATATTATAACAACTAATCTTTATAGTTAAATTTCTTCAGTCTGCACTTCCCCTGAAAAGGCCAGCAGCAAAAGAAACAAAGTAAGGATAATAGCAAAGAGAAATCATCTTTCTTGAGAGCAAGCTGAACTGTCAGATACTTAGGGTCTACAGTGTGCTGATAAGATATACTGTTGTGTGAACTTTCCCTCCCAGAGCCATCCATCTCTATTATCACAGCCTGGAGATGGTTCTGTGTCAACTTTGCATCTGCATCAGTAACTCATTCTGTTCAGCCATCTGTTCCACAGACATCAAACTGTTAAGAAGCCCCAGTACAGCACAATCCAGTCCAGTAACACAGAAACAGAAAAGAAAAGATCTCATTACCATTTGAATTCATGGGCTCTCCTGTGATACACATACAATATTTTTTTATATTGACATGAACATGGTAATTTGGTGAGTAAATTCCCAGTTACAACAAAGAGATTAAAATCAAACACTTAATATGCAATAGCTTTATTCAGAAGGCAAAAGAGTTATTGAGTTAAACTAGGATTTAAGGTAGTTGTTTCTCATTTTGCAGACTTTAACAGAGTTAAGAAAACATTCATGTTAACTAGGTGACTATTACATATTGCCCATTTTAACTTCTGAAGATTTCACCACTAATTTGTAGTCAAAATGAAATAGGCATTTAAAAGCTAAGGTGTCCAAAGAAAATTATGACAGTAGATTGTTGACAGTGCAATTTGAGATTTCGTGTTTTGTTTCTATTTATTCAAGTCCATATATGATTGAAACTTAGGATTTTTTTTATTTTGATTTGCTATGTTGTCTTTAGAAATTAGTATGTCCCAAGAGCTTGTAAAGTTATGTCTGCCTAATTCCGTGGCTTTTGATATTTTTTTCCTAGGCTTTTTAGCAGTATAGAGCTAGGATAATTAAAGGCCAGAGAGCTGGATTCCATTCTGGCCTATAAATCTTCAACAGAACTGGTGCTGGAGTTTCAATAACAAAATCATTATTGTGAATGATTACTGAGCCAGAGAAAACCATTGATTGACATTCAGATTCTTAACTGAATTTGCAGATGTTGCAAACTGAGATTTGGTGGGAGGTCTGTGAGTCATTGAGACAGGATCTCAGTCTCACAGTTTTAGAGAGCTCTCCTTCAGAGACACACTGCACTCCAGCATTGCTTTTGGGTTTGGGGAGACAGGGACTGAAGAGCTGTGCAGGAGCAATGTGCTCAAGCCTTGTTCAAAGGAACATGAATGCTGTGTTTAAAACAGTAATCCCTTTTGCTAATTAACATGTGATCTGATTGGTAAATTAGCCTCTATGAAGTTTTTGCTACCACAGCTCAAGTATTTTGAGAACCTAAGGGCTTTCATTTTTAAAAGGAACTCTTCCAGGAGAGGGGCAAAGATTCCTCTTATACATTGACCCCCTTTTACTCTTCACAACTTATGAAATGTATTCATCTGTTGTGACATGGTCTCCACTGAAGAGCTGGATATACATACAGCCTGATACAACTTGGGACTGTGCAGCACGCATGCCATTAGATATACTATACTCTTGGCCATGTGTTAGATTCTATTATGTTCTAAAGATTTAATACAACCTTTTTGTTTTTACACGACACTCTGATCTAGGCACATATTTTTAGTGCACAGAGCCTGTCTTTGGAGCTGAAACTTGCTCAGCCTTGTGATACATCTCTCATTTCAGCTCTATCTTTGTTTTATATATCTCTCCCTACACTGTCTCTGGGGAAGAAATACACCAGACTTGTGTCCCCCAACAGAGCTGTGGTCTCTAAGGAAACTCCTGCATTAATTAAGGAACGGTATAATGGGTATGGTTTTGTTTTGTTAACCAGTGCCCCAAGGAGCATCGTTTCACTTACATGAGTATTTTACGCCCTCCCCCCACTAGCAAATATCAGCATATTTCTGTTAGCTGTTCTGTGCGTATGTTCAAAACAATACTTATGAGATAAAATTTTGTCTTCTGAAATAGCAAGCAAATTGGCACATGAATTTAATTTCTGTAGTAACTTGGCACTGTCTTCTCTGGTTACTGGTTGTTGGCCTCCCCCTCAAAATGTTCTAGTATTGAAGCCAACACCCATGGCCACACACTGGGTGTGCTTGGCAGCTGCAGGGCCCAGATGCCAACCACTGGAATGCATTTTACGTACCAGTGTCTCTGCCTGTGGCTTGGTTTCCTGGCCAGCCTTTAGCAAAGTCTCTTCTCTGGACTCATCTGGCTCCAGTGCCTGCAGCTCTTGCAGCTGTGGAACTGAAGCAAAAGCAATTTACAGAAGATCTGTCTCACCGTTCCAGGAGCCGCTTGCCTGCACCATCTCCCAGCAAGATACACACACTGAGTCCTTTTAGCATGTGAAAGGAAGATGTCCCACTTGCCTGTATTTGTTGTGGAGGACCAAGTGTATGGAATGACAGGGGTCTGACAGGACAGAGCACCCTGGTAAACCTGACAGACATCACTGAAAGCTACTTTTTAATGTCTCAAAATTTCTCTATCAAATGTCTGTTTCATGTTTCTTCTAGTTAAAGCCTCTGAAAAGTACAGTATTGGCTCAGCATCAGGTATTTTGCACATACAATTTCCATCACTTTCTCCAGCTATTAGTGGTGATCTAGGCATGGATTTATTTCTACTGTTCAACAAGATAGGAGGGAGGAAGGGAGGGAGGGAGGAAGGAAATGAAGGGAAGGAAGGAAAGGAAGGGAAGGAAAGGAAAGGAAGGAAAGGGAGGGAGGGAGGGAGGGAGGGAGGGAGGGAGGGAGGAGGGAGGGAGAGAAGGAGGGAGGGAGGGAGGAGACAGATCCACCTGGCAAGCAAGAGTAAACTGTCTTGTTGTCTGGATATATTTAACAAGTGTCAGAGAAGATTATCTTTCCACAGAAGATCAGTTAGTGTAGTAAAAATTAAAAATACAGCTTATTTCCGTAAGTTATTTACTGAGTAGCATTTTGTAGAATAATTATTAATGGTTTATATTTTGTAGTATTTCCAATCTTAATGCTTTCTTTATTTCTAATCTTAATGTAGCATGCCACTGTGGTTTCTCTGTTGCCATCTAGGCTTCCACACTTGCCTGGAAAGCTGGCAGCTCACTAAAGACATGCCAATCCGAACACTGGAGGTGTGTATTGCTACACACCCACAACACAGAAATTGCCTTAGCTGGATTACATACCTCTGATTGCACTAGAGAAACACACAGCTTCTGCTAAGAAGCTGCAGTAAGAAAATGTGGATTTATCAAATACAGAAACACTCACTAAGTTGATACTGAATTTCAACCATTGACTGAGTTACTTTTAAGTATCTACAACACGACAGAAATTGATTTTACACCCCTAATTTGCACATGCTTTGGTGTGTACAAGGGTAAATTCATTGAAGGATAATCTCAGCTCCCCAGGTTGTATTTAAGAATGGCTGTAACATGAAAAAGTGGACAATTAGTTTACCATCTCATCCATTTAAGAACAATTATGTTGACAGTAGAAGAACATCACATCTAGTACATACACTTTTGCACCATGTGTGCACACACAGAATTTAAAAGGTGTACAAGATATTACTATGTGCTCATCTGGGAGCTGTCCTTTAGGGAAAAAGAATTACTGTATGTTATATTCTTGAAATAATATTGTTCAAAAATATAACCAATTATTATGAAACTGATTATTTTCTGCCTTAGCAGGGATACAACTATGTCTTGTAACCATATTTACTTCAGTGTGGTATTTCCTGTTGCCATTGGTGCCACTGGGAGCACCATTATTTACTGGTGTTGTAAGCCAGCTTTGTGCAGATTTGTCAGCATACTTTTTTTCAGTGGCTTTTTAAAAAAAATAACACTAAAATATAAGAAGTGGTTAGGAATCGCTAAGATTTTATTCTGAGTTTCTCTCCTGATGGAGAAAAAGAAAGTCTTATAATTTAGTACAAGCATTGGTAAAAGAGGGAAAAGGTGCAGTAAAATGACAAGAGGCTGGTGAAAACTTCAAGAGGAAATAAGAAAAAGTAGAAATATGACAACATAGAGAATTCAGTGTAGGTGTAGGTAAGCCAAGAAAATCAAACTACTTGTGCAGGTTGATATGCTGTAAATCTGCTGAGAAAACCTGTATATTATTACAAACCAAAGAAAGATCCACTCCAATTTTAACACTAATTGAAAAGCAAGCAAAATATTAAGTCACTCTAAGAAAAGCAGTGGGAATAATTTTGGGGCAATTTAGTTTAGGCAGAAGGGATATCAGAAGAGAAGGTGAAGTACAGAACATGATGGTGTATAGAAAGTAAATTAGGCATCTATGTTTTGCTTCTTATATTCCAAGGAGTATATCCAGTCAAATCAGTAATAAAGAATGAGTATCAGTGAGTGATGTTTTCTATATAGTGAATATCTGAAGCATGCTACTGGAATACCTGCTGAGTCAGAAAGCCTTGCAGTATATTTTGTAAAATGGTTCAAGCGTTTATTTACTTCATATAGATGTTTTCTATGAGTTCAAGCAGGACAAAATCTGTGAGATGTATCCACCTTTGTAAGAAACACAGAAGCTAGTTATGGGGCATATTAGTCAGAAAGGTCTGTTATGACACAGCTCTCAGTCATCAGTGTTCTCCTTCTGTAGAATTTGATTTTCACTATATTTAAGTACATTGCCAATATTGTGAACCTGTTTATCAAGATTTACATTACATGCTTTCTCTTCATTTAAATGCCTGTGAAAGAAAAATATAGATCTATGTGAACATAAGCTTCTTTTCACCAGGTAAAAATGAGCTCAATATAAAATTACTGGGGGGGCATTATGTCTGCTTGAAGCTTGTGCCAATTGGTTAGCCAATCATTTCCCTTTAAACAAGAAGGATAAAATAAATAAAAATCTGAGCAAAACAGTGAATAATCTCAGGGAACTTTTTTTAACTACTCCCCAGTGACAGATGAGTGAAACCTTTTGTTATATAAGCTTGTTGTGGTTCAACAGTCACAGGTTCCCTCTCATTTTGGTATTTCAGCTTTTTTTTGAGCCCAGTTGCATCTTCACATGCACAGAGGTATTTGACACATGGTCCAGTACTTTAAGCAGCAGGAGGAAAATCTAGAACTTATAGAGATGTTATACATGTTACAGAGAAAGGAAAGACTAAATAACAGGCATATTCTCTTGATTTGTGATATTAAGAGAGCTCAACTCAAAAGCAGACCTACGAAATATTTTAAACATAAACCTCTGTGGAACTGATACTCATGTTTCAGTGAGTAGTACCCTGACATCATGCCACGAGTGAGTTAGAAAACAGTTTCCTTGCTGATGAGAGCCACTGTAATGTTCATAATGACATTTTCTGAGTGGCATATAAAATGGAAGCCTAGCCTTAGATAGCAATCTAAATAATAAAATATTTCAACCAGTTCAAAAGAGCTGA
Organism: Corvus cornix cornix; assembly: GCF_000738735.6. NCBI lineage: Eukaryota > Metazoa > Chordata > Aves > Passeriformes > Corvidae > Corvus > Corvus cornix. The sequence goes on from NC_046333.1 coordinate 55,958,741, forward strand.
TCTTCACTTACAGTAGTATCTTAACACTTCCTTGCTTACAGTGTAAGCATCGTTTTCAGTAATGTGAAGCAGTCTTTCCATTCACACATTTGAAAGAATAAAACAAAATCCCACTACCATGAAATGGTAGAATGAAGACTTCAGGGTCTCCTTGCACTAGTTTTACTTCTGTGGAAGTGCATTACTTCAGTGGAAGCAATCCTGGATTCATGCAAGTTTTCCTCCTCTGAATTAAGAAGACTAGAAAAAACAGGCAGTGCACTTCAACAATATACAATAAAAATCAAAGTAGATATATCTCTTTCTCATCTCTATTTTCCATACAAATTATTGAGGCATACAGGACTGGTCATAATTTGTAGGTAAAATGAACATCCTTGTTTCTTCCAAATGAACATGAAGGATCCTAGGTGACCTTCTATTACAGTAAAATTTTCTCATGATCCCCAGACAAATTCTCCTTGCCTAGTAGACTGCACAGGTATCCATAAGCAGTTGCATATACATGCAATGTAGATGTCAATATTCATAGATATTGTATATGTGATATACCTACATATACAGTTTCTCACTGTGAGGATAGATACTGTGTATACATACAGCATTATCTTCATTGATGTGTGTACAATATCTTGGTGCCGTTAGCTAGTATGGACAGAACATAGTCTGTAAGTTCTGTAATGAAGGGATGGTATTACATGGTGGACATGAAATCTGTTGGACTTACAGCACAGTCAGTTGCAGCAGGGCAGCTTGGATCCATCTCCCGTTTCTCAGAGGCAGCAACAGCAGTGGGAGTAAATCTTCTAACAAGTCTCAGTAGACAAAGATTTTGTTCCCATTCTTTCTGCCTCATCTGCTCATTTTCCTCCACACTACTTAGACAAATTACTAGTTTTTCGCATTTTCACTTTATCTATTCCAGCCCTGAACCTTAACTGGATTTTCATCTCCTCTAATACTCTTACCCTGGAACTTTCTGCTGAGTGTACATATCTATGCATTTGTCTGCACATGTGCAACTGTCAGAAATGTTCCTTTATATTTATTACATTATTGAACCTCTGAGATAAAATGCCTGTTAAAATGAAGGGGCCTCATCTAAGTGCAGTCTTTTAGAGCCCAGCATGAGTTTTACAGCTCACAGAAGCATGCAGTCTGACCCTATTTTTCTTCTTTCATGGAGGAACATTGCCTAGCAATTGGTGGTTTTGTTTACTGGAGTTCACATCTCACAAAGCAGTTTGAAACAGAATGCAAAGGAAACTAATGTGCTAACAGAGAAAAGAATATGGAGAAGTTAAATAGTTAATTTTTAGTAGGCACAAATCACATTTCCATCAAGTGCAAGCAGTCAGCTGTTATTGTAGGTCACTAAGATACAATGAATTATTTTCTGCAGTTCGTGGAAAACATTAGGCAGCTGTAATAAAGTCAATGGTATTTCCTTCCTTACGGAAACATTACTTCAGCAAATCCCCCTGTTTTGTTAAAACACCATTTCATGCTTGAGAAAATTTCATTGATTTCTTCTTTTATATTTTTTTAAATTTCTTTTATTGATTGCTTCAGATAGAGAAAACACTGAGGGAAAAATATCAGAAGTGACTTTTCGTGTTCGGATAGATGACAATTGAGCTAAACTAAAAGGATTGTAAGTGGAAAGGGGAAGGGAGCACTTCAGTGGCTTTTTTATAACATAGATATTCAGTCCAGGAAACATACCACAACATAAATGTCTTTTTAAGACATTAAAGCTTAGCTTAAGCAACAGCTAGAGTATTTATACCCTAGTTCACCACATTTATTCTTCCTTACATATTTATCAATGTTTTTTCTGTGGTAACATACAAAGTTATATTTTCAAATTTTATCTTGCTTTATAAGCATCTATTTAAATAAGTATCTTTAATAAATCCCTTTCAATCAGTAATATATCTTTTATTCTTATTTTCTTTTAAGATCTGGTGATCTCAACAATTGAAGGGTTCCTTGGAATTCTGAATGAATCACTTAAGTGATGGTGACTTTTCTTTTGGGACACTAATCCGTGGCAAATGTCTCACAATATGTGAAATGAAGAACAGACCTTGACTGTACGTACGCAAAAACTGTTCAGCCAGCTGGTTGTGCATTATCAGGGAAACACTTTTGCTTTCTACAGGGAAACAGCAGCCTCAGTGTTTTAAAAATATGTACTGTCCTATGGATTGGCTCACAAACAGTAGCAGCTGGACCTCAAATTAGGTACCCACACTTTAGTAAGGAAACTAACACTACAGCAGAGGAATGAGAAAAATGTAGTAATTAGTAAGGGCTAGAGGGCCATGTTTGGATGGGAGGTTATAGCATTTTCACTAGCTGGACAGGGACACACACAGCTTGGATAAAACCTGCAAGGACTTTTGTAAAATGTTGTATTAACAATTGCATACTCACTTTTCTTGACAACATTGTATTAATAAGATGGAGTTTAGTTCCCCTCCTCTCTTTCAAATTATTTTATCTGCTTCAAATATATGTCCAATTGAACATGAGTTTAAAAATGCCAGATCACATAGCAAGTCTTCCTGAGAATTCAGGAACAGTATCCTTGATTCTGGAGAACGAATGATGTTTTATAAAAGTTTTTCAAACTAACATTGCTGGAGTTGGTAGATGCTGACCCTCTCTTAAGAGGGATTGGCTAAATTAGAAGATATAAAAACCCTGTGAATCATGCTGTGAATTCTGGATTAGACATGCATCAGGAGCAGCAGTGAGTTAAGGGTATATTGGTGTATGCATCATATTCAGATATGTTGTCTTCTCATCTTTGTACTTACTACTGAAATATTCCTTCCCTATTACCAGAGTTCTGTTCATGTTTATCATAAGTGACAGTGGTAAGTGGCCCACTCTATGTTAATGCTACTTTCTGTGTGCAGTTCCTAATCTGTTGCATATTTTACAGAGCCTTGAAAATATATGTGATGAAGTTATCATAACCAAACATACTTCTGCAGATCTTTTCTGCCCTTTTTTTCTACACACCATTCAATGTCTTACTACCTCATGGAGCATTGTATATATGAATACAGCTTGCTGCAGTTTCTTAGAAAGAGCTGATCATTGGGAAGTTCATGTGCCAGTAAAGCAACCAACTCAATTGAACTGACTACTTTTAAGGTTGGAGAAGTAATAGGAGCAGACTTGAGCCTAGTATGGGGGTCTGCATGGACATACACATACTCTACTGTACCCTAAAGCAAGCTGAAGAGGTACAGCTGTAGCCCTCAAGGCACAATTGACAAATTAATGCATTAACAAGACAAAAGACTGCTTATCTTTACCAAACATTTCCAGAATATAGGCAAGGGGTTACTAGTCAATTATTTAGTTAAGTCAAGCCAACATGGGAATTGTCTGACCTTTATTTCCACTTGTCTTTCACTTGTGTTCTAGAAATTATTTTTGTTATTCTGTATGGTCACTACCCCATCATAAAACACAGTTTGTGCCATAGCTTTAGCACCAAGCAAGCCCACAAAAAGCTGTGAAATTTACCTCTATAGAAAAAAAAATGCTATTAAGTAATACGTAATAAACTTTAAATAACACTTTTGCAGCTTGTCTTAACTAACTTCATTTGCCAATAAGCATGCCTCCATTCTAATATTGAGAGCATTTCCATGTCAGAGCCTTATCTTTCCTGCAGTTAAACTGAGAAATTCATTGTCTTGTCAAGGTTAAGATCACTAGAGATCATTGGATCATACAATCTAATCAGTATCTCACTGATATAAGAAGGCCAAAGGACGTTGCTTTTCACTCCCCCAGTGTCCTCTATCTTGTCTTCAGCATGTATTCTAAGAAAATATCTGATTGTTCTTCAGGCAGATTTCTCCATTTCCCTTAGTGGTTTCCTCCCTGTTTAGCTACCACCAAGGCATATTTTTGTTATTCTGCTTCTTTATTCTAAGAAGTAATTTTTCAGCTAATCTTACCTTTTACATATGGGGGTTTTTTGCTGTTTCCCAGTCAGAAGGTGGTGTTGTCACATCTTCTTCTTCTATGTATATCCTCTGTGTGATGTAACTGAGCTCTAATCTGGGAACTCTAGAGGACATGCATTCTTTTACTAGCTGTCTGTAGCTGTTTTCACATCAAATATCTTTAGAAGCTAGCCTTATGACTGGTCTTGGTTTTAGGGGTAAGCAAATGGTAAAAGTTAATTTATACCATTTTTAAAAATAACCTTTAGCAAATACTGTGCTTAGAGTAATGAATATTACATGAGCCTTTGTATTTATCTTGGATATCTAATTTTATATATTTCTTTGAGAAAAAAACCCAAACACACACACACACACATACACTTCATTGTGCTTCAACAAAACGCAGAATTCAAAATGTTCCACCCCTGCTTACTCATCAGTCAGCCTGAAGTGGTTTCTTCTTCAGTCACTGTGCCTACAGGGATACTGATATTACTGTAGTGTTATTTTAGTAATCGGTAAGCAGTTTCCAATTGCACAAAACACCTTTAAAATGGTTTTTATATGAAACTTAATCACACAAGATCACCATACACAGTAATAAACAGTAGTCATTTTTCAGTTCACCCACAAAAATCAGCTGTTGGCTGGAGGTCCCAATACTTCACCTCACTTGTGTTGTAGAGGTTGGGTTTTAAATTCTCCAGTTGCAGTTTCTTAGGTACCTGGACAGTCTCCTAAGGCTTCCTAGCAGCTAGTAAAGAGACATAAGCCCTCTCAGAGGAGTCAAAGCCTTTATTTCAGTCATGGTTCTGCTGTGATCGGTTTCTAAATTTCCCCTCTCATCCAGTTCTTGCTTACAACAAGAAAAACACAAATCTGTGGTGAGCACTGGCTTTGGCAAGGTCATCGTTGGCCTGTGAGTGAGTCAGTCACAGCTCCACTCAGTCCCATCGGTGCAGATCTGATGCTGGAGTAGCTGGAAGTGAGTGTCCTCTGGAAAGCTCCACAAAGAGAGAGTGACAAATACCAAGGTTGGTATTTGTGGACACTACTTCTTCAGGCAGTTTGTTATCAGCAGTGTAAGACTGTTTGGTCTAACGGGTCATTGTGGTGATTACTTAAACAAAAGAAAGAAAATAGCACTTCCCTGGTGCAGGGACAGACCATGCAAACAAGGTGTTTTGTTAGAATCAATGCACTCTCCCCCTCACACACAGCCCTGCAGTCAAGTCTAAAGGTATCAGAAGGCCTGTCAGCCAGGATAAATGCATTCAGCAAATCCAAACAGAAGGTGACCATCATCCAAAAGCAGTAATAAGAACCTAAGGACTTCTAGAGAGCCAGAAAGTCTTTATTATTTCAACTGTTCCTAGAACAGGATGTTGACTATTCAACAAAAAAGCAAAAGAATAACATATCTTTCCCCTCTTCCCCCCTTGCCAAAGGCAATCAAGGTTAAAAATATGCCTGGTTAGGAAGCAGAAATTTTTAATATTCCTAAAACCAAGAAGTTTATTGTGGCAATCTTTAAGAGGGATGTAATAGCCTAAGTGTGTAAATGTTAAGTCAGACTGCCTGAAAAGTATTTGTTTGCACCTGAAAAGAAGCTAACTCAGAATTGTGTATTCCATCTTCTGTGAAATCTACCATTTTTCTTTTTTTTTTCTCCTTACAGTTTCTTTCTGTACATATAATATAGGGGGAAAATAGTCTCATATAGCAACAGGCAGAACAAATAGTTCAGTATAACAAACCATGCTGATCTCATTAGTCCTAAGAGGGCTTAGGTTAAAAAGAGAAATGTTCACAAAGAGCTTAACAAATATATATATGTATATTTATATTTATAAATATATAATTGTATATAATTATATATAATTGACATTTTTGTGTCGTAAAACTAGGAATCAATCATGCCTCTTGGCTGACAGGCTGAGTGCTTAATCTTGAATATAGGCCCCAGCAGATGGTTTAACTTTTGGATACTCCCCATTTGAGAGAAAGGCAGACACAGACTGTTGCTCCATGAGGTCCTCCACAAACACAGGGAGTTATTTTCTTTGCAGCATTTCCACTGAAATTTTACACGGTTGCACACATCCTTTCACTGCAGCTGTACAGGGTAAGCCTTGCTCAAAGTGAAGTGAAAACCATAAACCAATTTCAGCTCGCATGTAACTGCAGAAACATACTTCCTTTTTTTTGCCTCTGCCTATGACTTCAACACAACCCTCATTATCACCACTCTTGTGACTATTCAGGAAGCATGTGGATGCCATGCAACATCATAACACAGATGTGTCTTATGTTCTTTGTATGTGACAATTCTCTTTAGTTGTATAAATTGTGCCTTGCTGTAGTACAGTGTATTACTAAGAGCCTGAAACAGAGCAAGCGAATTCTGCACCCCAGTGAAATCACACGGGAAAAATACATTATTTCATGTATATCCCAGTTGAGATTTAACAGTTTGGGAGATGTTGTATATCTAGGCAATGAAATAGAAACCTGTCTTTCTGGTCCACCGTGGCATGGGGACTTCAGCTGTATTAATAGTTTATTTCAGGAGTTTTCAACCCTTTTCTTGCTGGAACTTTGACAGGTCCTTTAAACTTCTGTCTTTTCATATTATTGGGAGAGTTCTGCACACAGAACTTATAACCTTTGAGACTCACGATATACAATACACTTCAGCATTTCCACCTCTTTTAAAGCTTTTAAAGCCTGTGTGCTTCTCCAAGCAGTTCCATTTGGATAGTTAAATCAAGGCATAGGTTTCCATATCGGTCTGTGGCACCTCAAAAGAAAAATTCTAGGTTTATGATGTGTAGTGTGCCTTTCCATTACAGGTGTAATACAAGCACTTCTACAAGAGTAGAAATGCACAATTTTATTTGTGCGTAAACAGCATATATGAACCAAGATTAAAACAGGATATCAGTCGAATGGAAGCAGTAAAAGGAGACAGGTATATGTGAGGCAGACTATGACCAAATTATACAAGGGCATGGAGAAAATAGAACTGAGAAGGCAGACACCTCTGTGACTGCAGTGGATCCTACTAGGATAGCTAGCTTTGTATCCTGCTAACCAACTCAAACCTTGTCATGAGGTCAGAGTATGTTTCTTGTCTTCTGTGCCAGAAGAAAATTACCATTTCTATTTAATAATAATAACAACTTATTTTCAGCAACAACTGCCTATATTAGTGCTTCATGATAAGAGAAAAAAGTGCTGGAGTCTTGTGAGGGTGAGCTACAGCTATACTATTACACAGAACAGATTTGGAATTTTGTTTTGCCAGTGAACAGGGTCAGCACAAAAGACACAGACATCAACTTAAGGAATAAGTGTAATTTGCTATAGTGCAAAACTGCAAAGAATCACAAAAGGATAAGCTGAGCAACTTACCTAATCATTACTACAAAAGATTGCCTATAGTGGTTAAGAAAAATACATCACCAGTTACTCTGAAACTTTACCGTCATCTGGATCCGTACATCAACTGTGGGAACCCCTGTCACAGCAAAGGACTGGAGAGCTGCTCCCTGTAACTGGAAAATCCTGTGCACTGAATTCACCCACAGGGAAGGCTTCCAACTTTGCTGAGAGGGCCCAGTGATTATACTGTTGAATAAACAAGCTACCATAACTTCTAGTGCGGGAACGCCTGCTTTCATCCTCCTCTTTCGTTCCCCCCCAAAGCAGGGCCAGGGCTCAAGGAGGAACCAAGGGAGTTTTCTTTGATCATACACCTCCAAACAAGGCCAGATGTCTGATTTCGTGGCCTTGTCCAGCTTCTAAATAGAGAAAGGAAATCATATGTTTTGCTAATGAGTGGATACAAATATCATATTGCTAATAATACTTCATTAAAGAGCAGATACATTTAGCAATTGGTTGGAAAGTTCATCTAGAGATGAACTTTGGCTCAAGGCCTGAGATTCAGGCCTCAGTCAGGGCCTGAGGTTCAGGCCGTAGTACTTCAAATTGTTCTCGTGTTCTGATGCACATTTAAGCCATGAGGTAAGCAAAAGGAGTTAGTTGTATGTTCATACATCTTATTTCTCTTTCACCCAGCACGGGGTAGACACATGTGAACTGTCTACTGTGGACAGTCACTATTACAATGATTCACAGTGCACATCAAATGCCTTTCCAAAATACTGGCTGGGGAACTGCTGAAAAGTGCCAACGAAAACCATGTCAATGTAACAATTAAACAGTATGGAAAATTGGTGATCCTGGCCCTGCTTGATTGTTAGTATAGATAAAGTGAAAAGTGCTGAGAACAGATTGTATGGAAACAGAACCACTTCCTGAATTTCTGAAGAAACAACTGTTGAGGGTTATCATGCACTGGATCAAGTTGCCAAGGGAGGCTGTGAAATTTTCAGCCTTGGACATATAAAAAACTCATCTTAAAAAGCCTCTTTAGGGAGCCTCCAAATGAAGACTACCACAAATCTGGTCTCACAAGTGCTGAACAGAAGAGAATGACTTCCTTCAACCTGTCAGCTACACTTCTGCACACATCAGCTGCTGAAGGAAGTGAAATGATGTAACATGAACATCAGTACTCAATAGTATTCCTATACTCACCGTTTCTAAGGCTGGACACCTGAGAACAGCTTGAGAAGGGTTAGCGCTTACAGGGAACTGAGGGCAAGGAAGAGTAGCGGTAAACTGAGAAGCTTGTGGAGAACAAAGTTGACCGAAAATGATACCATTTTAGGGATGCAGGGCTTAACAAAACATGTTTCTTCTAACTTAAATAGTCTCACTGATTTGTTCAGCTGATATAAGAAGTTCATGTATTTATTTCTGAAGTATAAATCAAAAGGGTAACATTAAGCTAAAAAATCTTTTCTGGGGGAAATCTGTATTCTCATTACTCCTCTGAGTTGGGCCAAAGAAATGTCTTTAACTGTTCTTTTCACTTCTGATATTAACTTTTGTGTTTGAATACAACATGTTTGCTACTTGGGGGAAGTCCGACAAACTGAAGACAAGTTTTAATGTACCATGCAAGAGCCAACTAAGAGCTGAAACAATTTTATACCTAATAGCTGGACATGAGGCAAACATAAGAAACTGTGAGCAGTTTGTTACATTCTGTGTCTCAGTCTTTGTCTGTGAATCAGAGGAGCTGAGCCTTGTTTTATACCGCTGTGGGACAGAAGAAAATCCACTAATCTCAATGAAATGACAAGTGCAACACCTGAATGGGTTGAACCAGAATCAGACCTAAGAGGTGGGCTCTTCACCTTCGAAGATTGGATTGGGTTTTATATAGACCATATTTAGTAAAAAAATACTGATCTTTGTAAACAAATTTCAGAATGATATGAAAAAGTAAGGGAAATTGGTTGGGATTCAGGGATGTACAGAAAATCCGTAGCTGGGGACTGATTCAGCACAGGTGGAAATTATGCCAACTCTAAATCCAGTCACGTACAATAGGAATAACCGTGTCACATGAGAGCCAATAAGAAGAAATGGTAGGGTACTCTTAAGTTATTAGAGAATTTGGAAAGAATAAATATTGAAAATTACTTTCCTAGTTGCAGTAAAATAGTTTAGGAAAAAAGAAGGAAAAAAAGAAAACATTAAAGAGATTATAATAGAAGACAAGTCACCAATTCAGAGGAGAAATTTGAAGATCAAAAAAATACGTAGTAATCTGTATAAAGTCAGTGAATCAATAAAGAAAACTCACTTTTAAGTTGGAGTGATTTGTGATGGTATAAATACAACACCCCAATTCAATATTTCTACAAAGGAAATCAGTATCTGTTTTGAAAATACAGTTTTAGGTATGTTATGGGAACAAAATATGCAAACCACAAGATTATAGACACTATAGACAGAAAAATTAATGTCAAATAATGTATATCAAAATATTTAAAATTAAATTATCAAGTAAGACTTGAACTTTTGCCTGTGGCAGGGAAATGCCTAAAAGGGAACTGACAGGAGAATAGGTGCAATTCTGAAATTAAAAATGTAAAAATTCATGGAAATTAGGACTAGTTCCTGGAAACCGCAGTATTTTTATCAATGCATACTTCCAAAACTTGAAGGGGTAAACCAGGAAGCTGTATATCAATGGACTTAAAACCAAGCATATGAGAAGATCTTGGAAACAATCATAAAAGATATGGTACAGCAGTTGATGGGAAGTACATTTCATTGTCTCAGGCAAATGCTTAACAATTTCACAGAGCTCTGAAGGCACAGCTTCCTGGACTGAGTAGATGCAGGAAACAAATATGTGCAAAAAAGAACTTGACAGCCCAAACCAGTATCAACACAAAATGAGAAAAGCATGAGCTATAGTAAGAAACTATGTGCTTACATAAGGAGCAGTGTGGAGGAAGGGCAGGAAGATGTAGGCTTGAAGAAATGGTACCAAAAGGAATTAGAAGTGGGACTGAAATCTTAAACAATGGCCAGGACACTCTGCCATATCATCGTGGTGTAAATGGATTACTGTGGAAAATCAGTCCACTGCAACTGGGTAAATAAAGTATGAAGGTAGGGTAAAAAAAACTATGAAGGAGAAGAAATATTAATTTAAAAGTAAATGACTAAACAAATGCATATCCATGTGGTTGTAGAAATTACTAATGTTTTGTAACCCAACTGGTAAAACAAACTATATCCTCAATCCAACAGGCCTTGAATACCTTGTGCACCATAAAACAATATGAAGTATTTCTCTGCTGTTGAGGACAAAGACATAATTTTTGCTCCTTCCTGGATATGAGAACTGGGTATTTTCCCACGTACATTTGTCATCTGTATTTTGAATGGACAGAGGGGTGAGGTAGCACACTGCACTCAGGCATCACCCTTGCCTTGCTAAAAAATGTTTTCACTCTGCTGGACAGGACACAGAAGACTCCTTTTCCATGCTTTTTTTGTTGTTGCTGTATTTTTGATGTTTTTGTGCTAGATGTCTCTGTAATGGTACAGGGAGCCTCCACACATGGCTGATCACTAGTGATACCTGTTCCCCAAGCTGGGAAGATAATTGTATTTTTAGCCTACTGGTAGTCACTCCACTTACAAGGTACCGCAGGAGGAAGACTAGGAGCCAAAGTCCACTTTGTCACAGAACTATGCCAAACATGTGCCAGTACTTGGAGAATAGAGGAACAAGTCTTGCATTTAAGAGGTGAGGATCCCACAGCTGTAGCACTGACATGCTGCAAAGAGATGGACTATCTCAAGCTAAGGGTGTGCACTGAAATGTGCTTATCCCAGCTGCAGTCTGGCACTAAGACTCTTGAACAACGCATGGAAACTACCTCCCTTCTGCTCCATCCTAAGACATGCTGCAAGGATTCTCATTGGGTTATTTTCTGATTCATACCTGTAAAGAGAAACTTAGACCTAAGCTGTCCTTGTGCAGCTTGGCTAACTCACCAGCCACGGTCTCAGATGGGGTATTCAGAAATTACCCAAAGCCAGGTAATTTGCCAAAATCTCCACTTGTATTCCTTATGGTCAGTGCCTAACAACTAAAGCCTCCACTCACCTCCAACTCACCTGTACCTTCCAGCTTATTCCTACAGAAACCAGTTAAGCATTCAGATCCTCACACAAGACATTATTGGAGCTGTAAACATAAAATGCAATAGCTTAAACTGACGTTCTGCATACGTGTTTTCCACAGCTTATGGCTTCTCTAGATTTTCAGAGAAGATTTTCATTTTGCCATTGTAGAAGTATTTAATCAATAAGAAACAAAGGGCTTTTGCACATGCTTTTTCACAGTTGTGTGCATTGCACAACTGTGTACATTGCTGAAATCTTAGTTATATGTAGGAAATATCAGATTATCAACAGATGTCATGACAAAAATAGAGAACTTGTACAGAGATCACAGTTCCCTTACTCCAATGAGTGAACAGTTTATAGCGTTTAGTATAAAATATAAGTCACTCAGAGATTCTTATGTACAAATCTCATACCAACAGTGAATCCTTTAAGAAACTGCTCATTTTCTTTCACCAAGGCAATTTAAAACTTCCTCATAAATATTTATCATCTTTCCAATCTGAATCTTGGAAATAACTCCTGCTAACAAACTTGTTGGCCTGGCCTACCAAGTCTGCAATATTTGGACTATTTTGCCTCTTTTTATGTTATCCCGTCAGTCCATATGGTTCATCCAACATTCCAGCCTGTTATTTCCGGTTATCTGCTGCTCTTCAATCTGTTTTCCATGCTTTCCTCCCTGGTGTTTCCTATGTGGAATCTTCACAGGCTTTGTTTCTCAGCTGGGTCATAGAACTTTTATTTTCTGCACTGTAACTCTGCAAGACCTGTTTTCAGAACTGTTTCTATATCTGCAATAAACTAAATGATAGAAAATAGCAAATCTGAGGGACACATTCTCAAAATTGACATTGTCAAGATGTATTTAGTTACTATTATGGCTGGTTTGTTCTTTTTATCCTGTCTCTTTAATCTATCCAGGCAGTCTTTAAAATAGGATACCTTCTCTGGTGTTTGTATCGTATCCATGAAAACAAGTTATTGTTTGTTCTAGTAAATATGAAAAATAAATAAATCATTATTATAAATAAGTGTGCTACTGTAACAACCCTAGAAAATGCAAACTCAGTCATTTATATGGAAGTCATAGAAAGAATAGTAATTCAGGCTTTTCAGTTCCAAATGTGGTTTTACAGACTTCCCGTATTACATTTTATTCTGAAAGAAACCTGAGCACCAGACAGAATCTGACCTTTACATGAAATCAATGTGACAAATTTATGTTTGGCCAAATTTTTTGAGGGGAGTTAGGCCAGATACAGAGTTGGCTCTGTGTCGCTAGTCCTAGCCTGCCTGGAACAAACGTTAGAAACCATAACAATTTCTGTCAAAGGTCTTGGATTTGTCTTACACATGTTCAAAACCATCAAGAGGCAGCTATTTCTCTGAAATAACAAATAAATGAAGTTACCATTAGCATTTCTTCCTTCCAAATATAGGCCCAGTGTAAGGACTTTGTCGATTTCATGTTAGTTAAGTCTGTTGACTTCTACAAATGACATGATTTTAAAAATCATTACTCTATTATAGTGAAGTTATACTAAAAACTCTACTATACTAAAATTTCTTAGAGACACATGTATTACTAGTTTAGTTACTCTCTATGTTATTGCTAAGCGTTGAAATTTATTACAGCAAATCTCATTATTTTTGCATATGATCATATTTGAAAATGTGCATATTTTCTGTGTCCATGCCTCTTAAACATTTTCATTTGCTGTCATAAAATCAATATTTTGTCTATGTGTTGTGATGCTAGTTTTCATACTAGATTTTTTTTAACATAAAAATTAATTACGCTGCTAAAGAAAAAGGTCTTCGTTTTGCATTGCACTTTAGGAAAGAAGCTGAAAAATATGGCTGTAGCCAGATCTCCCTAACACTGTTAATCGTTATTTGATTTGACAATGCAAAGGGAAGTTGAGAAAACTGTCTCTGAAAATCCCATGTCATAACAGTTGGTAGTTGAATTTAAGGAATCATTCTTTAATTAACTAGAGTGAAACCCATATCCCTAATGTTCTGTGGAAATCATTCTTCTAGATGCAGCCAAATAAATGAAAATGCTTCCTATTTTATTCTCATGTAAATATTAAACTGAAAGCAAATATGTGTCTTTTGTGGCTGCTGTGGAGTTTTACACATTATAATTGAGTTGGGATTATTTTTTAGTTATTTGCTTTCATTCACAAGAGCTTTGCTGTTGTTTGCTGTAAGAAATATGCAGTCAGATTTCTGACACAACTTTCAAGAGTTGCAGCTGAGTTTTTCAGGCAGGGCTACATGGTTTCAAATAGAGAGTGAGCTACGTGAGTTTTTTCTATGTTAGCCGGTTTCTTAAAAATACGGTATTTTAATTTGTTTTTGAACAAGCATTCAGCCAACATGTCTGTTAATACACAAATCTCCTAGAACAGCATTTAGCAGCAGATACTTGGCACATTTATAGCATCATGTTTAGAGACCATTCAGTTTAGCAGGATGTTGAGCTTGGTGCTCTGATACAGGTTTATCAGTCTATATATGTTTCATAGGGCTTTGCACCTTTTCCAGGCCATTTTTAGGCAAGACTCTTCTATATTATAGTAAACTGAACTTGAAGCACATAGTCGAACCGTGAGCTGAACCACAGTTTTGATGTAGTCTATTGTTGCATTTTTGGCTTCATATGGCAGCGTGATTACAGAGGATGAAAAAGTGTATGATAAGAAACTGGTGACACATATAAGTATTTTAAACAACCATTCACTGATCAACCACCGAGACATTAAGCATGCCTGTCCTATTTCAGTGGATGATCTTCAGGGTCATTTGTATTCATAGTCACCATTGACTATAGCTACCTCCTCACACTATTACAGAAGTACTATGTGTCTTTGTCTTTTTGGTGCTGTGCAATTGCATGTAATGGCAAGTTACCTAAAACCCAAATATTGCTCAGCTCTGTGTGAGCAGGGAGGTTGGACCAGATGACCCACTGTGGTCCCTTCCAACCTTACCCACTCTGTGATTCTGCATAACCTTGTACCATTTCTGTCATACAGAAAATCACGCTGGTCCTCTAAAAATCATGATCACCTTAGGCAGGAGTGAACCTTTGTCAAACACAAAACTGACTTCAGGCCTGTCAAACAACACAATAATTGCTAAAAGGGACAAGTTGACTTGGAGCAGACACAAGATGGGATGATACACGCCTTTTTCCACTGAGCTCCACTGACGTTTAAAGACAGGGGAGAGATGTTCAGCTCAGCTCCAGATGCAATAGGAAAGTGTGAACACACCAGCACCTCTGTGTGCCTACAGTCTGCCTGATTCTGCCCAGTGTTCCTCATTTCAATAACTAGCTCATCTCTCCTCTGTTCCTCAGTCCATCTTCTTTCCCCATCATTTCTGGTATGAGTCCCAGCTGTTTTTCATAATGCTTCTAACCTTCCTGATTCCCAGTCTTGGTCTTACAATTTCCTTCAAAGGCTACTCCTCTAAGCCATTTTTTCCTCTGTGGTTACTTCATCCAGGGTGTTCCCCGAACAGTATAGGCAGAACATCGGAAGGCTGCTTGCCTTGGTACCTAGATACAGCAGTGAAAGCTTGACTTTGGATATTGTCTGCAGTTTTGGTCTAATTAGCATCCAGGTAGAAGACTCTCATGATCATTATCATGGGTATGATTTCAAGCATGGTCAGGAGAGACAGATTATTTCAAGACTTAAACAAGCAAAGTCCAGATAAGTTCTTCCAAATTGGCATAATTTGGTACATTTTTTCTAGACTCTAAAATTTATGTTCCTCACAGATCCCTGGTGCAAAATATGGAACTTGGATCTGTTCGTGAAAGCACTTTTAGGTATTTATAATGCAAAGATAATGTACTGCTGGTGAACTCTTTCTTGGAAGCATCTGAAATGTTTCTGCTGCAACACAGACTAACCAGACTGAAACAGAGGATGTAGATAGTTTCATTCCAGAAGTCATATTTTAATGAAATTGTACACCACTGGTAGCAGTGTAGTCTTATAAAGTGTCAGAATAACTCAGCTGTAGGTGGTGGTGTTAGTTCTGCCTGCAGTGCTGACAAATCTTGCTGTAGTTCTGTTCCCATTAAATACCAGCTAGATCACATGATGTAGTATCAGTAAAAATTAAAATAGTGCCTCAGAAATATGACTTTTTGACTGCAATTACTTGGTTACAGAGATGCTGAAACTTTTAATCTTTGACAATTTTTAGTACATTGAAGCTGAATTGCAAAACCAAGTAAGCTTCTAATAATGGATTTGAGGTTTATGGTATTTCTTCTAACCAAGTATAACCTATACCTAAATCCAGGTGTAGCACATATCATTCAGGTCTGTACCATATATATAATAGTCATTAATCGTTTGTTAGTCTCTATAATCCCTTTATGAATGTTCCCTATTATGCAATATGTGAAGAAACTGAAGGCTAGATCATGAGAACTTTTACATTGCTTCTCCGTCATGGGTTGTGTTTGAAGAATTGGATGTGACATGAAAATTTTAAGATCTTTTTAGAAGAATTTTGCGGCTATTCTCTCCACCTCTTTCTGCTGCTCTTTACTTTCATCTTCTCCTTTTCTGTGTCCATTTTCACTTCCCTTCCTTTTAATTTCTGTCTCCATATCTCCTTCCCACTCAATTCTAAATTATGCTAGCCAGAGGGATAGTGAAGGAGTCTGGAAAGATTCATGTGAATAGACAACCAAAGTTTTGTTTACTTTTGAAATACTCGGGCCATTCTTAACAAGCCAATCTTGCAGAACTTTAGACATTCTCTCCCTGATAGGAGTTTGTTGTTAAATCAATTTTCAATATGAACTAGAGTACAATTGTTTTTTTACTCAAGTTAAAAATAGGACTCGGTTGTGTTCCCTGATAGTGACAGTCACCCTGGAGACAGGCAGCCAGGTGGAATTGAACAGGCACCATCCCTGCCCCTGTACATTTGCTCCATCCTCTCTGTTCCCTTCATTGACCTGTGTCCATTTGCATCTCTTTCTTCTAATCTCTCTGAAACCAGATCAGGTAAAGCAAAATAAGCCAGAAAGGCAGGCTGAGTGCCACCTGCTAGTTTCTCAGCAGAAAGCTCTCACATGGTGAAAAACACAAGAGCACTCTCGGAATGAATCAGTGTAGAAGAAAAAGTCAAATTATATTCTCCTGTCTATACATTCAGAGAAACTTGTGAGGATCAGATTCAGGATTTGCATCAGGATGGCCAAGGTCTGAATCAGGCTTGCACTCTTTGTAGACTTGCTTTCAGTTTCTTGTGGGAAGACCATTTCCTGTCCAAAAGCAGTTCTTTCTGTAATAACCCACTCAGCTGCAGAAGGAGATCTGAGTGTTGAAATTCACAGATTTTACTCATATGTGACACAGACGAATTGTGAGCCCAGTTGAGGGATTTGGCTGGTGGTTTAAAATTAGTAATAAACAAGTAATAGGACAGGAGTGAGTTACCACTGAGACTGGGACTGTACAGAAAAAAACCCCCACTGATAACATTTAAGTATAACTCCAAACCACAAAATAGGGAGGTGACACCTTTCTCCTCTTCCACAGAGTCCAACTTCTAGTTTTCAGATTCTGGCCTCTGAAACTTCTGGGTGTGGTTCTTTGATTTGTTTTTAAGAGCAGGAAAAGAGAAAGAATACAAGTTCATAGATACAATTTAATTTATGCTCAAGTATACATTTAGTATTTGTGTCTAGATTTTGAACCAAAAAGCCCAAATTAAAATGTATTGCTACCATATTCAGTCTGGGTCGATTGATTCTTCTCAGGTCATGGAGACTAAAACTAAGTGGTTACTGTTGGATTCTCTGCAGTACAATGTGTCCAGCACTGCACTGAGATGATGTCAGAAAATCTGCATTTTTTCCCAATTATGAAATGAATAATGGGGAGCTAGCTTACCATTGTAAGGATTGTTAAAACAGCTATTTTGGTTAATGCACTGTTGTCGAGCCAGAAAACACAGGTCCTTTGGTTTAATTTTTTTTTTTTTTAATGCTTGGTTTCAAGATTACATTGACCATCTCTTCCTCACTTTCTTCAGAATTTAAACAGTAAAAGTCCCATATGTTGAGAAATATCTGAATAATTCAATCTTCTACTGTTTTCTAAAAACAGATCAAAGGAAAAGCTACAAAGCTCAAACAGCTGATAATATCTGTGAGGCCAGGGTAGATTTCTCTCTGAATGAGTCATCAGTGTTATGTAATAGATTTTAACTGTACTTTTTAGTGGGAGCTGTGAGGTGTATTTCCTCCAGTTTGACTCACAAACTCCTTAAATAGATGCCATAAATTTCTCTAAACACCCTCAGCAATGTCCAGGCTACTGTAATTCCAGAGACTGAGAGCTTGTGTTAGAGTTACGGCAGAGATGAACTCCAAACTCGGTGCTCATTCAGATGGTTTCAGATCAGCAAATTCAAATAGTTTCCAAAAAAATGTTGTGCATGTTCACTGAGTTATTCTTTTGGTTGAAGTTTTTAAAAGTGCAGTTTTTATTTTTCATTAGCTTTAAATCATCCTTAAATCAGACAGCTGGGTTGCGTTAATCCATTTTAGGAATTTGGTTACCTCATCCAGCCATGTCATTCTGAATCACATAGTAGTAGAATATTCAGGGAATTTAAATATCTTGTTTTCATCAGGGAGGCGAGTATCTCCTGGTGTCTCCCTAGGTAAGGAGCACTGGGCCAAGTCCCCTGCTGCTGTAAACCAGCACTGACCAGGATCTATTCTACATCTCTGATTTGTAGTACTATCTTCCTTCTTATCATTATCAATCATGCCAAATATCATAAAAAGAACACAGAAGGGGAAGTGGTTGTCTCTACTAGCAGATGGTGACTACTGAGGATGTAGGCTACAGTCTGAGAGACCATTCTGCTGCCTCGCAGTGAATGAGAGACTGCACATACAAACACTATAAAAGAAAGACAAACTCTTCAATTTCAGCGCTCTTCTGTCCTTCTTTAGACTCTATTTATGACATGTGAAGATGTCTCTGAAAAAAAATTTCTTTGACCCACAAGTGCTCCTCGAAAGAATATCACATCCTTCTGCCTGAGTAATGCATAGGATTAAATTCCACTGCACCTGGGGAGGATACAATGTCCTGGTCAATTAAGAGACACCAGGCTGAGGTGAGGCTGCTTTTGGTTGCTGTCTCCTTCAGTCTTGTTTTTAAAAATAGTGAATTGTCTGGTTAATTTTTACCCTTATTTTCTTTTTTTTGTCATTTGGTGGTGAGTTTTTGGTTGTTGGTGAGTTTTTTATTTTGGGTATTGTTTGATTGATTGATTGGGGGTTTTTTTTGTTTGTTTTCATCGTCCAGTGACTCCAAATGGGCTGTGTATTTTCCTAAAACTGAGCCATTAGCAGAAATAACATGTAAAACATCTGGTCATTCCCTCTTCATGTACTTCAACCTTCCTGATTCACAATTTACTCTGTGTAAGGAGCACACTCCCTCATACTTGCCCCAGCTCTCCCATTCCATTAGTGAGAAATATGATGAGTCCAGCACCACACATGGGGCCAACAAAAGATATGTTTGGAGAGAAGGAATTTTATCTAAAATGCACATGAACACTAAAATACCAATCTGAGTAACATCTATGAGAAGTGGAAGACTGAAATCGGTGTAAAGCTCCAGAGTTGCAGAGGTAATGAACACATTTGATGTCTGCTTGGAGATATGTACAGTATATGTTTTCTTACCTGCCCCAAAGAGAAAAGCAGTGTGCCTTCCTTGTGAAATAGGGAACTAGGTACCTGAATCCTAGCTCCTTATGTTTTCCTGAACAGGGTATCTTGTTCTGACTAATACAGCAGTCAGTTGTGGAATGAACTAAAATCAGAGATTTCTCAGATCCCTTCCCTGAAAAGATGATGGCTGAAATAGATGGCAATTGCCAGTGTTCCTGCAGGGGGCATTCTAATACATTACTTATGCTCTTCATGTAGGATAAAAGAAAGCCATGAGGATTTCTGGTTTATAAATGAAAGCCATAAAGATTTCTGGTTTAAACCAGAAATTTAGAATTAAAATTTAGAATTAAAAAATAATTTGTTTTTCTACCAACAATGTAAATTAGTAGGAAGAAAAAAAAAATCCTGAAAAATTTAAATCTTTCAATAAAATACATTTAAGTCTACAAACCATACAATAAAAGCCCAGATACTGAAATTCTGTTAGCAGAATTGTGCTATTTTCAGATTTTGTCAAAAAAACCCCTCAACTCTGTGACTTACCGGGTTATAGATACACCCCTGATAAAACTAGTTGATCCAAGGTAAGAAAACACATGAATACTTAATACATTATCTGTGCAGCCTACAGAAGAATATTGCTAAAATGCAAAAGATTACCATTTATTTACTTTAATTTAGTAGAATGTCCATGCTTAAAATGAGATTAAAAATACCTTTTGAATGAGGACATAGCAGAAAAGGAAAGGAATGAAATTAAATTCAATAAAATCAGGAAAACTTCAGACTATATGGGATTCTGTGGTGATCTGTTTACCCACTGCTTTTCTGATCCCACGTTGTTCCCCCCGGCTCCTTGCTCCTAGCCCTGGCCACTCCCTCGGGGTCTCCCTATCGGTTCCTGTAGCCCAACTCCGCCCATGGACCGCCCCTGAGCCCCTGAGAAAACCCCCCGCGCCCGGATCACGAGGTCTCTCTGCCTCTGGGGGTCACCAGGACGAGATGTAACCATTAAAGGTCCTCTGAAACCCTTGTGGAGAGACCCTTCTCGCCTCCTTCGCTGTCACTGTGCTGTAGAGCTGAGAGCTGCCGGAGCAAGAGTGCAGAGCCGTCCGAAAGGACTACGGGAGGACAGAATGGCTGCCCTGCCCTGAGAAGCCCCGCTGAGCTCCCAGGGAAAGCTGCAGCTTGCTAAACCAAACCTAGCACTACGACAGGGTTCCAGAAATTTTTTATTGGGCTTACAGATTGATGGTAATGGCTGTTCTTAGATGAATAAACAAATCAGGCTTGCATGATGCACCTTTGCAACATAAAAGAAGAAAAATCGTCTTATTATAATTCTAAATACTGGAGAAATATGACAAGTATTTGCTTAAGAAAATATTCAGTGCCATTAATGAATGCATACCCCAATCTATTGGCAGATAATTTCACAGTTTTGAAATATTCCCCAGTAGCTTTATTCATCTTAACCAAGTGGAATTAATTTATAACAGGTTGTTCTGTAATGCTGTAAAACAGATGTAAAAAAATAAAGTATAACCCATAAATGTTGTTCCTTGATCCTGAATAGGCATTTGAATGAGTCAAAGTTTGTCTTCTGCATTTTACAATAGGTACACATCTCATGGTGACTAGTTTCTCACAAGAGCTTCTTTCATAGGATTGGACTCCTATGTAACAAGCATGTTTACGTGTATCTGCAAAGGAGATAACACTGAACCCTGTAATTCTTTTAGAAGAACATGCCAAAAATGTCAGTCCTTCAATATCTTGTTTTACATAGCCATCTTTTACACGTGTATAAAATTATTGACTACAGGAAATTATCAATGTACTTATAGCTTGATATTAAAAAGTCAATGTTAAAGGAGTAACATAGGCCAACAACACTTAAGGAAGTAGAACAAGTATTTCCCAGAAAACCAGGCATTTACAAATTAATTGGGCTGTATTAGACATATTATCAGTCTCCAGAATTTGAAGATACAGATTCCAGCTCAGTTTGAAGCAGTTTAAAGTATACAGTTTCTCGAAAATGAAAAATATTTACTAAACTAAGTTGGTTTTAGAGGACTGTGATAAAAAATACAAGTATCTGTTAAGGCAAAAGGTATAATGACATAAATAATTCTTACAGAGGTGAATTCTTTCCATTTTATGGGACTGGTTCCATTTTGGACTAGATCTGCATCTGGCTAATTTATATAATCCCAAATAAGATGAAATCAAATCTCCTTTCATACTCTTTACAAATTGTGCATTATTACATGAGGAAATGTAGGCTGGAGAAAAACTGACCAGAAACATTGGATGTGGCAGCTCCACTGTATAATATGATTGTAAAATGATCACATGCTAATTTTACAGTAGTTTGGTGCTTGCAAATTATTAGGAATTTAAACGGGACAGTGTCTTTCATATGTATTCCTTTATGTTTATTTGAAGGGCTTCTATGAAATAGCAGAAGTTAGCAATACCTTCAGAAAATCTTCTGGCAACTCAGAAGGTGTCCTAAAATTATCCTTGGATTGACAGATTTTTTTTTTTTACTACTGAAATTTCTAATGATTTGGGAAAAATTGAGCCAGATGTCAGTTGGATGTCCTGGACTACAAATTCCACTCTTGAATTGGCAGTCAGGCTCTGGGAGGATTCTGCTGTGAAGAACACCAGGACCAGCCTTAGAATTAAGCAGCTAATTGCAAATGGATAACATTTGCACTTGCATTTGTAATACACCAGGCCAGAAGTCTGAAACTGCACTGGATAGAGAAAAACAAAACAACTTGTCTTTCAAAAAAAGCAGTCGACTCTTTGGAGAGGGTTATGAACTTCATACTTATTTTCTGGTAGCCTTTTGTTGTGCTTACTAATGAAATACCTATTAATTAAGTGACAAAGGTGAACTTTTTTTCAGCAAACGCAATCACTACAACAGAGCTCTAAGATCACTACATTCTCATGAGAAAGTAGCACTCCTGAAATCTACAGTTACATTGCATCAGGCAAACTACCAGCCAGGCTCAGTCATAATTTGGTTTGCTAAAAAGTCCCAGTGAGTACAGTTAAACAGAAGCAAAACCATTTTCATATATAAAGATGGGAATTGCACATGAGAAACCCCCTCTTTTCAACTGGCCTTCTCACATAAACTCTTTACATACAGTTATAATTTTTTTTTTTTTAATTGGAGTCCTTGCTGATTTTAAATACTGCTGTTCTTTCTCATGGTGTTTTAGCTTCATTCCTGCTGAAACACATCTAGCAGGATAGAGTGCTGCTGCTTTTTTTTATGCACAGATGAGAAACTGTCTTTTCTAAGGCCATTTAGACAGACTTGGCAAATTGGATATCTGCACTATACAATGCAGGAATAAGGAATACAAGAATAGCATTGTTGGGAGCCATAAAATCAATACTGGAGACTAGACCATAGATTTTTCACTCCTGCTTTATTCGAAGAGACATATATTCACCTGGCAGGTGAGCAAAGGTTTCCATGGACTGCATTTGGAGCCTGCTCCATGGCATGTAACACAGAGCACAGTTTTAGAGGGTCATCATCAATGGGCCTGAAGTAGAATACAACAGAGTCTCTTTGGACGCCTTCAGTGTTAACTACGGGTTCCTGCAGGAGACAACTTCACTGTCTCCACTAAAGTAACAGTTTTCCAGGTCTAAATATTAGTGTGTAACTTTGTATCTCAGAAGTTGGAACAATTGCTCTGTTGTTTGGGAAAGTTGAAAACCCACTGCTTTTGTTTTCTAACATGAGTTTTGTTCTAGACCTGTGTGCTAGATCTAAACAAGTTTGTATACAACTAGCAATCAGGAAGACTGAAGTTATATTATTTTTTCTGGGCCTTATCATATGATACACTTAGTTTTAAGTCAGATCTTATAAATGAGTGGCAACAAAAATAGCTTGTCAAAATTAAAAGAGAGCAAATAATACCTATCACTCCTGGCTAGTCACCTCTTCATTTCAAAAGTAAGACCATGTTCAAACTGCAAGGATTGAGTGGTGTAAGTCATCCCTGACTTAGTTCTGTCTGGAACTACATTCAGCAGGGCTTGCAAGACAAGTGCAGAAGATCTAGTATGTAATGAATGCAAAGAAGACAGAGATGCGTTTTAATTAAAGATATAGAAATATTTGCTGGCTCTGTGTGGTTTTGAAAGTTCTGTAAAAGTGGCTACTATTTCCAAATTCACACTCTCAATTTTGCTATTGAGCTGCCTATAGAAACCACAGCATATTCTAATACTGCATGACTTGACTGGGAGCTGAACACAATGGACTAATTGCTAAATGCGTGTGAGAAGAGGTCCAAAACTAGAAGACCATCTACAGACATTTGACTTGAAATGTTTTATGTTTCTACTTTATGTTTCTTTGGAAAATATGAAGTTACCATAGGAAAAAGTATTTTCAGGAAGAATAGCCTAAAATTGGGGTTTTTTTTACTAAAACATCAGATGAGTGATGTAGTAACAGGACCTCATGGCCACATATACAGAACAACTCATTTAAAACTATCAAGGCATTCAGACTACTGAGATGAAAAATGAGACAGTGTTTGATCTACTTGTAAAAAGTTTAAATAATGATGAAAGAAGTATCTGTCTGGTATATCACTAATGCCTCAGATTTTGCAGTTCTTATAAAATAAATCAAAGAAATCTATTGCTCTGCCTATGATGAGCAAATTGGTATGAAGAGTGATAGAATGAAGAGAGAGGTTAAAAGGACCTAAATCTGAGAAAAAGGAAAAGGAAGAGCAGACTTCTGTCTTATGGGATTGTTTTAGCTTGCCCCAAAATGATCACCAGAGATTATGTAGTTTGGGAACCTGATTAGAGCAAACTTCTACTTCCCTCCTATCCCCTGTCCCCTTCTATTTTGATGTCCTTTGCCTAGAAATGAAAGGCTAGTGCCTGTCTGTGCCTTGTCCTAATACAGATTTTGTGCATAATTCAATGATGCACCCAAACTGGTGAACACAGAAGTGCTCTAAGAGCCTCTGCTAGAGTTAGTCATCATACTCTTTTTGCGTTGGAAGAGTTCATCGGAAACAAGAAGAGTTTCCTTTTTTGTTGTTTTTTAGTGTCCCAGAGAATGTGATTTAGGCAAATGTTCATTTTATTTAATATTAACCAATCTAAAAATTAATCCAAACTAATTAATAGGCATGATTGTTCCCACATGCTTGAGACATCTTACTGGGGCATAAGGAATCTCATTCTAAAGGCTGTCATTCCTCTCCAGGGAGTCAGAGTGCTTTGAAGACTCTCTTAAAATAGACACTTTAACAGTGTCCTCACTTGGCCAAAGTCAGGTTAAATAAAACCTACCCATGACTGAGACACAGAGCAGTGAATCCATTAGGAAGATTAGAAAGATTCACAAAAAACAATAAAGCCAGCAGTTCTGCTTAAATTTAATCACCTGGCATAAGTTTTCCTGGTTAATTTTAAAGGCAAGACTGTTCAGCACCTTGTAGAACCATTACTTGGTTTACACCTAAGTAATACATAAAAATGTAAGTACATGAATATTTATGTGCTGAAGAAAGATCAGGTCATAAAGACTTATGAGAAGAAGTGCTGGAGCCCAGCTGTCAGAAGGTCCTGCCGAGCTAACCATCTGTCTGTAATCACACATCTATCAGTTTACTGTCTGTAATTACATGTCTGTCAATGGCCTCCTCATCTCAAATGCAGACTTCAAAGAATTCAGGTTTTTTCCTGAAAATCTGATCTTTCCTCTGCTTTCCCCAGCTCTATGTACCTTGATTAGTTCTGCTTTATTTCTTACTTGGGGTGATTAAGCTGACATCTTACAAATGGAGAAATCTGTACTTATTCTAAGGATGCAGGATGCCAAGATAGCATTTATTGGTAAGGTGACATGAACCTAGTTGAATCTCCCTTCTGCTTGCAAACAAACTGCTATGAAAGCAATTTTTTGTATACCTAATGCCAGATTTTAAGCAGTTCTCTAGAGTTTTGTTACATTTTACTAGTACTGTACAGGATGTCAGATTCACATTAGTCAGAAATGGGAAGGTACTAAACAGAGCAACAGAAAGGTGAACTAGGATGTGCACAGTTGTGAGTAATTCATGTAATATATACCATTCTAGTGATGGCAGGGCATTATGCCTTATAAGATTAATATTAAGGGAAAGCATTGAAAATAATCAAATAAAATCCAACATAGGCTGATTTATTTTTTACTTAAAATATATACTGTTTGGAGACAAGATCTTCTAGAGCCTTTTTCTCTTTCACCTGGTTATCTCCAGCTTGCTCAGTCAGAGTAGCTTGCATGTCTCTCCGATACATCATTAATACAGCCAGGGCCGTAGAAAAAATCTGAGTTTGCAGCACCTACCATGTTTTCTCATGTTCCTGCCCTGTAGTAAGGATATGATCTCCGGACTCAGTTTCAGGTCTCCCGTAAGACTCCTCCTGGCTTTTTAAAAGAAACAGAAATAAACTTTGTTTCCTAATGGTTTGTACAGGATTCACACTGAGAAATCTCATTTCTGTGCCCACCACTTGGATTTGTGTTCCAAGAAACACAAAAAATGTCCTACTTTCCTTTGATCTAGATCCACACTGTTCATTAGCTTCAAACATCTTTTTCAATGTCCTCCACATGGGTGTAGTCCATTCCTGAAATGGCTGCAAACATTGCTCTCTCTTCTTCAAGGAGGACCTTCAGCTTGGAATCCTCCTTCTTGTTAAGGCCCCCTAACACTTCCAAGAGACACTTCAACACTTCTAAAAGATGTGTTTAAAACTCAAAGAACTGAGAAATAAGGGGGGGGGGGGGGGGAAAGAAGAAAACTCTCAAAAAGTTAAATATTACCTAGTTAGGGGTAGAAGAGCATTTAGAAGTGAAGCATAATAAGCAAAGTGAGAGTATTTTATTTAGAATAAAAAGCTGGAGCTTTACAGTGTGGTAGTATGCTGAAAAAGAACTCTGTTAAAAAGTTGTATAGGATTCATTCACTCTTTGAACTGTACAACTCTATAGTGCTGCTTAGGAGAAATGGAATACAAGTTTATGTTGTGTACAATCAAAAAGATACCTGTCCTTTTACTCATTTATTCTAGGAAGAGAGAGAGAAGAGATAATATCATCCCATTCTTTATTTGGAGCTCCTCTTCAGCAATTTGAACAAGGAGGTGCACTTGATTGTGCCAAGTGACTTCTACATCTACCCCACTGACAGGATAAAAAAGAAGCTTTTTAGAGATAGGCACTGAAAAGTCAGCCTGTGGATTAAAAATCATTTAGCTTCATGTAGGAGGGACACTATATGCTCCATAGCTGAATAATAATGTTGTTGTTTAGTAATGGAGCTACAAAACATGTTCCTGATATAGGTGCAGAAAAAAAAAAAAAGAGGACAAGATTGGTAAAAGCACTTTGTAGAAGTGTTGTAGCAGGACCTTTTGGTTCCTAGAGTATACCTCCATCCTCCCAGTATCTCTCCTTCTTATAGGATCTGAGGGTTCCAGTACTGTTGCACAAAATGTTGCATAGTAATGTTACAGAAAATGATAGAGACAAAATATCAGCTCTAAAAAAGAATTATTTTTTTAAGAACACAATGGATCATATCCTGATGATGCTACATATTAAATCTCTCTGAGAGTGGGATTGTCTGGCCTAATTATTGATCTAGATAATGAAGGCATCGTTTTACATGTGCACATGGTCAGGAACTACCAAATTATAAACTCTCCACAGAACAGAGGTTATTGTCCTTATTTCCTGTCTAATTCTGCACCTGTTTGTAAAACTACCAAACTGATCACCTTGACCCCAGATTGCTGCTTTAGGTTTGAGTTACATCAAACTTTTAAAATCAGATTAGCAACTGGAATGCTCTTGTTGGGATACATTTGTCTGGATGTATAGGGTTCACCACATCTACATTTAGCCATCTAGGAGTTGTGTCTAGTCCAAGCTCATCCTTAACACTTTCTCTCTGGTGAGCGGAAAGAAAGAAGCCCCCTAAGGTAATAGTGTAGGGTGGGCTGAATAAACCACGTTCAGGAGTTACTCATGTTTGTACATTGACCGTAGAAGGACTCTAGGTGCCTATAAAAGGACTTTAGATGCCTTGCTACAGCCAGGCACAGCTCTGAAATGGCTGAAGTTAGGTGTGATAAATACCATCAATCTCTGCATGGTAGTTGAAATTCATTACTGCTGCTCACTGGGAGAAAGTTCACCTCATGTTTTGCGGTTTTGCCTTGTGTTGATTAGCCCTTTGGACCCCACTCCTCCTTTCCAAAAGAGAAACAGACAAAATCCTCAAAAGTGCCTGGGTAGGAGCAGGAATAAAGAGGTATTCAGAATGTAAAGAGCTCTGCACAAGTACTCCTTACGGTATTCACTCGGCTCTGCTGCTATGTGTACATAAACTGACTAAATGAGTCAGTAAACTTTTCTGTATTATGTTTTTAACATCCCTCACACCTGAAAGATTGGGCTATCTCTGAGGAGTAAAACCAGCTAAAATGCCATGCCTGTTTTTGGATTTTGACACAGAAAGCATTGCCAGAAAATGTGTGGGTTTGAGTTGTGGACGCTTGGACTGAAACACTTACTTCATTTTGCCGCTGTGTGCTCATTAGATAGTAATATCTTTCCATTGATGTTGCACTGTGCTACACACAACTCTCTGACCTGGACTGGAAAGTCTTCACAGCTGTCTTCCAGTCCACAGTCAGACGTCATAGAATAAAGTTGATCTAAGCACAGAAAGGATCTTAAGAGAAAGAAACTAAAAAGCTTCGTGTGCTTATTTGAAAAACTGTGCTTATTTGCAAAATGTGTTTTAATGTAATTGTGTTGCTATTGCTTTGGCATTAAATCAAATTGCTAATCTTTGTTAAGCCAGCCTTCTGTATTTTTGTCACAAATGGATGAAAAATGCACATGACATAAAAATGAGACACAGACAACTTTAATTTCCATTTTCAGGTCTACCAGAAGAAATGTGCTGTCACTTACAAAATACACTGTAGTTCAATTTAGGTCAGTGTAGAAAGTATTGTTTTACAAAAAAGTGGAGGAAGATGACCATGGCACAAAAAGCATTATTTTTTTTTATATGTGGCACTTCATTAAAACAGTTTTCTGAACCTTGATGATCCCAGATCTATTTTGCATGTCACCTCATTCTTTGCTCCTTCTATCAGTGTAAAAACCACAAAGGTTTTAAGTAAGTTGGTTCAAATACTCTATATTCAAACAGCTGGGTAGAGAAAAATGAGATGAGGTGCTCTGTAAGTTATGCTCTTCTTGGAGCAGCTGATTTAATATCTGCAGCTGCTGCCAACAAAGAGAAAACCGGTCTCCTTTGTAATTTCATTTTATTGTATGTCAAACCACAACTGCACATATTTTAAGTAATCAAGTGCAATCGGATACACCTGAGCAGCAGCACTTTATTGACATTTTATCAGCCAGAGTTCCTTTGAAGGGATACTGGTGATCAAGGAAATTTGCCAGTTCAAAATGGCTATAATTGTTCACTCATTTACTCATGTACTAAAACACTGCATGTAATTGTATTGCCAGTGATGTATTATTAACACAATACTTTTTGCTATACTATTCTTCCTACTCTATTGATAGCTCTTTTCTACCTTAGATTAGCAATAGGCCATGCAAAGAAATCTTACTTGCATGGATCAACAAATTTAAAAACATAAGTTGCCTATTTGCTTTATTGAGCATAGTAAATCTACTTGACAGATACATCTTCCTTGCTTTTATGTTGTTTCTGTTGACAGCCTTTGCCAGCATAGGTCTCTCAGAGTCACTGTAATATATTGCAGGTAGGTCGTCACGGGCTTTTGCAAAAGGTTCCAGGCAGCAATGGACATTGTGTTTTCACTTTCCCCTGAGATTTGACTATCATACTGTAGGGTTACTATTGTGAACATGACAAGGGTAAAAGTGTGTGTTTCTCTAAAATCTGGAACTATTGAGATATTTGAAAGAAAAATCCAACCACACCAAATGCATTCAGAATCCTCCAAAGCGCAGTTCAGGTAACTTCGCCTCCAGCACAGCTATCTAGGGTTCTTCTCTGCATTTTTGTAGAATCATAGAATCATAAAAGTTGTAGAAGACCTTTAAGATCATTAAGTCCTACCTTCATCTTAGCACTACCACCATGTTCACCACAAACCATGTCCTCAAGTGCCATAGCCACACATTTTTTGAACACCTCCAGAGGTGGTGTCTCTACCAGTTCTTTGGCCAGTCTATTTCAATGCTTTTCAAACCTTTCCATGAATTTTTTTTTTTCTTAATTTCTGATCTAAACTTTTCCTGGCTCAGCTTAGGGCCATTTCCTCTGGTGCTGTCTCTTGTTACCTGGGAGAAGAGACTGACCCCCACCTCTCTACAGCCTCCTTTCAGGGAGTTGTAGAGAGTGATAAGGTCTCCCCTGAGCTTCCTTTTCTCCAGGCTAAACAACCCCAGCTCCCTCAGCCTCTCCTCCTATGACTCATGCTCCAGACCCTTCACCAGCTCCATTGCCCTCCTCTGGACTCACTCCTCAATATCTTCCCTGTAGTGAGGGGCCCAAAATTGAACCCAGTATTCGAGGTATGGCCTTGGTGGTGCTGAATACAGGGGCACAGTCACTTCCCTGGTACTGCTGGCCACACTGTACAAGCCAGGATGCCGTTGGCCTTCTTGGCCACTCAGGCACCTTGGCCACCTGGCCATACAAATTTCAAGTCACATTCCCCAAAGCTTCAGAGAAAGGAGAAAGAACTCATCACAATATAAATGAAATATGTGTTTTTCATTACTCCTGTCACTGGAAAGTGACAACAATAACTGAGGGATTTACAGAGAAGAAAATAATTTCCTTGCCCAGAACAGCCAACTGTCTGGAGTGGGTGTTTGTATATGCTGGAGATTACAGGGCAACAAGGTGAGCTGACACTGAATCACCAAAAGAGGAAGAATTAAATAGCACAGCTCATTGATTCTGCAGTCTTTACTTTGTTACAATTAACTTTGTTTTGTTTCACTGGTTGGTAACAAGCCTTTCTGGAGAATATGCAGGCTGGTGTGGGGAAGACCTGTGGGAGGGCTGTATTTTGGGGTAGGTTTAAGTGTGGAGAGTTACTGGTACCTCATGGCTTTATAGAAGGATGTCTAAAGACCAAGATGATTTAAAAGAGGGCTTAAAACATAGTTTACGGACAGAGCTGGAACAAATTCTGACTTAAGGGCAGTGAAAAAAACTCTAACAAGGGAAGTTAAAAAATTCAAAACTTGTGGAAGCACTAATGTAGATTGTCCTGGAAAGTGTGAATCCCTGTTGTTGAAGGAAAAAGCAGGTTAGACAACATCTGGTGTTGATGAGACAAGTCCGTCTGATGCTTCTTTGAGGAATGATTATTTTTATGATTTTTTAATAAATAACTTCACAGTGATAAAGAGGCCCAGATGTAGAACTGGTTTTGTTCTGGATACATTTCAATCATGTCTTTGTAATGGAAGAAGTCAGTTGAAGTTTTTGTTGTACTTAATGTAAAAATATTTCTTATTCTAGAGCTAACAAGGTTTGATTTTAAGAGCTCATATAAATAAAGAAATAAGATAATTTTAAGCTTTACAAAGTCACACAGTTCAAGAGGCTGCCCACGCTTAAGCAAAAATTTGTACTGTTTCCAAACTTTTGCTCATATCCACTTTTAAATATGCTGTGATCTACCTTCATGTTACTTTGGAAGACACAAGAG
The DNA here is from genome assembly GCF_000738735.6 of Corvus cornix cornix. Lineage (NCBI taxonomy): Eukaryota > Metazoa > Chordata > Aves > Passeriformes > Corvidae > Corvus > Corvus cornix. Next base: position 55,989,833 of record NC_046333.1, read on the forward strand.
TTAGAAAGTAGGCAGAATATTTTTCTTATTTCTCTCTGGTATTGCTTCATTTTTGGCCTATCTAGAGAATAATATTCACATCATGAGTGTCTAGAACTCCATTTAGTGTTGGGAAAATGGGAAGAATTGGTTCACTGTTCAGATTCATTCTGAACGTCCATTCTGTGTGTTTAATTGTTCATGTTCATGACTGTCCAAAATCTATGTGTGATTTCAATCCACTGCTTCTGAGCAGTGCTCATTGCGAATTTTGAAGCCTGTACAAAGAAAAGAGAGTAGGCTGTCAATTCTTATTATGATTCATGTCATTCTAGCTGATTAATTCAGTGAAACATGGCATAATCACACTAGGCTAGACATATGTCAGCAGAACAACATTTGGGAAAAACACAGGACAGCCCCAGCTCTACCCTATTTCAGTGGGTTTGTTTTTGAAGGGGGCTAGATGAGCTTTCCTGCCTTTATTACTTTCCTGGGCAGCTTTCTCCAAAATAGGAAGAAAATCATCTTCATCGCTCTCTCCAGACTGACAATTTTAGTGAAAAATATTAGTTTCTTGCATGTAGCAAATTTTCTTTTAGCTATCTTTACCTTTTTCTCAAGGCAGGTACAGGGCACTCCTTTTCCTAAAGCCAATTTTGAGCAGAGATAAATCAAAGAGCCTTCAGGAGCCTGCCAGATTCTTTTTCGACATTCATCTTTCCTTCCTCTCCACAGCTCAGACAAGGAAGATGTCAAAGGTGACAGCTATTGGTATTTTGCAATTAAATGCTTGTAACATAGGACCATCTCTTTCATTTCCAAGGTAGAAGATGACCATTTTGTTCCAAATTTCAGTATCAAAGGATAATGATGTTGGAGAAGAATATTGCCGATTTTTTTTCCCTTAGTTTGATATCGTAGTTTAAGTTTAATGTTAAAAGTCCAAAAAGTCCAGTCTGGAACCCAAAGACATTCATTTTTGCCCATAGAGAATGATGCAGAAACTGCAGGTTATTTGCTTGTTTACTCTGTATTAGGAGCTACAATAATAATAATAACTATAATATATAAGGAGTTTGTTCTCCTTTTCCTGTGTCCTCCTCTACTTTGAAATTTAGTTTTAAAATGTGACCATTAAAAAAAATCAAACATAAAAAACCTCCTGTTGTTCATAATACTTAGTGCTTTGCTGCGTACGAACTTTAAAACATTTGACAGTCATTTGCCCTGTGTGCAGCACAAACAGCAGACAAACTGTGATGTGCAGCCATTAACATATTCAGGGAACCTTGGGTATAACTCATTGCAGTGGTCAACACCGTAATGTCCTCACGGAAATCAGTGACAAGTGGTGTCCCTCAGGGGTCTGTGTGGGGATTAGCACTGTGTAATATCTTCATCAGTGACCCACACAAAGAAATTGAGTGCACCCTCAGCAAGTTTTCAGATGACACAAAGCTGCGTGCTGCACTTGATGGATGTCTTCCAGAGGGACCTGGACAAGCTGGAGGAGTGGGCCCATGGGAACCTCATGAGGCCCAACAAGGCCAAGTGTAAAGTTCTGTACCTAGGTCAGGACAACCCCCGGTATCAATACAGGCTGCAGGGTGAAGGAACTGAGAGCAGCCCTGCTGAGAAGGACTCGCGGGTGCTGGTGGATGAGAGGCTGGACATGAGTCATAAATCTGCACTCGCGGCTCAGAAAGCCAGTTTTGTCCTGGGCTGCATCCAAAGATACAGCCAATAGGATGAGGGAGGAGATTCTGCCCCTCTGCTCTGCTCTGGTGAGACTCTACCTAGAGTGCTGCATGCAGCTACAGGGTGCCCAGCACAGAAAAGATTTTGACCTGTTGGAGTGGGTCCAAAGGAGGCCACCAAGTTCATTGGAGCACCTTTCCTATGAGGAAAGGCTGAAAGAGTTTGGGTTGTTCAGTCTGGAGAAGATACAGCCCCAGGGAAACTTTACTGTGGCCTTTCAGTTCTTAAATGGAGTTTATAAGAAGGATGGGGACAAACTTTTTAGTGAGGCCTCTTGCAATAGGACAAAGCAAGAAGCTGATAGAAGCTTCCACCATGCCTGGCAGAGCCAGTCCCTGATGGTTCCAAAGATGGATGTGCTGCTGGCCAAGGCAGGGCCAGTTAGGAATGCTGGCAATATAGAACATCCTTATGTATTTAAGAACATTCTTAAATATGTTATCACAGAGGCGTTACCACCATTTCTAACCCCACTACCAAAAGCCAGGCCATGCAAAACCAATACATATGCTAAGAGTACAATTTAGCTTTGTGAAAGAAAAAATTACAGAGCTTAAACTCTGCTCTATCAGGTTTTAGTAGATTTTAAACCCTGGCAATTGAACATCATAGATGAAAAAAAAAAATCCACAGATTTCAAATACAAATTTCGAAGGTATTAACTAATTTTCAAACCTTATAACATCTGGAAAGCAATTCTTGTACTTCCTGCTGAGATGCTTGGCATTGTGGCAGTGGTTCTCTCTCACCATCAATGCAACCAGGAAAAACAGCAAACTATGTTTGAGTGTGTGGCAGTAAAAGTAATAAAGGAAAGAAGGGATTGATTTCTGAGGGGATTTTTTAAATAAATTGAGCCGGAAGGATGATGTTCATTTAAACTAAAATGGAATCAGGCTGCTGACACTAAAAATAGAAAAGGTCAAATGGTCAAATTTTTTAAGTTTGAAAGAAAGCTGGCAAGTGAGGAAGATTTTGAAATGCTGCATCCTCTAGATAGGAAGTTATAAACCCCTGTGTCCTTAACTAAAAGATAGAACCAAAGTTGATACAACTGAAAAAGAAAGCAGCAAAAAAGAGCTTCAAGTAAAGTATTCTTTAAGCAGAGGATGTAAAAGCAGACATGCAGGCTAACAAGAAACTTATAAGGATTTCTGAACATATGCTACAAGTCTAACAAGTCTAGCTGAATGAGCTGAAATACCAAATTATAAATTAAGATGTTAAAAAAGCAGGTAGAAGGCAGAAACTGGTGAAAGCCACAAGAGTGAGATATTAAGTGTATAACATCAGGTCATTCCCACCAGTCACCCAGCTCAGAGAGGAACAATGTAACACTGGAGGGAGACACAAGGAAGACAAGGGAGCCAACTGAACAAAAAGCAGTAATAACTGCAGAATTTTCTTATGTCCATGTAGATTGTGTAAGGAAGGTTACAGCGCAGACTGGATTTTTTGTAGCCCTCCTAGACCAACTAATTAGCAATTCATAAGAGAAAAGGCAACTCTTGATGTAGTTCTAAGCAGTACAAAGAGGACCAATGAAGAGCCCACAGGAGAGAAGGGAGAACATTTTTGCTTCAAAACCCTTTCTGCAGCAAGACTGAAAGTTTCACAGAATCACAGAACAATCTGGGTTGGGAGGGACCTGAAAGATATGCTACCCTCTTCAATATCATTTCATTAAATTGAGGGCACTTCAAAAAATAAAATCAAAAACTGTAATCTAAAAGGGTAAAATGTTTGCCTGTGGCATGAGGATTGTTTACTCACATCATATTATAATCTTAATGTGATTGAATAGTATCATTCCAAAGAGATTTTTGAACAGTCACACAAAGAGCCTGACCGACCCTACCCCACAAAATCATCATATTTAAACAGTAGATGAGAATATTAGAAATTTAAAGAGAGCAGTTGGTCCTGAAAAAGTGAAAGTTGTGTTCAGGTAAGGAAAACCTTAGATTGTATGATATGATAGTATGTAAGATTGGGCAAATCAAGCCACAAGAAACCAGGTCAGATTATTTTGAGGAATTGCTAGTTGGGTGGATAATAACTAGGAATACAAACATTTTCAAATATTTCAGAAGCAGGAAGCCTGTCAGACCCTGCCAAATAGGTGATCACAATTTAAAATAAGCACTTGAGAAACATACAGCCACGGCAAAGTTGCTAAATGAGTTATTGTATTGATATTCATCACAAAGAGCCTTAGGGAGAATCCACACAGCCTTTCTTTAGAAGGGAAGAATTTGAGGCACTGTATCAAATTGACATGTCAGCAGAAGTTTCAAACAAATCTATCCAATAAACAGGAACAAATCACCAGAACCAGATGTTGCTGAACTATGAGATGTGCTATTTAGCTATGTCATCACTTAAATTCAACCAACAACAAACTAAATTAAAGGAACTAAAGCTGGCCAATATGTTTCAATTTTTAAAATGGTTTTAGTGAAATTTGAACAAATGTTCCTTCTGCACCAGAAAAAGGGCATGAAAATATTGAATTAAAATATATCAGAAGCTATCAGAAGAGATTGCAACAAACCTTTTGCAGAAAAATCACACCTCTTCTGGCCATTGAAGATTTTTGCCAGACTATTTTAGAAAAGCTCTGATGGTTTATACAGCTTCACTGAACTTCCAAAAAGTCTTTGACAAAGCTCCTTAACACAAATTATTATAAATGCCATTGGAGGAAGGTCATTCCATGAATTAAAAAGGTAATTAGCAATTAGGGGACAAAGATATGAGTAGGTAGTTGTCACTACCTGCAGTCTCTACAGAGTTGTAATACAAAGAGGAAAAAAGAAGTTTCTTGGGATATTACTTGATAAAGTAACTGTGCACTAAAAAGGGCACTGAAAAGAGAAATCTTGGACTCATTTTGGTTAGTTCTCCGAAGATGTTGGTTCCATGCCTAAGATGTTTTAAAAAAACCAACAACACACCCATAAAAACATGTTGGGAAACAAAGCAAGGATAAAGTGGGAAAACAACATTATGCTACTATGTTATCATTCTGTGCCAAAAAAATGTGAGTATTGTTTCCTGTTCTGGGAAGTCTTCTCTAAATATTTATAACATAACCAGAAGAGTCACAGGGGTACAATATTGATAATCACAGTAGAGAAAAACTTCTATACATGGAGGCATTACTCAGGTGGGGACTTTTAGAACTGGTGAAGAACAATTTATGCAAGGTAGAGTAGAAATTCAGAGGATAGTAAAAGGAGAGGATGCATAAGAAACTTTCTCATTTACCCCTGTCTTAAGAATAAAGAATTACCAGATAAAATTCTCAGACAGCAGATTTAAAACAAACAAGAGGAATATAAAGCATGTAATTACATCACACAGCTCATTATCCAAGGATGCTTAAAGAACCAAGAGTCTAAAAGGCTTCAAAAAGCCCCTACAGAAATCTATGACAAAAATACATTATGTGGCTCAGGAATTTCTAACCCACAGATTTCCAAAAGCAATACTCCCAATATTTTCCACAGTCCACCTCTTTGGCTATGCATTTGGTGAGACCATTAATTAACCCAATGTCCTTATGCATTTCTGAGGGATCTCCACACACCAGGATATATACTGAGGTACATAGTCTTCATTGCTTTCTGTCTTTCAGGTGACACTTTATCACTAGAGGCATTCTATGTAGCTTATAAATCCACAAGTGGGCTTATATATTATCTTGGTGAAAAACAGAAGAAGGTCTCCAAGGTCACTGGCTGCATTTTCAAAAAGGAAATTGATGCTACCATTATAAGTTTATTTTATAAATTCTTTGGAGTACTGGTTGCTTTCTTTTGCTTTTGACTTCTTTCATGTAGGGGGCAAGAAGGCACCAAAATAATTCCTCAAGGTTCAGAGGAGAGATGTCTGTGCTCCTCCTGCTTCCAGATTGCTGTGCAGTTATCAGTGGAGATCTCCAGGCCTTAGAACTGTCTGTCTTCCTGTGCCACGGCCATACTGCTCAGTGACTTCAGAGGCTGCCACACGAGCAGAAATACATAGAGACAAATCTAAAATCAGATGCTCTTGAGTACTAGGCTTTGTAAAACTAACATGAGCTTTTCCTCTTTTAACCAATCTAATCTGCCTCCATGGGAGTGTATTTTTCTGTTTTCCTTTTGGCCTCCTTTAGATGGCTGATCTCCCCCTAATTAGGCCACCTCATTGGAGGGCCAGCATCTTACAGCTTCTAAGACATCCATGGCTAGAAAGTCATGTGTCTTCTCTGCTTGCTCTGACCTTAAAATGAGAAGAGAAGGATTAAAAACAAGCAAATTTCTCCCCTAAGAGAGAAGGGAGAAAATCCAGCTGCTGGCAGGCACACAGCAGCGGCAGAGCAGGAGCACACTCCCCCCGCCTTCGCACTGGGCCCCTGAGTGAGCACTCAGGGTGGTCTCCAGGGAGTTGGTACAGACACCACAGCCCAGCCAGCACAAGCTCAGTGATGCTCCCACAGGACTGGCTACAGATGCACAGCACCAGTGTTGTGATGTTACGTGAATAACCATTGTCTTACATGACTTTTATCACTGTGTCAAGACACAGCAGAGAGAAACTGAATAATTTAATTAAAGCTTCCAGCACTGAGAACAGATGAAATCACAGGTTTCATATTGGCACTTCTGCCAACCTGTGTTAGAGAGAAAGTATTTCTAGCTACGTCCACACAAAGAAAAATCAAAATGCAGACTCAATAATTTTGATTTAAGTATGTCGGCTTTGATTTTCTTGTTTAAGTTCAGGAAGTGATGTTAAATTTACTAGACAAAGTACCATTCTACTAGACTTTGCCAGTACTATCATCTGGGAATATCCATATTTGACTATGAATCCAACATTTTTTTTTTCTGCCAAATAGGCTTTTGGTACTCTTTTGTTTTAGTCAATTCTTCCAGAAAAGACAGATAGAGGAAAAAAACTAATCTCAAGTAGATGCACCTGCTTCAATGAATGATGACTTTGTTCCATTATTTTATCTCTACACTTATCTTTATTGTAGCAATGAAATAATTCTTGCAGAACAAAGTAAATTCTTGAATTGACTAAATATTTACAGTACAGAAAACCACTGAGAAATTTACCTGCCAATTATCCCAATCACATACTTCAATACTTCTTTAACTACAACAGGCAAAGACAGAATATAGCTTTTACTTCTAATAAGGCATCCAGTGTTTTAAACTGTTTCAAAACTTTATTTCTTCTCCAGCAACAACGTGCTTTTGTGCCAACTCCTAAATAACCATAAATTTCTTTTTATATAAACCTTAATGAATACTTGGCCAAGATGCTGTGACTGTTGGCTTCTACCTTTGAGCATAAATGGAAAAACTGCACACTGAGCAAAATGGAAAAAAAGATCACAGCAAGCCCAATGTTGCATTTTGCATTTAATATGAAGGAAGCCTTGTTTTCGTGGTGTTGCAGTTTTCAGTGTTTTTAATCTTAAAGTGGCTGATCAATTTAAGGTAAGTGGCAGGCATTTGGCCTAGTTCCCAGGCTCTGCTTTCCTACCAGAAAAGAAAGGATTCAGTCAGACACACAGACAGACAAGGGGCATCATCGGTGGCTCTCACATTCCAAGCATTTTAGCACAGATTAAGTTGGAATGGTTTTACTGTTTACTGAAATCTCCTAGGTGTTGCATTTTATCCCCCTCTGGCTGTGGTTATCCAGGTTGAGCTTCTCAGGTCAGGACCTCCATAAGAAAAATGGCTTGTAGGGCCTTGAAGGGAAATACAAAGTACAGGTCAAGACTCCTTATTAAAATGCAATTTCAGCAGCTTATTGCAAAATGTTAAGTCCCCAGACAACAGGTAGTTTAGCAGTGAACTTTTTTCCTAAAGCTTGCAGCAAGGCAAGAGCTGTTTTACATGCATTCCAGAGGAAAAAGCGAAGATAATCTTCTTAAGAAGGACAAAACCTCAGCACTTTTTGTGTCTGGAAATAACCAGCAGATAATTAAGTGTTATTTTTAGACTTTCTTTCCCTTTTAGGTGCAATAAAGTACAGATTTCACTGTCTAATAACAAACTCAAATTTGGCTTTATTATGTAATTGTGAAAATTTATTTGGTTGTTTCAAGAGCTTGTGTCTACGAACAATAACTTTTAATAAATGTAAGTTTTATCTTTTAATATAGTCACCTCTTTTGCAGACACTCAGGCCCAGATTTTTTGAGATATTAAGGTGACAAATTAGTTCAGGCTTCCTGGAATTGCATGTGCACAAAGGACACTGTGTGGAGCGTTCTCACTATCCACATTCATAGGAGCTATCAGATGTTTGACTGTTTGCAGTACCGGGGTCAGAAGTATGAATGTGAGGCTGCTTTCTTGTTGATAGCTTTAGAAAAAAAATCTTCAGCTATTCATCTAAATTTTTTCCAATTAGCTATGCCTTTAAAATAAATTGATCCCCAGGTTGAAATGGACAGTATTTGTGCCCAAAAGTGACCTGGTAGTTTTGAAAATTTAAGCAGAATAGGAACATGAAAAATTTAGGGACTACACTTCTTTTTTACAAGTGAAGACATTTCTCAGATATATACTCCAGCCAATCTACAAACAGTTTCCCTTGAAAATGTCAGTCTTTCCACAACTCGGGTTTTAATGACCCCTACTAACACATTTGAAGATATTCTGTTCCTTAAACCACTTATTGAAGACTGATGTTCCACATGTATACATGAGCATGCATATGCATGTCAGTGATTTGACTGGACTGAACTGACCCTGCTGGTGCCTCTGGAGTCCCAGTTGCACAGCAACACTCTGGGAGGTATTGACACATTGCAGCCAGGTGCCAGTGCCTTTCTGGAAAGCATCATTAAATAGTCAAATCTTCCATCATTTATGCCTTTCTTTCCCAAGTTCAGTCTTTAAAAAGCAAGGACTAAATTCAATGGGAAAAGTTGCTTTTTTAATCAAGCAAGTTAAATTGCGAGGGAATATGCTCACAGTCTTTAGGTAGGAGATAAAAAAGCCAGTAGTGCAGCAAGAGTTTGTGAAAGCTCAGGAGGGCATGGAGAGCAGGGCAGTGCCAAGGACACTATGGAGCCATATAGAATCCACACACACTGAGAGGCAGGGAAGGAGTTAACTGCAGCCCCAAGGAGGGGCAGGAAGCTGACCAGCTGTGTGCAATTGCAGCTGCTGCTATAAAAAGTCTTTGCCTTAGCGGACAGAGAGTTACACTAGAAGGGAAGGAAATTCTTTTGGTGAACTTAGTTCAGTTTTGAAGGGAAGGAAATGGGTTCTTGATGGTTGGCTACCTGAAGTTTGGAAGATCTTGTGTCTAATGGATAGAGTGAGTTTATCCATTTGGTCAACAGCTCTTGCTTGCTCTTAGTGCTGTCAAACCAATGTCTGTCTTAAGCCTTCTTCTATGCTCCCATTTAGCAAAAAAATTGTTGAAAATTGTAAAACACTATATCTCATGCTGATTTTTTTGTCCGTTGCTGTGCAGAAGCCCCATGCTGACCCTTCTGTAAAGAGAGTTGGTTTTATTATGGGACTGTTTTCCTGAGGTCTTTGAAATAGAACTAGGTCTAGGTAGGTTGTGAGGGGGTATAAAATGCTAACTGAGCAAGTTTGTACCAACACTCTCCCAGAACAAGGCTACTGTGATAGAGGGTTCAGCTGTAAAGGGAAGGAAGCATCTTCCGGACAGTCCTTGAGGAAATGACTTAACCCTCAAGGGGAGGAGAGCAGAGGAAAAAGACTGCTTTATATAGCCCAATAAATACTCTCATGTGTACAGAGATGTTAAAAAAGCAGTTTTGGACTTGATACTGATTTATTCCACATGTTGCTCTCCTCTTCCTCCTCACAGTATTTGTATGAATTCTTCTGTGAGCGATAACCTTACCTGAACTATGTCCCAGTAATACAAATGGATTCTTTTTTTTAAACCAAATAAAATATATTAGCATGCTATCACAATCTCTAGGTGAGATTTTTCCATCCTTGTTTTTAAGCCAGATGCATATATGGAGGTCAAGAAAAAGGAATCACCATAGGTAAATAATAAAAATTTTGAACCCTGATGCTGCAGTTCAGTTCAGCGGCTGAAACACTGCAGGTACAGCATATGGCACACAAGCCCCTTAGCCATTCTTGGACAGCAGCTTTCTTCTGCTGGCTCTACAGCCTGGCTGGCTCTTACTTTCCTTTTGGCTAGTCTGTGGAAAACAGAGAGGGTTTTATTAATCAAGGTTGTGCTGCTTGGGAATGGTTTGTACCTTGCCAAACTAATCACAGCAAAGTGTCACAAGATTAGATTTGTCCTGGCTGACTAATTCAGACTCTTGTGAGACAGCAGGGAAAAAGTAGCAGAAAAGGACAAAGAAGATCTAAATAGGAATTAGGGCCGGTTGTGCTGCAGGGTGCAAAAGAAATAGCAAATCCAATTCCCATTTGTATTTGTGATCCTCTGACACCTGTAGAGGAGAATATAATGGAGTTCAGCACAAATTAGATGCTGAAGTTTGCCTCCCAAATTGCTGGGATTTTAAGTGGTTGTGTTAGAGAGAGCTTTCCCAGAGACAGCTAAGGTCTGGGTTCCTTTCCGTTTCCCCACATATGATTGTTCAGCAGGTATTGCACCCCTGGTGTCACATGCAATGGCCAGGGCGGGCCCTGTCCGTATCAAGGCACAGTGCAATGGTAAAACTGACTCCAGCTGATAGTGTGTTGGGCAGTCCTGATTTCATGGACAGCCATGAACCACGTGTGGCATGCTGGACATTACTCAGCAGCTGACTGACAGTTTTGCTTCTTTCCTCTTCTAGCCCAGATCATCAGATCATTCAGGCCCATTAAAAAGAGGTTTTTGAAGAAGGCCTCTCTGTTTGTTTGCTTAGGGTTTGTCTACGAAGAGCTCCGCAATGTCTAAATGACTCTGTGGTGACCTGGGTGTAGCACATGCGTCTAACTAAGATGTCGTGGATGATCAGTGAAACTGCTACACATCCCACATGAATACTCTTTATCTACCCCATATATAAAGTATGAATTATTGGATTCTCTTAATTTTATTTAGTTCAATCATTAACCTAATTCTGGACATCAAAAGAGCTCTTCTAGTTAAACCTATTCCTATCCAAATTGCAAGAATATGAGGAAAAATTATTTTGCCTTTAATTCAGATCCTATTTTTATGCAAATGAACATTCAACTGTGGACATCCTTGAGAATCTAATATTCCTAAATTCCTATATTATGGAATATATAATTCCACTTAATAAATGAGGCAGGAAGGGAGACCTAAACTCTCTTTAAATGGTTTATTTATGTTGATGTGGTTTATTATTTATTCATCTACCCAAGCAAGCTATGCTGAGACATCAGGCTGTCTTGCAGACTTCATCTGAAGTTATAGGCTTGGTGAATGATATCAACAAAGCAAATGTTAGCTCAGTTTTAATGTTTTGGTTGACAGAATAGCAGCCAAAAGACCTTAATTTAATCCCTAGTTAGGTCATTTTTTATTATTTATTTCTCACAAGAACATAATCATGATTAAAGCAGAGACTCATCATTTGGGTTATACAGTCCAGTCACTCATTTGAAGAAAGCCAAAAAATGGGATTGTTGATTGCTAATAACTGAGCTAATCTCCCAAGATGTTGGCATGACAGGCAGTATCCTTTGGAGTTCAGCCAAAGTTTGCAACTGGAAAATCCTATGAAAGATCCCTTTCTCCTGAGAGGTTCATAGGAGCAATGCTCTATGGATTGCAATCATTAAATGAGAAGGTCACTTATCTCTTTACTAAGCGTCTCTATTATTTCAAATTAGTATGTGGCAACCCCCTCAAAGGTAAAATGGAATATAATATACTGTGTTTGAAATCCATTACCCATGCACTTGTTTAATAACCTCTACCAAATGTTTTAACAGTTGCATTAACTCTCACAGAGTCTCTGTGATTAGTCACAAATAATTTTATCCATATTTACACCTACCTTTCAGAGCATAGGTTCCTCTTACAGCCAGTTTTCCATTGTTTTAAGGCTGTATAGCCTGACATTTATCATGCTCCAGGTGGTGACTCTCATAGGAATCTGTAAATTGTATTACTGAGACTGCGTTTAGAAATATATGTTGATTTTCTGAATATATAGTGGTTAATTTAAAAAAAAAAATTTAAAGGTGTCCTATTAGAAAAAGTTCTCAATCAATAGGTGGAAATGCTTGAAATGCTCAGATGATTGAAAGTAAATCAAATAGGCCAAGATAATTGATAATTAATTTCCCCAACAAAAAGCCATGGGAGGAACTGTGGAATTCAGATGTTAGTTCTCTCTTACTATAGCCATACCACACATTGCATCAACTTTTCCAGACAAAACTTGGAAGCCAAATTTTAATTAAAATTTTAATTTTAAGCTGAGCTAATTTTAGGTTAGCTAGTTCGTTTAATGGAGAATTTCCAAGTAAATCGTTAATCTATCAAAAACATGACAACAAATTTCTCTAGAGTATTCATAAAATCTTTGGTAGATTCCACTTTTGTTTGTAGGTCCTGGGTTTTTTAAATTATTTTTGCTTGTTTGTTTGTTGGTTTGGTTTGTTTGTTTGGCGGTTTTTTGTTTTATGTTTTTTTCTTACAGGTGAGTTTTAACATTTTTCAGGCTTCTAGTTTAATGCAAAATCAGAGCAGGGGAGAAAGGGAAAGATAGAGGAAAAAAGGTACTGTAACATCCATTTCATAGGTTATCTAATAAGACAAACACCATTTTTTCAATAATTTTATTTAACAGATCTAATTAAACCTTTATTTAGTTTAATTGCTATAAGCTAGAAAATTCACAAAGGATCAAGTTACTATGGAGTGCCATAAAATGACCTTGCTATTTTTTTTTTACATACCATTTTAATAATATTTCCTTGCTGTTTATGCAGCATGGAATGTTATCTTTATGTTCACAGTTCTTGGAAGAAGCCAGAGAGCTTTTCATTTGTTCCCATATTTATCTAAAATAAATTACAGATAGAGCTGATGGTATATGATCCTTCCTTCCCCTCTTTCCCCCTCTTTCCCCCTCTTTTCCCTCTGTCTTTGTTCTGGGTTATTTTTCCTTCCTTCTCTTTGGCCCTCCTCTAATGATAGCAAAATTCAGAAAACCTTGGCATTTTCAAAATTTTTTTGTTAATCACATGGTTTGTAAAAAAATTCAACATAATTTCTTCATACTTTTTCCTGCCTTAACATATTGCAGATTTGTACAATGCACTCAATAGCTTTCTAGTGAACAAACTGCATCATAAATGAAAATTTCAAAATTGTCATGTGCTGTTTTTCCTGTAAGTGACATTTTACTGGTTTTTTGAAAAAGAATCCTCTGTTGTGCAATGTTGGGATTTATCTAGCAGGTTAATCTTGGTCAGACAGTCTTTAAAGAAAATGGAGGGAAAAACCCAGCCAAGAACTGATGGATAATAAAGAGATGAACAAAATCTTCAGTTCATAAATGCAGGTTGAAAGTTCCTGGTTCAGTCTGTTAGCGTAAGGATTCCATTACCCTGCCCATGAATGTGTGGCTTAATCTCGTGCAATGCAAATAATTGATTCTCAGTCTCTTGGTGTATCTATTAAAAAAAATAAATAGATGTTTTGGTGAAAATTGCAGTATGGTTGAACACAAGGTATTACATTCAGCCCAGGCTGAGTGATACTCACTGTGATGCAGGTAGTGAGAGTAAAAAGATATGGCTTGTACTAAGAGATCAAACAAAATCCCTGTGCCCCCTTCAGTTCCTAAAGCCTGTAATTAAAGCATGTTAAAGCCCAGTTTTGGACTAATGGAAACAAAGAGTCAGAGCAAAGGATAGCAGTCTCAGTCAGAACTTTGCTAAATTCATGTTGTTTTGACCCTATTTTAACTAAATGTCATAGGTTTCATGGTCAAGACATCTAGTTAGCTCTAATTTGAAAGATACAGCATGTCTCCTTTGGCTTTATCCCAACAGTAAAAAAGAGAGCAGAGAAGCCCCCACTGAAATATCTGTCTTTCAGCACCATAGCTGGCAGCCTCATACTTCAGTTTTATCCTAACCTAGCTGAAGACCGAAAGCACGTCAATGGGTATAAATTAGCCAAACTGAGAAGTCAGGTAAAATATATTCCATGAATATCAGAGCAGAAAATTCTAGAATAGTACTATTACAAAGGCACATAGACTAATAATCTTAGTACATTTTACCCTGGAAGATACTCTTGGCAATCCAAAAAAAATCAGTTACAGCTCACTGGAGTGGGTAAGGATGGGAAACCTTAAGAAGTTAAGTTGCGAAAAAGTTGAGATTTAAACAGTATAAGCAATATACTCATCAGAGTACAAGTCATATCCAGAATTTTAAAAACTGCTTCAGTGCTGTTATTGGATGTTAAAAAAATGATCAAAGAAGGGATTTGGAACAACATGACTACCTTGCCTCCTCACAATTCAATGGAAACCGCAAAGTGCAAGTAAACATTATATAACCTGACAGGATCTGGGAAGGTTATAAATCTGTAGATAAAAAACAACATGGGAGATGTAAGTTACGTGGTTTTCAAGAAGTTTTGATAATAAATTAATAAGGAAGTCAAATTATTTTGAATCACTGGGCAAACGGCTTGTTTGGATTAAATTTTTTTAAATGATAAAATCAAAGTAATAATGAACAGGTGCTCTTTGGAGTGATAAAAAATAATAGCTAGATTTCCCAGTTGCTGCTATGGGCATGGTGTTATTAGATACACTTAAAGCTCATGCCTTGAAAGCGGAAGTTTTATTTTGAAAAGGTATTGTATTCATAGTTGAACACCAACTGGAAGAATAGGAGATGTATTTGTTTATTAAAAGTGTAGTGGCTTTCAAAAGGTTCTGATAACACCTGAAAAAGGAAATACAATAATCTTCATTTTCCCAGCTGTTTTCTTCATTAGAACAAGATAAAAATGAATAAGTATTGTAGGGAGCAGCAATTCCTGCTGCACGTTCTCTAGGAATTCTTGTACCATGGCTAAAGGTGTTTGAATACTGGAGAATACAACCATTTTTTGATAAACACATGAGAAATAATATTTTAAAACCATCTTTTTTTCTGCTGATAAACTTTGATTCTTTTCAAAGGAAGATACAGACTTGCAATAAAATGCATTGTTATTTCTTGTCAGCAACTAATGTTAGCAATGGTCATTTGCATATATAGTGGTATTAAATGCAATTCTGTCTTACCTCTTTACAAATTGCAGCTAAACTTACCCATTGTTGAAGATACAGAACAAAAACCAGAAACGATACGCTCGGTTCTGCTAAGGTGTCCTCTGTGTATTAACTTACGTTTCCAGTCCTCTAGTACAGAGTGAAATGATGGATAACATAGAGGATAAACAGTCTCAGGTACACCCAGAGCTTGTAAAGATGGATAGTATTTTAATCCTAAAGAAAAGAAAAAGTTTAAAGGTACCTGACTGAAGAATTGAGAATTCTCAGGAAAACCACAAAAACCCACAGTCCATCTGTTGTCCCCAGCTGTGCAACAGAAGACAAAAAAGAGTGAGAAATGCAAAAGCAGTGCTTTTCCAAGAAAGAAAAGGAAGTATTTCCTTCAGCTGTGTGCAGTCTGACTGAAATTCAGTACTGCAGGAGATAGTTGCAAGACTGCAGTTGGATTTTACAAAAGGATTATTCATTAGTTGTTTGTTCATTAACATTTGTAGCTTTACAAGTCAACCCTGTGATAAGAGTGCACAAACTTGCCACCTCAGGACATAAGCAGTCAAGATTAAAACTCCCTGCACACATAGTTTTTGAAGAGTATAGAATCATTTCAGTTGGAAAAGACCTCTAAGGATCATGAAGTCCAACTGTTACCTAGCGCCACTGTGTTTACCATTAAACCATGTCTGTAAAAGCCACATACACACATTTTCAACACTTCCAGAGATGGTGATTCCACCACATTCCCTGGCAGCCTGTTCCAATGCCTAACTACCCATTCAGTGAAGAAATCTTTCCTGATTTCTAACCTAACCCCCCCAGCATAACTTGGGGCCATTTTCTCTCATCCTGTCAGTTGTTGCCTGGGAGAAGAGACCAACCCTCATCTGGCTACAACCTCCTTTCAGGCAGTTGTAGAGAGTGATAAGGTCTCCCTTAGCCTCCTTTTCTCCAGGCTAAACAACTCCAGCTCCCTCAGCCACTCCTCCTATGACTTGTGCTCCAGACCCTGGAGGTATCTCCATAACAGCAGTGTTCCCTAGGCTGCAACCACAACTTTAAGAGAGAGAGGAAAGCAATAGTCTCAATTTAAACAACAAAGTGCAGTAAAACATAGCCCTGACATGTTTTAGCTGACAGAAACTCTGTTCCTTATTCAAACCACAGCAGCATTTATCTGTAGAAGCACCTTTCACTGGGTACGCCAGTGCCAAATACTTGGATTGGATGAGAGTCAGCAGCAAAATCTCAAGATGTCATTGGCCGCCCAAAGGAATGAGAATCCTTTTGCAGGTTCTGCAGTTGTAGGTTAACTAGCCATCAGCATGAAAATACAATAAGAAGTCATTCATCCCAGTGAAAAAAGGTCCAGAATGAATAGTCTCTTGGATGCCCATGGAAATGCTGGCAGAAGCACAAGAAGAAGGGTCTGTTTAGTGTGTCCTATTTGAGTATTTGTTCTGGATATTGACAGCAGGGCTAAGAGTTTAGACAAATGTACATTCAGCATTAGGAGATCTCAGGGAACTTTGGTACTGAGCCAAAACTGAGCTGTGCCATCTGAACGATGGAAAAGATCAGGATTTAGATATCTTATATTTTGGCCAGTTTTGAACAGATCTACATAGCTCCCACAAAAAGCATTTTCTTGACTCCAGGACTCCACTGCCACCAAATTTCAAAGCCTATTTGAAAACCACAGAGATATGTAAACTTTTCAAACAAAATGAATTATATTTCAATGTTATGTTTTCAACCAAAAAGAGTGGTTGAAAGCATTAGGCATCCCAGAGATAAGGGGAACTCATACTGCCCCTGCGTTGTAGTTCAGCTGTTATAAAACAACATAGAGATCCTTAGACAGTAGACTATCTCTTCATAGGCATTGTATATTTTTTTTCAGAGCTGCTGAAATCCAGAAATAAGCAATCTATTATTGCAGCCTTGTTCCATGTTGAGAAAGACATATCCATGTATTTCTGCATACAGCAGTGGAAAACACAGGTTGAAGAGGTGGATGAAAGGATAGATATACTGTTTAAAGCTCAGGGATGAAACTCATTTAAGTCAAGAATACTTTGCTCTCAGATCATTAATAGCAAGCAAATCAGGCAATGCAGAGGGAATCTGCAATGAAAAGGATCCATTTCAGTCTATATTTCATGGTTCTCTTTAAGGAGGGGTCCCCTCTTTTCTTTTATTTTGAAATCAGTGTCTTTTATAGCCGTCATTGTGCTCCCTGTCCCTCCCACTGAAATGACAGGATGGGTTTCAGTTTATCCCAGTGGGAGCCCAGCAGCCTGGAAGCCAAGTGATGGGATATCTTTGTAACTGCTTGGCAATTCTGATCAAGGCAAAAGTTCTCCAGCAGGTTAGAAAGATGGATTCAACAACTACAGCACCAAACCAAACCAACAAACATTGGCCAAATTAATTCCCTGTTATAAGCTATTTATTGTGCATTAGTGTGATAAGCCCAAGAATGAATCTGGTACCTGATGTCTGGCAGTGCTGACTTGAAAGAATTCTGACCTGATTTTCAGAGGTACACACAGCTCCTTCTGACTGTTGTGGGAGAGCACGCTCTCACTACCCAGCACTCCCCAAAAACTAGCTAGTGATTAACTGTAAATTTCCCCACAGTCTAAGAGGCCTTTTAAGATGCTTTCTAAGGCACTTTTTTGAATCCTTTAAGATTTATCAAATCTGTAAAGGACTTCTTCAGAAAATAAAACCAACAAGACATGATTAGCTTCTCTGTTAGTTTAAAAAAGTGACCAGAAAACCAAAATGGTATATACCATTACTGAAGTCTCTAGCTCTATACACATATTAAGCCCTGGGGAGGGGAGGGAGAAGGTACCACACCCAAAACTTCATTTTTCCTCAAGCAGTGACCTCTTTTCTATTTTTTATGACCCGAGGAAAAAAAATACTGGCATGCCCTGAGCCAAACATGCACCTGTGTTCTGCTGCAGCTATCTGCCATTCCCTCTTTGACATGACCAGGCCTACTGAAGCTATTGTGGAAAAGGTAGACCTGTTATTGACAAATGAGTCACAGAGGCTGTAGAAGAATATTGTTTTAAATATTTACTGGATCTAATACATTACAACTAAACATTTATCATCTCTTAACATGCTGAATATTGTACATTTACTAATAACTGAATAATTTTAAAATTCCTTTTGCCACCACACATTACAAATGCTAACCTTTACTTGGAATATCAATTTAGTTCTATTCTTGAGCAAGAATGGAGTTTGTCCCATTTCCCCAGCATTTTCTCTTTATCTCTTTGTGCACTGAAGTAATTATTCAGTTAACAGAATCAGGTATGATTATGATTATTGCTCATTAGAAAACTACTAGTCCTGAGCCAGAAGAGGGAGCCTAGAGAGCAAAACATTCTTATCTGTTTGCCACTAGCTTATAGGCTGGGTTGTTGGGTTTTGGGGGTGGGTTTTTTATTTTGGTTTTTTTCTGCATTGGTTTGGTTGATTTTTTCAAAAATAATTGTTCAACAATAGAGCTTCACACAGGAATGGGGATAATAAGAATTGTCCTCCTCAAGTTTCACAGTTAAACAAAATACCATCAAAGAGCAGAATACATTGACCTTTGATCATTGGATTTGGAGAGGACATAAAGATACCATAGTGAAAAGCTCAGCCTTTTACTGTGAATCTCAACCACTCCACTTTGGCATGCCCTAAGCCAAATATGCACCTGCATTCTTCTGCAGCTTTCTGCCATTCCCTCTTTGACATGACCAGGTCTTTAGTTGTGCTTATGTTTGTCAACAGTTTCTGAATTCACAGACTTAACATCTTTTAGGCTTTAAGATAGCATAATTCCACCTTCTTTTGTATGTGTTTGCAGGGAATAAGAAGTGTTTCTATTAATAATATTCATTTTCCCCAGTCTCACCTCCAAACTCTTATTATAGTGTGTTTTTTTCTCTCTTTATTGTCCTTTTCCTTATTTTGGCCACTTAGAGAAATGAGGAAGGGTCCTTCCTGGTGCCATGTTTTCTCAGTTGTCACTGTTCTGTTTTATATGGGTTCCAGGGATCACTCCTGTAACAAGCACAGTTCTCCTGCAGTCCCCTGCCACAGAGAGGAGTTCCCTCAGCTCCTCTGGATTCCATTAAAGACAGGCACAAGGCCCTGAAGCTGTAGTTGTGGCTCCAGACTGACAGACTAGATATTATTTTCTGTGGTGGGAGACAGTGTTCCCTCTTCAGAAACAAGTATCTTTAGACTAGATGTGAAGTTCACTAAAATCAGTTTTCCCTGTATCTTGAGACTGTAAAGTCATCAATATCAATTAAACATGAAGAAGAAGAGGGAAAGAAGCAGCTGATGATTCACAGAAGTGAGATGTACATTTTTGTAAGACCTGTCAGGAAAAAAGAACAAAGTCTTTCTTTTCATCCATTTCTTTCCGTGAACAAATGCTGCAGGTTGCCTAGAGAGATCATGGAGTTGCCACCCTTAGAGATATTCAGAAGCCATCTGGACATGTCCTGGGCAACTGGCTCTAAGTAACCCCATTTGAGCAGGGGGGTTGGAGCAGATGACTTCCAAAGATACCTTCCAGCTTTGACCATTCTGTGATTCTGTGAATAATATGCATAATTTAAATTTAATTGAAACTAACAGGTAGTGATAGCTTTTTTCTCAATTTATGCTAGTTTATGGTTTTTACTGAATTGAAAAATATGTTCAACCTTCTCTTTTTTGTTGCATTTTTGTTCTCTGATTCTTAGTTTTCTGAGATATCAGATCTCTAAATGCCACAAGAATGATTCTCTAATGATATTCTTGACCCAACTAAAATTGTGGGACATCTAGAAATCTCTTTTTTTTTTTCAATACTGCAGCAGCATTTTAGAACCAAGGGGGCTGAGAAGGAGTCTGGCCCAACTACATAGCAAAACTCCCCTGGAAAATAACTTCTTTCCCAAGCTGATCACAGGATGTGTTAACAGCTTCAACAGTAATTCAGATGCTCAAAGAAACTGACCTCAAGGTTAAATAAAAGAGTTTTGCATTTCCTAAGCTGTGTGTTTTAAATTACTAAAATACTTTGCAATATCATCAAATTTTGCAAGACTGCCTCTCATCACCAACTGTTACCCTGGCAAGTTTCACTGAAAAAAATCCTGTTTGAAGGACTTTGTTTTATGGAATGGTGACAGTGACAAAAGGCTTGAATTGTGGGCCCTGCGATTTAAAGACTCTATTTAGATAAAGCCTGTTCCAATGAAAAATACCTACAAAAAAAGCAAATTATCCTAAACCTAATTCACACAATTATTCAAATTCACACTTTTTACAGAAATGAGTACAAATCAGAAGAGGTTCCCTTCTTATATTAAATGGAGCCAACTTTTGGGTTGTACTCATTCCAACTCTTACTGCAGTCAGTGGATCTGCCTACAATGTAGTCAGTACAGATTTTGCCCATGAGGTGATTGTATTCAGCTACCTTTTATGGCACACTTTGAGGCACAGTATTTTTGCCTATTTTCTAATGTTAATCTCCCACTCCTTGATAAAATGAACAAACACAAAAAGAATGGAGAGTCCTGGCATCCATTTCTAAAGGTAGGTAGTGGAGCTAGGAGCTAAAAGCAAACCTTTGATAAGAAACAAAACATGCTGATTTAAAAGAATGTTTAATATAATAGTATATTTCCTGTAATTCATAATCCCTACTTCCTTGAGTCTAAAGTATTTCTTTATCTCTTATAATTTTCATTCTTCCTTCTGAAAGAAGATACCTTGTATCATTATTTCCCTTTAATTAAAATCAGAAGCAGCCCAGAATCGAGAGATTCCTGAAAGAACAAGAGAACAGAACACTACGGAAGGCTTTGGGCACGAGATCCAGATGCTACTCCAAATAACCTAAGAGTAGACCTTCAAAGAAGTGTTGGTTTTTAGGGTTATAATCATGCATGCATCATTTCTTCAAGCTGTGTATTGCCACTGTTGAAAGTTTTTCAGACTGAAGCCATTAGAAACATTTCGTTTGTACCAAGATAATAATAAGTCTCCTTAATTATTTGTCTTTTAAATTTTTCAATGGTCTAAATTCCCATAAATCTCCTAATCACCATCTTAGTTCTGCTACCTCTCATATTAGGGACATAGGGCCCATAACCTGATGATGTGGTTCCAAAGCTAAACTGCTTAGGCTGATTTCCTGGTTTAAATCCTACAGTTTATTCCCCCCCCCCACCCCAAACGATGAACTTGTTGCTTTTAACTACCACCACCCCCTCAAATTTGGAGGGCACAGAGCATTCATGGCGTTTTTTGGTTAGGCACAACTCCCTTAGGGAAAGGCACATTCCCCTACACCAAAGAGGGCATTCATCTCACCTCCCTTCAGTGATCAAAAAGATAGGTGTTACATTTAGAAAGACATAGATATTTACAGCATGAGTCATCTGGCCTTAAAACAAGATGGTTAAAAGCAGTAGTGTGACTAATTCTCAGGAAGTGCCTAGCCTCTAGTAACTATGGAGGGAAAACGGCTTGTTCATTTGGAGTGGCTGTCTAAACTGTAGACAGATAGAATTTGGGAAGTTGGACCTCTCCATAGGGTCTTTCTACTATGGGTGTCTTTCAGGACAGCGACATAAGCACACAGCTCCTATCAGACAATAATCTGCAACTTGAGGAAATGTTTTGAAGGTGCCTCTGCCTATGAAACTGGTGTTTGTTAGCATCATAGGGACTGAGAAGCTCCTGAGTGTACAACAAGCACATTTGCAGAACCATGGCAACTTCCTCATTAACTTCCATATTTGCTGTGCTAGAACACGTCTTAGAGATTTATTCTTGCTCCTTTATGTATAAAAATGTCTATTTAACGCATAATTATATTTATTTTATTATATTTTCAAAACAAAAATAGGGAAACTGAGGTTTAGGGAAGACAAGTTCGCTTTTTTCTGTATTTCAGTTATTTTTATGCCTTTCCAATGCATATTTTAATTAATTAGGGCTATCATATATTTCCAAGGCAACAAGAAAGGTCTAGCCTCTGATTCAGTGGACTTCAACAGAGCTGGAACCTTGCTCTCCAGAATTTTTTCTCATATGTTTACCCACGGATTTAGCTTTTGCAGTTACAGGCTTTCAGATACTATTATGCAGATCTCCAGTGATACTGTTTCCAATCAACAGTAATTTGCCCAACTTCTGTGTTCCGAATGTCTGAGCTGGTACAGATATACTGCAGGAGTCCTTATTAGGTTTCTTTTGCCAAGTAAAATGCTTGAATTCAGAGTAACCTTGTTAATTTAGTTTAAAATTATAATGTTACAGATTTATTGCAATGGATAAATTCAGCAACAACTCACATAAACTTAATCTTTTTCAAGAACAATTTGTGTTTTCCTTTCCACTGAAAGACTGAACAACTAAATAAAAATCAATTTCCAATACCCACCTTGTAGTTTAATTTTAAGTTAGTACATTGGTTATTACCCAACAGCAGAAAGGCAGTTGTGTGCTTAATCTGATGTGTGCACCACTGACAGCTTACTTTGCTGAGTCAAATTTCTTGTTGTGTAGCTGATAAGCAATAACCACAGTTACTGGTTTCGTTCCTGTGTTTTTTCTGTGATGAAAAATTAAGGGTTGATAAAACATTGCTGAACAGTGAGTCTGTTGCAGCACTCTTAAATTCCCGTCTTTTAAATTTGTTCTTTTGGATGATAAGCACCAAAAATTTTATTGATGGATAATAAGTGAAATTAGCCAGTAATCATTACCCTCAGATCTCTTTCTTTTGGTGCATGAGTAAGTTCCCAACCTATTATGGAGAAGTAAAACATGACTTTGGAAGCAGGAGCCTTAAGTTAGACATCTAAATAATAGATCTGTTTTTAAAAATCTTTAGAGTCCTTGAAAGCCTCTGAGTTCCCAGCAGCTCCCCTGGAAGCTCATGCAAGATGCTGGATGGACTTTTGAAAACCAGGTATCCCATTCGCATCCTTTTCTACCTCAAAGGTCAGCCAAACCAAAGCAGTTTTTTTAGAGGAGCTGTCACATCCCATACAAAAAAGCTGTCACTTCTAATGCATCCTGGTGCCTGTAGATTTCCAGTCAGGTCTGTGCCTTCTTCCCTTAACATGGTGGTTTCTACTTGGGGAAAAAAAAATTAAACATCGTAACTATAAATGCAAACAGCCCCATTAATTAATTGTAGGTTCAATCCTAAAAGGTACCGAGCCTCTTTTGGTGGTATGAAAGCCTTGACCTTTCTTTGCCTTCAGCTACCTTTTATGGCACACTTTGAGGCACAGTTCAGCTCCTCCTTGCAGTCTGAGACTCCCCTGAGCAAAGTTTTATGGCTAGCTGAATCCAAATCCTTCAAGAATTATTCCTTTTACTCTAGTGCATCATTTCTGGGCCCTTTATAAAGTGAAAGAGCCTCTGATATGCACAAGCACCCTTTCCTTTCCTCTACATCACACAGCAGCTTTACTTGTCATTCTACTGTAGCTTCTGATACGTACGGACAACTCGTGTTTGGGGGATGACAGTGTACTCCGTGCCCAGGAAAGCATGTACATCAGCTAGAGGAATGTTAAAACAGCAGCAAGGGATCACCATGACTGCAACAGAGGAGGGAAAGGCTGTATCAATAATACTTTTATTCAACAAACGTGGTATACAACAAAGTGGCAAATTGGTGGAATGGGTGCGTGTGCCAAGGGGAGGAATGGCTCAGCACCGTGTCTGTGGCCTCGCTGCCTGCTTTGCCTTTGCCAGAAGACAGAGGTGCAATGGCAGTGCTGGTGCCCATGCGTGGCAGGCTGGTCCCAAGACCCACAGGCCTCCAGTGCCTCTGTTTCTCCCTCCCCTTCCCTCCTGCAGTGGCAGCTGGATCCAGTTAACTCCACAGAGACCCCATCCTAGCTTGTCCCTTAGCCCTGCCACTCTCTTTTCTGTCGCAGGAACAACCCACTTACAGACCAAGATGGCAAAATTTGGCTTTTCCTCCATTGTCTCTGCCTTGCACTAGTCTTTTTGGCTCCATTTTCCTATCCTTAAATTTCACGTAATGTCTTCACTGAGTTCAGCAGTTCTGCAGGACTTCACAAGGTCTTTACAGAGTATATTGAGATTAGGTATAAATGATCATTACCTGGCCCTCAAAATTCACTGCATCTCTACCTAAAACTTCAAATCTATGAGGTTTAAGCTGTTTCCAAGTTCTTCAGGGGTCAGGGTCAATTTTTTAATTAACAACACTAAAGGAAAACATTGATCTTCAAACTGCTTTCTCAACTGTAACATGGCAAAGAGGTCGGGGAATGCATCCTTTGGTGATGCAAAGCATGGCAAGAAAATCATCTGCCATGTGATCCCAACCTTTTACACCATTTTTAAGACAGCAAACAAAACAACTCATCATTTTCTAAGGAGACTGAAGCTGATAGAAGGAACCTTGACTGAAGAAGTATTTTCTGTTGTGCCACATGACTTTTTTTTTCCCTTTAGGCATGGTTTCAAGAGAAAACCCAGTCCTGTGCAGCGTGTTTGTATTTCAGCTACTGTGTACTTATGCAATGCAATAAAAGTGGTGAAAAGTGCAATAAGATTCTTATCTTGCAACAGAATCCTTTGAATAATTAGTCTCTGATAAACAGTGGTTTAAAGTACTGGGAAAGTACTCTCTACAATAAATACAAGAACACCTTTAGCTTTTAACTGCAACTATCTGGTTTTCTCTGAATGGCAGGTGTTATGGCAAAGCTGTTACTCATAACGGTTAAGAGCTTACAAGGACTGGGGAAACAATATGTAAACGCATACTTGGAAAGAAACCAGTCTAACTTCTGACTTCAGATAGACTTATGAGAAGCCTATTGTTCTTCGAAGATTTTTTAAATTACTGTCCTAATAGCTTTTGTGCTACATTACTCCTGGACATTTCTGGAAACAGCTGTGCCCCCAAATGCAGAAACCTGAATTACTGAATTTGGTGTGCTTCAGTTTAGGCAATAGGAGAGTGGGAGTTTTTGGAACTGTGATTGTAAATCTGTGATTTGGACACCCAAATTCCTTGCAAGTTTTATTTTGAGGCATTAGTCTTTCCGGGAATGGAGCCATATATAAGAATAAACTGAAACATTCAGTCATAGAATTAGTATGGAGAGGTTCACTACTGAACTGTGCCAAAGAATAGAGCTGGTTGATGTTTTCAGCTGTGACATGAAAACAGATCAGTGAAGTAGAGAGACTAAAAAATGAGTTCAGTAAAAGCTGCTCTTACGCCAGTAACAGGCTGGATGAAGCAGGCTGTGTACACCTATCTACTTTATTTGCTTCTGCTCTTGCTTCTGGTTTGTTTTTTCTCCAAGTACTTAGAAAATATGTACAGTCAATTATGACATGGTAAAGCTTTTAAAAAATAAAGAAGTACTACATTAACTATGTTAGTTGGGTGTTAGAAATCTCAGAAGCACATCTAAGCTGATCTGTAGTGAGGAACCCCAGTAAGTTACTGGGTTCTGGTGGAAAGTTTCCAAAGTCCTGTCCAGCCCAGAAATCTGAGTGTACCTTCTGCAGAAGAGTGAGGCATAGGGAATAGGGAAAGGAAGAGGGATAAGGAGCTGTACACACCCTTGTCTCGCCCTGACATGGGAGTACTGCAGCTCTCCCAGGTCTCTCAGCATAGAAGGAGTCCAAGTATTCACTACAACTTTGTTCATAACTTTGTCATTTATTAATTCTGATTTCAATATATATACATTATCACAAAATATGCAATTATGCAGCTTAATCATCAGGTAATTATTTTGCCTTTTAATGCTATCTCTTTTGAATACCTGGTGAGGTTTTGTCAGCTATGTTAGATCTTGTTCAAAGAAAAATATTTGAGCTGTGTGTATACATGTATGTGCACCTATATACACCCACGCTTGAAAGGTGATGCAATTTCCCATTAAAGTTCAGAATATTCTTAGCTAGGGAGAGGTAAATAATGGTTTTACTTACCTGTCATAAATAATGACAGTGACTAATGACAGTGCTCTCTTGTGAAGGACCTTCAAAGTCTTCACACTGTGAAACAGGGATAGGGGGATCATGTTAGCAATGGCTGGATTGGTGCACACACAGTTTCTTATTTGCTCAGCTTTATGTGCTAAAAGCAGAGGCAAGGCCAGGAACTTCAGCTTTCGGGGTTTAACCCCTAGTTCTAAGTATCAGGCAATTTCCTTTATCTTGAAAGTGTTAACAGTAGAGTAGGGAACTTAGAGTACTGTGCTGATACTATTCTCCTAAGCATACATTATCAACCACTGTCAGGGACTGCACTACAGAGATCTGTTCTGACCCAATAAAACTGCTGCGTTTGTTTGTTTGTTTGGACTTTTTGGCTTGTTTTTTTGTTTGTTTTGTTTTGTTTTAATTAGCAGTTGCCATTATTGGGTACCTGAAATCCCATGTTTACCTGCTTGGTTGAGAAATTAGAAATGCAACATCCTGACATCAATGTTGGCTTTTAATAACCACAACACATTGTTTGCATCAGGCATGAAAATGAAAAATTAATTTTCTAAAGCAGCTTGATGAAGGCCAGATTACACACTCAGAACTGACCATTCTATAATAGTGGTCATACAAGTAGGGAATATGGGCAGCCATCCATTGTACATAATCTACTGCATAATTATATTTGATAGAAGCTTTCTGGTATGTGTGGATAACGAGCTCATGTATCTATGAATCTGGAATGTTCCTAAAATGAGTCAGTGCATGCTCAACATTAGTTTCCCAAGTTTTTTCATACCGTAGTATTGTATTACATTTACTAAATAGATTAAACTCTATTGCAGCCTTAAGGGATACAGGATTTCAGTGGACAAGCAAGAGGATTTATGGAAGGAACACTGATTTATTTTAATAGAAGTTATGTGTGTAAATCTATGTGCAATGAGATCACATCATACTCTAGAGAATACCAGTAGAAGTGTTTTTATCCTGAAAACACAGCTGCCCATATTTGCAAAGTTTAATTTTCTTTTAAAAGAATAGACAGCAACATTTTATAGCCACTACAGTTATCTACATGACTTCAGCATTGCGTTTTGTGCCTGCTCTAGAAATATTAAGGTCTAACCAGATTTGCAGTATAATGAAATCAATAACAGTTTTAAATTGGATTCATCTCCACTGTATTTCTAAGTCTCTGTCATGGACAATATTAAAGAATTGTTTACCAGAAGCTATCAGTCCCTACCCTATGGCACCATGGTGATATGAATAATCCTCAACAGCCTCCATTCTCCTCAAAAAGAGAATTATTCTTTCAACATTGCACAGGTTGAAGAGATGGAATTCACAGAGATAAGAATAATATAGTCATTTTTTTAGGCAGTGTAACATATGTAATGTAGAAAAAGATATCTTTAATAGAATTTCTAATGTACAGTGCATGGCTATTTTAGATGAGGTCATAGGTAATTATATTGGCATCACTTACCAATATTCACAGCATTGTGTTTGTCTTTTATGACAGTTTACACAAAAGTGTCATCACTGGATGCCCAATACGGGCAACTTATACTGGCTGGTATAATTTGTTGTCATTACTACTAATTTTGATTGTTCTTAAAGTTTTGCCTTCTTTCTTATCCCAGTTTTTAATCCACGGACTTGTGTAAGGCAGACCATGCTTTACCCTTTGCAAATCATTGCTATGTATTTACCACATAACTGGAAAAAACAGAGCTGGGTGGATTGATGTGACACCGTAGACAGAATGAACAGTATTAAACACTTTCTATTGCCAGAGAGCAGTTAGTTCCAGAGTCCCAGTGGTTTTCCAGAATATATAAAATTAAAAAACTTATTCTGTCATAGCTGTTGTTGATGATTATATACTGATTGCATTTGTACTCAGGAATGGAACATTATCAGAAACACATACAGCTAGATGGGAGATGATCTCAGAATGACTTAGTCCACCTCAGCTCTCTGGAGCAGAATTAGATCATTCCCAAAAGATGTTTGACTCCTGTGGTTGCCCAACCCCACGCTAGAATACTTGTACTTAACTATATACTTGCCTTTAGAAGGTGTTTCTCAATGCCTACATAGGTCTGTGCTGTAAATTAAGCCAATTGTTTCTGATACAGATCAATAACCAGCACAGATCTGATAGTCAGGTTGGATGGGGCCTTGAACAACCTGGTCTAGTAGGAGGTGTCCCTGCCCATGGCAAGGCAGTTTGGGACTAGATGATCTTTAAGGTTCATTCCACCCACTAAACATTCTGTGATTCTGTGAGTTTGTGGTACACCAGCATAAATCAATCAATGATACAACGTACCTCAGTTATCTCTACCAAAGAAAACACTGCTCCCTGTTGCAGCTGCTGAACAGCTGCCATTCTTTATCCCCTTCATCACCTGACTGATAGGACACGATGCTGCTTTAGGGCTTCAGACATCAGTGTCTTACCAGCTCCCAGCAGTTTTACACTATTCATTTCTTCTGCAGTTAAATGCTATATCATTTCAACTTAATTTTTTATTACATTTATATTTACTGGCTGACGCCAGAGATCATACATGGTTATATTTCTATTTGATTTTTTGGCTAAATATTCATTAATGTACAGTGGCACCATACTTTGGGCAGGTTCCTTTCTCATTCACCAGTTTTGATAGCATGCTATGAAAAATGTTACTACACTTTTCATTAAGCAGAAGCAAATAAGCCATGTCTCTCCAAAATGGGACAATATAGATGGCATGCTGGGGTTCTGGGTGAACGGGAATTTCCAGCTCAAATTTATCTAATTCCCAAGTGCAACACACAAAAGGCTTATTGGCTGTCCACCACAAATTGCCATGTAGGCTCTGTGTTAAGGTAGGTTCTTTCTGCATGACAGACAGAAGCCCACACTTGGAACACGCTTAAGAACTTGGTCCATGCATTATATATCCGTATATAATATTATATATATTCACATATCCGCATTCAAAGTCTACTCCCTTTCTGTGAAATGCTGACAGAAGAAAACATATAAAATCTTGTTTTAGTCACTTATACCAACAGATAAGTCCATGCTTACTTGGCACCAGATCAGCTGAGTAAAGTCCTGTTTTCTGTGGCCAACTTTCCTGATCATAGCTACATTCTAACCTAAGTCATACTCTGAGTCATTTTTTAAGACCTGAATGACACAAAAGGTTTAAGATTATGGCATACAAATCAAACAGGGTGTTCTTTGAAAGCTTCCACAGACAACACCAGTTGTCACAGCAAAAACTCTTTCTGCTTCTTTTCTACACTGAATGGAAAACAGAGATTTAAGAGTAAGCATTCTATGAATGGCATGAAGAAAGATACATCTATGCAACGAGTATATACACACAGATGTCCATACACTTACCTGAGCAGATGTAAAAGTCACTAAAACAAACAGAGCAGAAGAGGGAAGAACCTCATGCATGCCAAATATTGCTATAAAGAAGTGTAGAATATAACACCAATGAGCAATGACTGCAAATTAGGGAAAACACTTGGAAGTAAATACAACATGGGTCCCTTCTTCACCATATCCCTCAACTGTTGGCTATTGCCAGCTTCAGGGTGGCTGATATTTCTGCTCCAATGAGCCCCCTTTCAAAAGAATCTAAATCTTGGGGCCAAGACAGATACCCTTCAGCTCAGCACTCTGGGCTGAAAGGAAGAGTGCCAGCAAGAGACCACAGATGGGAGATGGCATCAGCTCCTTGGGAGTTCCACCTCGTGCTTCATGCCGTGGGGTCCCAGGATGAGCTGGCAGTGCCCGTCTTAGCAGACTCTGCTGGCTTGTTTCCCCACTGTCACTCCTGTTAGGGATTTGGATTACCTAGCAGCTTCCACAGTGGCACAGCCTGGCTGCCAGCCCTGTGGCATAAAACATGCCACCAGGACCCCACTGCCTCGGACACCGTCTGCAGTGTACATGCCAAATCTACCCCTGTATAAGAGCATAGGATCAGGGCTGCAGGAGTCTCCATCTTCTTGCTGTACTCTTTCACTACTGTCCTGTGGTGGGATTTTCAGTGAATCTGTTCCCTTCCCTATCCTTCCATTTCCCTGGCTCTGACTGCAAGCTATTTGGTGCAGACTGCCTTTCAGTGTGAAGCTGCACAGCGTGGAGCCCAAAGGGGACCCAGTTCTGAGCTAAACCTTTAGGAAACGAGGCAAGCTGTTTTCTTCACGGTAGGTATACATTTTGCCCTTGATCATCCTCTGCACAATAATCCCCAAAAGCCAACTTTCTGAAGCCAGCCAATGACATTCACTGGCTCTTGCCTTAAGAGCTGGATGGCAAAATATGGCTGATGGATTCTCTAAGGTGCATTCCTAGGAGAATACAGACATTATTGGAGCAAACAGGCTTGTGTTAGTTGTAGGCGTGCTCTTCACATGGCAAGTTTCTTGGCCACTTCTGCCACTGGTAATTACTAAAGCATATACAAACAAGTATGGGGAAATATGTGTATGCTTAAACCCTGACATTATGTTATGGTTCTTTGTACTAAGAAACAATAGCCCCACAGTACAGTTTATTACTGTAAAAACAGAAAGATACCATTTGTAAAACATAAAATGATCTGCTATAAACAAAGGCTCTGATTGAAAGAAAAATAAACTAAATATTCATACTGTAATTGGCTTAGATGCCTTAATCAGTGCCAATTATGCTGTGGCTGCTATGTTTTACATGGATTAAATAGTACTTTCTCTCAAATTAGTTAAAATACTGTGTGAATGTTAATGACTTATATTTCTGTAAATTTATTAGTAAATATGCTAGAATTTTTGTGTGTTCATCTTAGAAGTTACATATGAAAAATATTTTCATATTGCACATTGGAATTAATTCTTAGTGTTCAGTTATATCATCTTTCTCATTATGCCTATGCTTCACTACAAGTAGCTTTAAAATATGTAGTGTATATTTATAATCCATTTTCACACAGCTATAAGAAGGCTAATGATAGGTGAGAATAATTATTTCCCAAATTTGGTTTTAGATGTGATATCTGAAATATCTTTTCAGGAACAATTTTCTATGCAGTATAATTACTACTTTTTTATTTAGAGAACCTATTTTGGCTTGCTAAAGGGAACTTCTAAAAAGTCATAATTTATGTTAACATTTTAAAACAAATTCTATATATTCAAATTCACAATAATAGACTGATGTGTCTCTACTACAACAATTGTTGGTCTGCCATCCGTTCTGGTGTTTTCTTGAGGATAAGTGTCTAGAAAAATTGGTTAAAATAATTTTAGCTGAGACAGAAGATGAAAGTTAATAAACAAAACCCAACAATAACACCCTCAATAAAAGCAAACTGTTTTCCAAAACCTTTATGAAAATCTGTTCTTTGTAAAGGAAGCTTCATGT
Organism: Corvus cornix cornix; assembly: GCF_000738735.6. Classification (NCBI taxonomy): domain Eukaryota; kingdom Metazoa; phylum Chordata; class Aves; order Passeriformes; family Corvidae; genus Corvus; species Corvus cornix. The sequence continues at coordinate 56,021,260 of NC_046333.1, forward strand.
TGTTCTGCAGAACACTTAAAAGATCAAACTGTGAATCCCCAGCAGAACCTCAGCTGTTCCAGAAATACAGATAAAATGCACAAAGCAAAACAATACATTGTGTCTCATCCCTTCTGAAAGTCTCAATTTATTCATCACAATTCTTGGTACTGCCCACCACTACCAGCTTCTTTTAATCAACTGCTTTATACTCATTCCGGTAATTGCTTGTTATCCATTTCCACACCACTGGCTTATTCATTATTTCCAGCAAAACAGTACAGACCTCATTTTACGAAAGTGATTTGTGTACAGTACATAACATAATTTATTTTTAATTTTAATGGAGTTTGATTGAAGTTTAATTCAAATAATACATTAGAATTTTCCTTTTTAAATGCATTTCAGTATAAGTGGATTCTCTTTTTCTTGATTTCTTTGAAATTACAGTGATTTAAAAATAAATTAGAATTAAAAATAATGAAATTGAAAAGTATTGAAAAACATAATTTCACAAAGAAAAAATTGATGTAAAATCAGAAAACAGTGATGCAGAAAGAAATTTCTTCCTCTTTCAATACACATTCCCAAATTTTTGTATTTCTAGAGCAAAAAATACTTTAGAATTACATAAGTGTAGAAATAGCTACAAATGGTAGTCAGAATTCATTTCTTAACAATATTTAATAAGCTTCTTAAAAGATTAATTTCTAAAAATAGCTGTAAATTTCTAAAAATTAAAATATAGTCAATTTTAAAATAAATAAGGGATTTCTTAATTTCTGTATGGGGAAACTTCCATTGTTGATAAAAAGTAAGTGTATACTTACCTTTTCTAAATCAGAAATGTTAAAAAGTAGCATGTTGTTTTCATGAACACAAAGGATTAAACCTTTTAAAGGTTGTTATGCAAAGAAAATATTATTCACAGTGGGTTTTTTATGATTTATTACTATTCTAAAATGTATATTGTTTGAAACATCTCCTTGATTTTGAACTTTAAAACAAATGTAGTAGAATTTATACTTTCAAAGAACTCTGACAATCCAAGTAAGTAATTTCAGCCTCTACAACAAATTGTTTTTAATATAATCTGGTTTAGCTGGTGTTTATATTTAATCATGTTTGGAAATTTCTTCCTGAATCACTTAACTTGTGAAAATTGAGAAAATTGGTTTAGGTAATTTTAGAGATTTGTATAGCTTCTTTGTACTTGGGGAGACAGGATAGTTTGACTACTTCAGATGGGGAGAAAAAAAAAATAGTCCCATCATTTTTTTTAAAAGTCCTTCAAAAAAACTCTGAGGAGCATATAAAGCCACATTAACTATGTGGCACTTTTTTGTTATAAATTTATTCCGTTTGACAGCATGAGCATATAATCTCCCATGGCAATCTCTCCTGACATCACCACACAGAAAGGCGGCTAGAACACTTTTAAAGGACAGAACAATTACATATGTTCCCCCAAAATATTGAGAGAATTTGGGGTGAAAAGATGATCTTGCATTGAACACCGTTTAATAGGAGAGTGATAAACCAGCACATTTGAGCACAGAGGTAAATGTCAGGGTACTGAAGAAATCTCTTTTCTACATTCATCTTGAATGTGAGGCTGCATATTTATCTGGCCAAAGGACCCTGTGCCCCTCAGCCCCTCCTTGGGAATAGCACAGTTAACAGAGCCCGTCGAGAATTTAAAGATCCAGAGATCTTCAGGGGGAGACAGCAACCAAGGCTTCACTTCTCCTTCCCTAAAGTGAAGTCCATTGCATGTAAAGTGAGACAATTAATGCCTGTGGAACCTGAGAAGGGTTTGTACCATGCTTGTTACAGATGCCTAAATATTAGGGAAAGGAAAGGAAAGGAAAGGAAAGGAAAGGAAAGGAAAGGAAAGGAAAGGAAAGGAAAGGAAAGGAAAGGAAAGGAAAGGAAAGGAAGGAAAGGAAAGGAAAGGAAAGGAAAGGAAAGGAAAGGAAAGGAAAGGAAAGGAAAGGAAAGGAAAGGAAAGGAAAGGAAAGGAAAGGAAAGGAAAGGAAAGGAAAGGAAAGGCATGAATATTACTAAACAAAAAAACAAAGGGAGGTCGTGTACATACGGACCTTGTACTGTGATGTGATTTTTCACACTGTTTATAAAGAAATATTTGATCTGTGTATTTGAATATGTGACACTTTCACATTTAAATATTATGGGGTTTGCTGTTAACTTCAGCATATTTTTCTTATAAATCAAGGACTTCAGAAGTTGATGAGGAATTTCTCTGATTTAAACTAAAATATATTGTGAGCATAAATCAAGTTCTTGGAAAGTATGCACAGTCTCCTGCAAAAACTCACATGCTGCTGGCCTTTTCCTTGAAAGTGAGTGGTACCAGCTCCCTCTTTTCTCTGGGAGAAATCAGGGGTCTCCCTTCTGCCCTCAGCAAGTTTCCCCTCACTGGCCTTCCAGGTGCTGCTTCTAAACCTCGTAGAAATAGGAAGGGCATGTGGAATTGCTGGGGTCAGTTTTGAAGTCACTTTAACCTGTAGGATTTCTTATATGCTGGTTAGCATTGTGAGCCCAGATAGAGTAATTATATGCTTCTTTCTGACATGAATTATTTTCGTTTGTACAGTATTGTATCTTTTTTTGTTTGTTTAGTTATTCTAAATCAGTTAGATTCTAGGCATACACGTTTTGTAGCTATAAAACCACTTAGTTGAATTACACTTCTCTCTGGGTAAGGGGATTTGGGTCCACCCCTTCCCAGTTAAATCAGTGTATGAGGTGGTTCAGGAGCTGGATCATAATCATCCTTGAGGTCCAGAAGATCATGTGCTGGAGGGTACCAGCTGGGAGAACTGGGAACTAGGCCATGTGCTTTTGCCCCATGGAGACAGAGTTGATTGATATTTGTTTTGTGATTTTTATTTTTTTTTCCAGTGGCAAATCTCAGTATTTGCAGGAATTGGCTCCGAACAGAATATTCTCTGCATCGGAAAATGGACTGCCTGTGCACCCTACTCCTCTGCACACCCTGTTCTCCTTGCCCCCCTGCCCCGTGCATCTCCAGCTGCAATTCTGTCGGGGCAAAGACTTTGCTGTGATTGGGGGTTCTTCAGCAACCAAGTTTATTGATGCTTCCCAAAAGCATTCATGGCCGCTTACTTCCTGCCGGAGCTCTGTGCTGACTGTGAAAGGAAAGTAACCAAAAAAAAACCAAACCAAACCAAAACAAACCAGAAAAAGAAAAAGAAAAGGAAAAGACAAAAGAATTCGCGTTTTTCTGGAGGGAAAAAAAAAAGTTATTTCCCATGATGGAGGCGGGAGGGGGGGGGGCGTGGGGGGTGAGAACCGAAACCCCAAAAGGGTTATTTCCCAGCGCCTCGCACGCTGAGCTCTAGGAATGAGTCAGGGCTCTCAGTGCTGCCGCAGCCGGCTGAGCCCGCGCCCGTGCAGCGCCGAGTGCGGCGGAGCCGGGCCGGGGCCGGGGCCGGGCCGGGCCCTGCCGGGACCCCCCGGGGCGCTCGCCCCGGGCCATGCCTGGCCGCGGCGCTCGCGGCGACCCTTGCGGTATGCGGCTGCCTTTGGCAGGGGCACATGAAGGATTTCATTGAGTGTGAAGACAGAGAGCAGAGACAGAAAGCAGAAGGAGGCGGCTGCAGCCTTTGTAGTCGGGGAGGAATGCGGAAATGTTGAAGCACTATGTCAAACTTTTTTGAAACGGGGTCAAGTCACATTCAGCCAGCGTGGGAAAGCAAGGGAAAAAAAAAGTTGAGGAGAGGGGGGGAAAAAAAAAAAAAAAAGGCAGCAAGCTGCTGCTGCTCCCAGGCAGAACAGAGGCCGAGGGAGCGAGCGAGGAGCGGCAGCGCAGCGCCGGGGCAGCGGCAGAGCGGCGGCGGCGCCGAGGGCCGGTGCCGGAGCCCCGCACCGCAGGCTGCGGCCGGCGGGGCTGCGGTCGTGGCGCTGCAGCTCCCCGGGGGCCGCCGGCCGCGATTTTTATTTCGCGTTTTCCTTTTCCCCGGGCAGGGTGGGGGCGGGAGGAGCGGGCTGGGGGACGAGTGCGAGCTCCTTCTGCGCCAAGGTGCAGCCCGGCGGCAGGAGGATGCGAGCCGAGGGCGGCCGAGCCACGGACCAGCTACCTGTGTGGCCCGGGCGGCCGCTGCCGGGACCTGCCGGAGACATCGCCATGTGAAGGGGCAGACCCCGGGCCGGCTCTCCACCCCGCCTCGCTCAATGGGAGGTTCGTGTTAGAGAGGACTCACCCCCTCCCTCCCCCCCCCCCCCCCCCTCCACCCCCCGGGGCTGAGGATTATTTGGGGAACTGGTGGCGGTGCAGGCGGCCGTGGCGTACACCAGGTAACGCGGGGCGCCCATGTGCTCCGCGCACCCGGCCCCGCGGCGTGGCCCACACGCCGTCCCCTCCCCGCCCGGCCCGGGAGCCCACACCGCGCACCCCTCCTCCCCGCGGGCGGCACCGCGGACGCGTCCCTTCGGCGGCCGAGCTAGGGCAGCGCGCCCCGCGGTGCCGCCACAACCCCCTCGGGGTCGGTGCAGGGGCGCGGAGGGGCCCGCGGGGGAAGGGGTGCCCTCAGGGGGAGCCGCCGGGGGGGTCCCCTCGGCGTCCTGCCGAGCAGCGGAGCCGGCCCCCCCACCCCGCCCCGTCCGCTGAGAGGAAGCGCGGGGACGCGGCTCCCCGCGTGTCCCCCGCCGCCACCCCCCGCCGCCTGAGGGGCACCCGCGGAGGGGAGCTCGGCGGCGCGGCGGGGGCAGCGGCGGCCGGGGGCAGCCCCGGTGCCCCGCCGTGCCCGGGGAGGGCGAGCACGGGTAAGTTTCCACGCGGCCGCGCCGGGGCAGAGGCCCGCCGGCCCCGCCGCCACGCACGCGCGGCGCCGCTGCCCGCCGCTCGGGGGCGCCCTGCCCGCGGCGCGGGGCGGGAGGGGGCGCGGGGGCCGCGCCGGGGGCTCGGGGCGGGCAGGGGACCCCAGCACCGCCGGGCTCGGGCAGGGGACCCCCCCAGCACCGCCGGGCTCGGGCAGGGGATCCCCGCACAGCGGCTCGGGGCGGGCAGGGGTCCCCCCGCGGCGGCCCGCGCCTGGTGTCGCCCGGTGATGCTGCCCACCGCTGGCTGGGGCGGTGCGGTGCGGTGGCAGCTGTGCTGGGAACTGAAGCCGGCCAGGCAGGGAGCCGTCTCTGGGTGCAGCCGGGGAGAAGGGATGAGCAGTGGGCACAGGCTTCCTTCGGGTTGCTGTTTTCATCTGCAGCTAAGGTGTAAGATAAGTGTAAGTGTGCGGAATAGCCCTGGCGCTTTGTGCGTGAATTCCACTTCAGGGATCCCCGACTGAGCTATGTGGGGCTCTTTCATCCTGGGACGGTAAAAACGCGGTGTAGGAGAGGGCTAGAGTCCTGGAGGTCACAGTATCGCTGTATTAAAAAGGGTCAGGGGGAAGGGAGGAATTGATGTGGAGCTTTGTGAGCAGAGAGGATTTGCCCAGTCCTGCAGAAAGTGGATGAAACTGGATGCAGAAGGAAGTGCTTCTGCTTTTCAGCCTCATGCACTCAGCAGCAGAGCATGCTGTTCCTGAAGACATCTTTTACCATGGTGCTTTGCAGGGAGCTGCCAGTGACACACATTGCAATATCCGCAGCCAAAACCCTTGCTTGTTAATAAATTTTCTAAAGTGCATATTTCTGAATCTATTTCAGCACACAATGCTTCATAACATATTATTGTCATTTAAATATGTATGTATTTCACCCCTCCACAGGTGCTTTGTTTCTTGCGATGTGCTCATAATGTGTTCATGAAGGGCTTAGCACAGGAGAGAGCAGACCAAGGCAGCAACCTCCAAATGCTATTATTTACAAGCAAGTGACAGTAATATAGCATAAAATATATCCAAGACTCCACCATGTTCAATGACTCAAAACTTTTGAGTCCCAAAATCCTGACATAAGTTCTTGGATGTACACTTTGTCTCACACATGAGTAGTTAGCTCTGCCATCTCATGGGGTCATCATCTTTAGCTCGTTCCTCAGTAAAACCCCTCAGCATGCTGTTGCTCTGTAGCCGTGTGCCTGGCCTTTTGCACAGACTGTGATAACTTTGTAGTGTATCAGCCACTTGGGGACATTGATACATATGTCACCCTTGTGGTTCACATCTTCCTTTCCACCACGATTTTGCTTTGCATGTAGCTATCTACTGTATTAGCTTAATTTTAGCAGGTTTTGAACAACGCAAAGTAATGAAGTAAACTAAAGTAAACTTACTTTTCTTGCTTGGTTTGTCCTCCAGATTTGTTTGGCTTTACACAGGCAATGCTCCCAAAGACTGTATGATAATTCCTGGTGGCCGAAAGAGGAGGCACACTGTGGCCAGTATAGAAAAGGAACAAGAACAGGAGGGCAGGAGCTTCCTACTGCCTCTCTGCCAGAGGTACCAAGTTGCGTGGCCTGTCTGCACCCAAGCAAAGTACTGGTTTTCAGAAAGTAAGTGAGACTGAGAGCCATCTCGAGGCACTTGGAGAGGAGGAAGAGGACTGGTGCCAGCATGGATAAGGACAGCACAAACCTGGCTGACCAGCAGTATGAATGTGTGGCTGAGATTGGGGAAGGAGCCTACGGGAAGGTGTTCAAAGCCCGAGACTTGAAGAATGGAGGACGCTTTGTTGCACTGAAGCGGGTACGGGTGCAGACCAGCGAGGAGGGGATGCCGCTGTCCACCATCCGAGAGGTGGCGGTTTTGAGGCACCTGGAGACATTCGAACACCCCAACGTGGTCAGGTGAGGAAGTGGGGCCAGGGTCCTGATCAGTGGGGTCCTGGGTTTGGTACGTGAATTGGGTGAGCAAGGGTTTGGGGGCATAAATGGAATGGACACTAGTTTGGGTTTGTGGCTGAAGTGAGCACTAAACTGTGTACATGAAGTGTGGTTTGAGGTTTCAACAGGCCATGGAGCTGCCTGCCAGACCTCACCTCATCCCTGTGCATTGCCTCCCACACACACAAACACCCATCTCCAGAGGCATAGGTGTGTGATTTAAGTGTTGGAATGGATGGGCAAGGAGCCATATAATATTGTTTCCTCCGGCATGAGAGAAAATGAAGAAAACCCCAACCTCTGCCTGGTTTTGTCTGAACTATTAGTACTGCCAGCTGCAGCTGATTTTTAGCAGCTCTGTTCATTATAGAAATGGCAGGAATGAGAGCAGTAGTGGAATGTGCATTCTAGCTTTTTAGATGTTCTTATAGAGAGCTATAGATCATCATGTTAAAGAGAATTAACAGCTTAAGACTTCAAGCTTTTCAGGCAGCCTTATGCTTGAGTACTGTTTGGTACTAATTTTCACCATGAGCTGCTGATTGTGCTACCAAAAGGGCAAAAGTACAGGTGTCAGACCTTGCTCACAAAATGGTGGCAGTGGCCCCAGGATGTCCTTTCTGTTGTGTCAATAGCATAAATCTCTGATAAATGGCCTGTGCTCTCAATGATAAGATTAGCCCTACTGTAACCTCTTACATTTTTCTGTAGCTAGAAACCTTCAGCAGCCTGTGAGTGTCTTTTATTAAAATTATGGACTTTTCACTTTGCAGATACCCATATTGAAACTGGTCAGCATCTTGCTGGTGGTGCTGTATTAGCAGGAGTATTTCCCATTCTTTGCGTTACTTATGCACATATTATACAGCGAAAGGAAAACATTTTGTATTTCACTTAACACCAAGACTCTCTCAGTCCTAGAGAAATAGATACTCTGAACTTAGAGGTGAATTTCAAAATGCCTTGCGCATGTAATCATCCTTTTTTTGGAAGGTCTGAGATGAGGGGGTGAGATTATTAGGTGCAGGAGCAAAGATGAGGCAGAGAATAATACTTAAATTACAGAAGTCAATAGCTAGAGATGAATTAATTTTTGTTCATTTCAAGGCAGCGTAATGTAACAGTCTCCTTTATGTCAAAGCTGAATAGGCAAAGTGTATGTATTCTGAAATGCTGATCATGGAGTGCAGGTCATTGGTCTCACTTCAGTGAGCAGTGGGACATATACAGGCTGCAGCTCACACGTCCATTGCTCATCAAGCAAATCCACAATTGGCTGGCACCTGGTAATGCCAGAGGCTTACTCAGTATCCTTCAACAGTGTGGATGTCTTTGCTTGGAGATCGTATGTTTGATCACAATCAAGTGGCTTGGTTTAGAGGAGCACATACAAAGTTCTTCTTTGGCAATAGAGGGATAATTGGAAGTTGTCAAAATCTTTGAAATTCAGCCCATTAATTTATGAAAGAAAATGAGGATTTAGTTGTCCAAGTTTTGGCATTTATGTATTTGAAAGCTAAAACTTGTTTGGGAATAATTGAACATAATACTTAAGAATTTTTCTACCATTGACATCTTTCCCTATGATGTAAATGATCTTTTTAAGAGCTTTCTAATCTTGAATGCAGCTAAATCATGAAAGTAGAGTTCTTGTTTTCCAAAGAGCTATTTGATGAACTGACTATGCAACTGCAGGCTTCTTTTGCATGATTTAAGTGCAGTTGAATCTCAAGAGAGCATTGTATAAATACACTGACGCTTCAAATATTTTTACAAGCTTGAATGAAAACTAATTCTCAGCAAAGCAGTGAGTATTTCAACCAGCAATATGAGAATGTAATTTCAATATAAAAATCTTTGTGTGTTCCGGGTCCTCTTAGTGGTGTTGTGAAGCCTGTACCTTTTGCCATAAGCAGCCTTTCAGACACAAGGGGCTGTTTGGTAGGGTGCCTGGGGCATTGGTTGCACACCTTCTTCCACAAAAAGGCAGAAGATAAGCAATTTCAAACATCTCTTCTAAAATGTGAGGAATGCTGTTCAAATACTCATGTCTTTTGTCCATATTTTTAATCTGTAGAGCAGATAAGGAGCCCTCTGGAGTAACCAGAATCATGTCCTTCAAATGGAAAAATTATTTGAAAACATTTAAATGGCCCAGTTCTGTTAGAAAATATGGTAGAAGAGTTTGCAATTTATTGAAATAAAACATCTATTTTTGTATTATGTAAATATACTCAGAAAAGGAAGTACTATAAAAGAAGTGCTGCAGTCTTATGCAGCTGATCTAACTGTACTTTATTGAACATATTATGCTCAAAAAATTTTAATTGTTTGGGCCTGCATTCTGGAAACTGCTGTCATGGCCAGGCTAATAACTAAAACAATGCCAGATGCATTGTCTACATACTGGATTAAAATGTACATTGTTTTCACAGCACTGGGATAACAGCACAAATATTTAAAACCAAATATTTTTGATTTTGAGGGGACATCTAGTTCTTTTCTGAATATTACAAGCAACTAGCGTGAGAGAACTACGTTGGAATTGCAAATTCGATGTTGTGTCTGTTACCTTTAAGTAGTGGCATGTGTGATCCATGAGCTGCTCAATGCAAGCCAGCAGCCATTCTGTGAGTCAGAATTTAGACACACTTTGTACAGATGAGCTGCACAGGCTCTGTGCTCCGCTGTGGTACTCTGGCATCAGCTGACAGCAGAGATCACAGGCCACATGAACTTAGGCTGAGTGTCATTTTCAATTCAAATGGTAGCTCTGGGCTTCTCCAGGGAGTACAGTAAGGAGCTCAGCAGCTGAGGGCTTCTCTGTTGCCATGAAGTGGTGCTAAATGTGAAGAACAGTTTGGTAAGGAAAGACCCAGTGTTTTCTAGGCACAGGTAGAGCTCCATGGCTTTGCTGGTCATAGAACCAGGATTCAGGACCAGCATTGCTACTCCAGCCCAGGTTTGTCTTAACAGTTGTAGATTCAATTCCTCTGAGACATACTTAGAGCCAAAACTGGTTTCCAGTGCTTGGCACTAGGGTTGGAAGAGAATTTTATCCGTAAGGGAGAGATGTCTAAATAGCACAGAATAATTTTAAACACAGTATTTATCATATTTTTCCATGCTACAGCTTGCTAATTATGAGAGCTTTGTTTTGTGTTCCTTTGTTCCAAGTCCATAATTTCCATATTTGTACAATGAAGAGATGCATTTTTCACAGCAGAGTTGCTTTTACAAAGATGGATAGTGAAGTTAGATAAGGCTTCACTACAGAATAAGGCAACACAGGGTGCAAGAAAAGAATCAAAGGGAAATATAATCTTCATCAGAACAGTGATAGTAATGAAAATCTCTGTACTGTAATGGAATTAAGGTCTGGAGGTCTGATCTAAAATTTTGTAAGACTGTTAAGAATGATGTATAGAAAGGCATGGGGAAAAGGCAGTTAAGATAATTGTTATGTGCTTAAAATTCTTTCCTGTTCACATTTGCCCTTTGTATAGAGCTCCTCTCTGCCAGGACACCTTACTCTATTCAATTTATTTTTTACAAAATAAAGTTAAAAATAGGATCTTCAAGAGTAAAGCTTACTGTAAATCCCTCTAAAATTAGGTATGTCATGGGCTTGGAAAAGTCCCTTGTACCTGGTAGGATGATCAAGGTGCTCCTCTAGCTCATCTTTCAGATAATAAGATGTCATGCTTTAGTAAAATTTTAATATATACAGTAGGTAAATCTGGCAAAAGTTGGTCCAGCGCTTACATAGCTTAGTGCTGTTCTAGTTGGGAAAAATGAAATATATGTAGATAAAGAACAGACTTTGCCAGGAATAAATGACAGATTCAGGAAATTCCTGTGTGTAAAACCCTGCTGCAAGATAGCTGTAAAAATTCTTCTTGTGATTATAATGCTAAATTCAGCTGTATTTTGCATTCGTTTTATCTCTCTCCTGCTGGTAATCAGATGAATAATTTTCCCCATATCTTAATCATCATCAAACTGTGAATTTGCACTCTGGCAAGGTGATATGCAAGACAGACTACTGTAATTCTTGCCATGCTTGTTTTCTATCGTATTTATATTTAACAGTTTTAGTAGCATTAAACCTTAAGCAAATTGAACAAACATGCAAAGCTGTGTATTTTTGCTTCCTATCTCATAACTTTTGTTTTATGAATACAACTTCTTTAGTATTTTCATGGTTTAGTAACTATTCAATTTTAAAATATCCAAAATTACATTGAATATGACCTATTAAAGTATAATCTAGTCTGGGTTGTTATTTCAAAGGTAAGTGTTAGAGATCTTGCCATTCAAAGTGATCATAACCATGTAAGAATTAAAAATCTTAATTCTCGCTTTCCTGTTACTTTGCAGAATATGTGCCCCAGCTAATTGACTTAGGTTCAACAGAATGATCCACCTAGCTGGTAGTCTAACTCTATTCCTCATTCTTTTTTGTATACGAATCGGTGGGGGGGCAGCACAGTAATTATGATTATTTGCACAGTTACGCCATGTCCAAGTTTCTGTGTTACTTTATACCATTGAACTATAAATGGCTCTGTAAACTGCTCTCTGCAGTACAGCAGTCATGTCTTGCTGCCTTTTCCCTGCTTTTGCAGTCCAGTGGTCCATGCTGTTATCTCTTGGTTTGCACTTGAGTGGTTGATGGAGCCCATCAACTGATGGCCTTGGCAAGACCACCTGAGTGTGGGGGAGAGAGGTTGGCACACACGTCACTCCCCCATCCCTGCATATGCTGACATAAAGACCAGAACTTGCTTGACCTTGCTCAGAGCTCCCAGAAGTGTATAAATGGCTTGGGGCTTAAAATTTCCTTATACTTAGAAGGTCTTTTTATAAGTGTCTTTATAAGTTCCCTGTCTAGCCTGATAGGGCATTCAGAACATATCAGCAGCATATCATCAATACCTAGCTAACCTTTTGCAAAACAGTTTGAACGTGTATTTGTTTTGCTTTTTTCTGTTTGTTAAACTAAAATGATGAGGAACTAAAAGAGGGAAAAAATTTCGAAAGGCAGTAGCTGATTTTATTTCTCTTTCTGGTTTTGGGTGATGCTGATGTTGGCTTCTGGCTTTATTACTGTACTGTTAATAAGTTGAAAGGATGATCTTCTCAAAATCATTGAGATGTTCCATCCTTCAAGTGAAACATTTCTATTTTAGGGGGTGTTTGTCTCTAGTGAATTCTGCTTCCTTCCTTCTTTTTTCTGCCAAGCTAATGTTAAAACTTCTAGTCTGTGAGGTCAGTCTTCCACATCACCGGTGTGCTGTATTGTGCGATACAATTTATTTTTGTGTAGCATCACTCATTGTGGCATCTGGCAAGCCCCTAGAGACAAAGAAATGGTGATCTTTGCATTGCTAGTTAGAGAGATTGTCTTGCACACAGAAAGAGTAAAATAAGATACCGGGATGGAGTGAGCAGAAGAAACTGAACTTGAAACTTGCCAAGTATTTGTGTGGCAGATGAATCTCAGCTGAGGTAGAAATGGTGGATGAGTAATGGGAAGGAAAAACTGAATGAGCTTCAGAGTCAGTTTTAGTCTCACACAAACAGGATGGTCTTCAAGGCAGATGTGAAGACAGGAAGTGCCTTGGCAGGAGAAAGGCATTTCCAGGCTGGAGAGCAGTTTTGGTCAGAGGGGAAGGGAGATTGTCCCTGCACTGTCTGGCCACTGCAAGGGACACTGCAAAGGTCTTGGGGAGGAAGGGACTGCCTACCTGGAAAGATGGCTTCTCTGATGGCTGGAGGGCAAAGGGGAATGATGTGGCTGCCACTGAACAGGGTACATAGGACTTGGAGAAATTAGTTGACGGAGGACATTGGGCAGAGAGTGGACATGAATGTTGACCTGTCATCATCTGCTTGCAACCTTACAGTACACAGAATGAGCATGTACAGGGAAAACAAGGATATTCTTGCCAATCATATGAATTGTTTGTTAGTTATGGATGTGATGATTTTGTTTTAATACATGATCTGGCAGAAACAGGACAAGATAAGAGCATCTCAGGAAGGAAGGGTTGAGTATGGAACGGACTTCTGAGCCTTCAAAAATCAGTTTCTGGAGTGAGTACAAGAGCATTTTTAAAAAGTATTTTATCTCATTCTAAATCTAAGTTTTTTACAAAAAACATGTTTCCAGTTTTTGTATTGAGTAAATGTTAGTCATTTTAGATTATGTCCAGTGCGCCCTTCCTTCTTTAAATCTGTGGATGGTTATGTCTGTGCTGTTCTTGGAGATATTTAGTCTTGCTGGGTCCTGCCCGGAATGGAAAACCAAGTTGTTTCACCACAACCACTGCTGATGGTAGGCTGTGACTTCCAGGCAAGGGAATGGAGTGGGGTACGGGATTCAAAACTGAGCCTTGAAAGGGTTTAGATGCCAGGAGAGCGGATAGTGCACACTTACAGACGGGCCAGGGTGGGTTGATTGGGACTTTGCAGTTTACTTCATGATACTCACTTCCAGCTGAAGTGTGGAACAGAGCAGGGAGAGGAAAAGTGCTTGTTTTCCCAGGGTTTAAAAGAGAGCAGGCTGGACCTGGAGTTCGTGACTTAGCAAAGCACTAAGTCACTCAGGTGTGCTTGGTGGGATTTAAGCCATTGTTTGAAGCTTAGCACAGGTCTAAGTGCATTATCAAATAGAAATAGCTGTGATACTAAGAATGCACTGAATTTTAAAACATCTTTCTGGATAGAGATCGGGGAGAATATACATTACAGCATGAATCACAGATGCTGATTCTTATTCATAGTTTAAAGCCTTATTTCTAGAGAATATTTCTATTAAAAGTTAAAATGAATCATCCAGAATTAGTAATACAACTATCCTGACAGAACAGTAACATGAATTTGACATCAAGAGTGATTATTTGTCATTGTAATAATTCTTAGGTGGTAGAATTTAGTTCTGAAGTTCTAAAATTATTTTACGAAGTTTTGTAACAGTAAATACAATAGAAGTTGCAGTTCATTCCAAAACTTTGCTGTATACAGAGGATTTAGTTTTCTTGGCATGAAGTCTAGTTGTTTTCCAGTATTGCTGAACAAGTTGATTCTTAATGATCTAACAAATTATCAAAAGATAAGTGTGCCCACATACATAAATAACTAAGCTGTGGGGTTTTTTTAAAAGAGAGGAGATTTCTCCACTTATACCTGTTCTTCATATCTTCTTATGTTCTGAAAAATACTTCTAATTATGCATGCATGATTATTTAACAGGTATGCCTTTAAACTCTAGAGCATTTGTATTTAATAAATAAACCACTTCAGAATTTTCCAAGGGGTGGTTTTCTCCAACATGTGCTTTGACATTTTCCATTTGGGAAGCTTTTGATGAGATGATCATCAAAGAGTGGAAGTGTGACTGTTAATTTCCAAACTCTTTTCAAAATACCTCATTGCATCCAAATTATTGTTTTGATTTTTCTATTTATTTACCCTTCATCTTTAAAAAATTGTCCCATCCGTAGAAAAAAAAGGAAGTAGTCTGCTAAATAATCCCTTTAAAATCAGGCTTTAAATTTCTAACAACACAGTTGTGTTTTCTTTAGGCAGTATAAAAATGTTTTATATGAGTAGTAAGAAACTCTTTCATATGGTGCTTTAGATATTTTTTAGGGTTTTAGAAGAAGATGGGTTTCTGTTCTCTGAAGTATCTTGCATAATTTTAGGACAAGGTGAACATTTCACATACCTAAATACAGGGCAAATTTGCTTGTATTGGTAGAGTTGTGCTAGGGTGGGTTTCCCATTACATTCCTAGCAAACAGTTACAAACTTAGCAAAAAGTTCTGTACTGTTTTAAAAGGGTTCATACCAGTACTGACTGCTTATTACTCTGGATTATCATTAACAGGTGACTGATCTTCTCTTAATAAAAGAAAATAAAAAACTAACTCAGACATGAATTCATCTTTACAGGAATTTCCCATATTTAATGATTGAAAACTCAGTTCTAGTGTAGGTGAATCATACAGAGTTTAAGTGAAACCTGTTGAGTCTGGACTTTTGAAACATTAGTCAGTGCAGAATGTTACATATTTTGATAGAAACAGAGAAATGAAGTGAGAAATAGAATGGAAAAAGCCTGGGTGATTTGTTTCTCTCTTTTATGTGAAACTTTGGCTAGTCTTTTATTATCTATTTGAAGTGTGGTCAGTGTGATAAATTGCTGTTTAACAGTGCCAGAGAACTCCCTTCTCCCTGAAATCAATTAATTATAAACTGGAAATTTCAGTACTTTGTTCACTGTTTCTTAAGTTAGCATATTTCTAGGAGCTTTCTGTGATCGTAATTCCTAGCTGCACTGGTGCTTTTGTTTCTCTTCGTCTGTGGAGCCAGGGCTCTACTGTAAGGATAGAATTCTATCACTTTTTTTTCCACATTTGATGTGGTATTTTGCATACAGCTGCAGAGTAGACAGTTACCTTTGAAAAGAACATTTGGCTGGTTTAATTTGATTAGAGCAAACCACCTCAATCATTACTGAACTAGGACCGTTTTCAGTTTAACTTGGCTGTAGGAGCTGGGAATGTACTGACTGTGCTTAGACGTTTGGGGGAGGACTCATTTGGGTACACAGCTACCGCCGAAGTGAAACAACCTTAGAGGACCTTGCGTACTCTGCTCTTTTCCAATAAAAAGGGAGGGCTGTGAAGCCACTGAATGTCACATTTAACTTTCCCTCATTGTGACAAGGAATTGCATTCCTTTTCTACAAAAAAATTGGAAATGTTTAACGCATAGAAATACAGAATCGTACATTTTTTAAAACCACCATGATACTAAAAACATATATAGGATATGAAAATCTTATATTTACAACAGATTTAAAACATACCTCGCAACAGTATTTTGAATAAAGTTATAATAAAATCCAACATATAAATAGAAATATGGCAGGATTCTCATAGATACATTATATCCAACTTAAAATTGCATCCTTTTTAGTAAGTCTCAGTAAGATTCCCACGTTCTTGCATGAAGTTTTGATTTTCTACCTCTTTCCTCATCTTACAAATACATTGGGATGTTTTTTTACATTGCATATTAAAGATCAAATTAGATACTTAAGATTCACAGTACTATGTATTCTGTATGACTTTTGCTTTTCAGTTTCCCTCACTGATGATCACATAATTTTCCCAGAAAAACTCTGTCTGTCTAGAATATAAATATGTCTCATCATAAATGACAGACCTTCAATGAATTCTAGTCAGCTGGTGTTCACTAGAAAATACAGTTCTGATCTTCAGGTGCCCTGACTTTGAGGTAGTGCATCATCATTTACACAGTATTTTAACCAGGGGATTACAGCTGAAGGAAGATTTTCTGCTTCTTCTTGCATTATGTTCTGAAAAGCAAATATGCATAGTTAACTGTTCATCTGTGTCAGCAGCCTAGCACTTGCTGCTAACGGCGGAATTGCATACATATCTTCCAGCTAATCCAAGAATCCAGTTGGAAATTTAGGGCTTAAGTTTCCGCTGGTGAATTGAAAGAGCTACACTGATTCAAACAGCTTTGGTTGTTCAAATCATAAGGTCCTGATGTTAAGATGAACAAAAATGCATTAGCACAGGCAGACTGTGCAGAGGTGTCCCATCAAGCATGCATGTTTGAGACTTCACCATTTAGAGTTCAGATGCTGCAACTATTATAAAACTAGTTTATATAAAAATAGTATATTTATATTTTATTTTATACTCTATATATAGGGTATAAAATAATATAGGGCTTTTATACCCTATATATATATATAGGGTATAAAAATAGTTTATTCATTGATTTAGCATTTCTGTTGACCTGTCTCACTCCTAACTAGGCTCCCTTTTAGCATCACAAATAATTCCTCTCTAACTCAGTATATATCTTCTGAAATACTCGATGTCTGCTTCTGTGTTGTCACCTAGGCATTTTGTACAATGCTGTGTTGTCTCTGGAACTCCAGCTTGTGTCACAGATACAGTCATTTCGGTGCGGAGTACATCTCCTTTCTTCAAGTGCAAATGCTTCTAGTGCAAATGCTTCCAGAGCTGCAGTTAGAGACTTTCTGATTGCTGTACAGTATTGAAGTTTATGTCTAATGTTACTAACACAGCACTGGAACCTTTATTACTGGTTGCCAGGTTCCTTTGGGACAGTGAATGTCAATGACCTGTATTACTTTTCTCTGCTAGGAAGTAGATTATAAAGCAAATCTCGTTTTGCCGACTTTATCTGTCAGCATACTTTGTGAACTTTATGACATAGAGATTAAGCAACATCTGCACTTTAATTAGTGTGTTGTTTATCCTTAGATAACCTTCTAGATTGTTAATGGAGATAGGCCTACCCACTGATCTTTGTGGTTTCCTCGCAGACATCTCTAATCAGTTTGTTGCCTCACTGTTTATCTCTGCTTTTTATAAAATGCTGAGCAACAAGTTTTGATCAAAGCAGTAATACCCATATCCAGACAGGTTGGAATCAATGACTATAGTCTGAAAATTAGAATGATATGTTTCATTAAACTTAAGGAAGGGCCCAGACAAGTTAATACTTCTGCAGAACTGAGCACTTGTATCTCTTCATTGCATAGAATCCCATTCATCATACTGCCTTTATGTTTGTAGCATCATTTAAAACAAAAAAGTGTTACCTGGAGTTTCTTAATTCTCTGTTGCTTATTATTCATGTTGTCTCTATTCTTAAGAACTCAAGAAGGTTTTATTACTTTCAAATTCTATTTGATCAGATTAGAACATCTTTTAGAGATGTCAGTTATTTCAGAAGCAAATATTTATGCAGAAGTGAAAAAATACAAACAAATGAGACTGGAACTGAGGATCATGGCAGTGCAAGAACAAGAATAGTTAGAATTTGCACAGAAGAGTCAGGTAATCCATTTGTCTAGAAATTAAAGGTACTTGTGGATACAGATAAATGGCAGACAGGTGAATGACACTGATGAGGCAGTTTTCTTAGAAGACATTTAAAGTATATTGGAATATCCCAGATCAATAGGATATTGTGATGTCTGTAATAAAATACAGTTCAAAGACTGCTTGGTTTCCAGTAACCCAAAGTTGAGAGTGAACAAGACTATTTTGCAGAAGCAAAGCTTAAGTCATGAAAAGCAAATAATCTTTTGCTGTCCTTTACATCAGCGAAGGGATATTGAGCCTACAATTCTGGAAGAAGCTGTAAAGTCAACTAAGTTCACTAAAATAGTGATAAAGGACAATTTAACCACTGTTCATAGTAGACAAAGTTTAAAGACAAGAAGACAAGGTTTAAAGACAAAACTTAGAGATACAATCAATGAAGTAGCTTTTCCTGGAGTACAAAAAAGTGAGATCACTCTCTGCATAGACTGAAATAACTTGCAATAGCTGGTTTAAGAAATTCTTATAGTCAAGGCACACAGTCTTTTAGTCTGACATTTTTGGGAAAGGGATGGTTCCCAAACTTGACGTAGTAACAATAGGCTTTAGAAAAGAGAGATTAAGAAACAAGAAGTAATCAAAAATTCAGCAGTCAAGAGGAATGATATGAAAAGGCTTAGATTTAAAATTGTGGGTACTTAAATAGAGACTTGTAGCAACATGGTTTTTGTCATTTGGGTCATACACCACTCCCTGACATCATGCTCTCTCCAGTCACTGAAATCCTGGCTGCTGTTTTTATCTATATCCTCTTCCTGGGCACTAGATACAGCAGGACAGTTTAAGAGTATTGGTTTCTTAAACTCTCTGAAGGAGTGGGAGATGTCAAAGGGTTACAACAGACTTTCTTTTTATGGCTGTGCTCCGGTATATCATGATGGATTCACAAAAGGTACACATAGCCATGCATAACAAAGTACAACAGGGATGTGAGATAATTGTGAGTAGACACTTAACTTTAATCATCTGAATATTAAAAGTGTACTCCATCCTAATCATTTAGGGTCTCCCCATAGTGAGTGCAGAGTGAGCATGTGCTTTATGAGAATAATTCGTCCTACTCACACTCAGTGCCCACCCTGGAGTACAATGAATTGCTCTCTGGAAATGCTCATTTTGACTGTAGAGGGAGCCCAGGTGGACAAGTTTGAGAAGTGGCTCATGGGAGTCTGGTGAGGTTTAACAAGACCAAGTGCTGGTGCTGCACTTGGGTCAGGGCAACCCCTAATACCAACACAGGTTGGAGGGTGAAGGGATTGAGAGCAGCCTGGCAGAGGAGGACTTGAAGGTGCTGGTGGATGAGAGGCTGGGCATGACCTGGCCATGGCACTCATAGCCCAGAAAGCCAAACGTGTCCTGGGCTGCATCCAAAGCAGTGTGGATAGCAGGGCAAGGGAGGGGATTCTGTCCCTCTGCCCTACTCTGGTGAGACCTCATCTGGAACACTGAATCCAGCTCTGGAGTGCCCAGCACAGGAAGGACATGGACCTGTCAGAGAAGGGGCAGACCAGGGCCACTAAGATGGTTAGAGAGATGTATCACCTCTCCTGTGAGAGAAGCTGAGAGATTTGTGTTTGTTCAGCCTGGAAAAGCTTTGGGATGACCTACTTGTGGCCTTCTAGTACCTTGAAGGGAGCCTACAAGAAACACGGAGAGGGACTTTTTACAAGGGCTTAGGGTGACAGAACAAGGAGGAATGGCTGAAAGAGGGTAGGTTTAAATTAGGTATTAGGAAAGAATTCCTTACTGTGAGGGTGGGTGAGTCACTGGAACAGAAAGGTTGCCCAGAAAAGTTGTGGGTGCCCCATCCATGGAAGTGTTCAAGGCCATGGAGCTGAGCAACCTGGTCTAGTGAAGGGTGCATGGCAGGGGGATTGGAAGTAGATGACCTTTAAGATCCCTTCCATCCCAGACCATTCTGTGATTCTAATGCAGAGTGGCCACCCAGCTGTAACTTGCTCGGTCTCAAGGAGATTAATGCCAGTCAGTAAAGTTTGAAGATGGAAAGTGGAAGTGCTAGTAGAGAGTTCGTACAGTAAATAAGGGATGTCACAAAATCAAATAGGAAATTATTTTGGGTGTGGGAGAAGAAAAAGTTAGTATTGAAATCAAAGAGTACTTGGACTATGAGAATTTAGATGGAAGATGAAATGAGTATTATGGGGGAAATTTTTTTTAACCAAAGTCTCTCGTATGTAGATTGTTGGTAAGAGCTTGTACAAGGCACTTGTTTTTATCACTTGGCAAAAATTATGCACTTTCTGTAATAGGAGAGTTTGGGTGTCTGTGAAATTTACTGACTTCAGACAGTCTGCTTCTAGTTTGTGTTTGGTATTGAAGTGCTAAAGGGAACTGGTTGCAGCTGGGATGGATTGGCATTGCCTGCTTACCCTGCACCCAGTTTTACGCTCCAGCAGAAGCCATTTTGGTCAAAAATTGTTAATGTTTTACAAGAGGAAAAGTAGCTGATGATGTGTGTTGGAGATGGCCGCTCATGTGGTCTACAAGTAGTTTAAGACACCTTTCAAGTCTTTCTCAGTTGTGGTTTCTCTTTTTGTCATTACTCCTCACGCTGCCATACTGATCTCATACAGGATTTGCCACTAAGTGGGTTTATTATGTCATTATTGAAAAAATTCTGATGCTGCACATAGTTTCATTACCTCAATTTCATTTTGAGCTAATTGCATGATTGTACAATTGCAAATAGTTGGAAAACTCTGCTGTCTAACTTACATTCCAGTCTGAATTATCCAAGACCTGAGTTTTTGGAAAGCAGGGGTGCTATACCTTTATTTCTTGGAATAATTTTGGGGGAATTTTTATTTTTCCATAATCTCAAAACATGTCAGCCCACACTGTTCAGTAATAGCTTTCAAAATGAAAATCAGTCAATCAATATTGCTAAAAGATTCTGCTCTGTGATTTTTTATGTTGTTTGTTTTATAATTTGACATAACAGTCTTGAAAACAGTTTTGCTTATTGTGGACCTACTAAGACAGTACAGTAGTAGTAAAGTAAATAAGATGCTCTATTAAGCTGTTTGGATATGCGTATTACATATGTATGTGGGTATATGTGGGAAAGGAAAATGATGAAAATGTCAAGATTTGACATTTAAATTGAGAATTATTATTTTGTAACATGGATTAGGATTGTTAGACATAGAGGACTGCAGTTAGTTTATTGCCTGTGCTTTAAAAATGTGTGAACTGTTTTCTTTTTTTAGGTTTAAAAAAAATGGAAAGGCGATGAGGGCAAGTCAGGAAAAAAGCCATCCCAAGAGCTAATGGTTTTTAAAAAGTTGCATGACATTGAAAATTGGAACATGGAACTGAAATGCCATCTCACTCTTAAGTATAATAAAATAGTACATTTTATTAAATGTGTTCTGGAAAGAGTAAATAAAAATTATAAATCCTAATGTCAGTGGCAAAGAGCCCAGGCATCTTTTGGCATCTATTGCCTTAACCTCACCAGGGCAGCAGGCAATGGAACAGGGAGTGTCAATGTTTAAAACCAGGAGAAGTAATTTTTTTAATAGATGGCTTTTTTCTCCGCTTGTTTGCAGTACAAATACATATTTTTAAAGGCTTTAGAGAATATTTAGATGATGGGATTGTGTACCTCCTTTTAATACTGACTTTTTAAAGTTTTCAAATCTTGCAAAATTCAAGATCACTTTAATCTTTTTCTTTCAAGCATGAAATTGCCATCCCTTATCAGCATTAGTCACTCAGTTCAAGAACTCAGTCATCCCAGAGCACATCCTTTGTACAAAAATATTGCAATATCACTTGTCAGCTTTTTAAATGGGGGCTTTTTTTGAAAACCCTGTTGAGTTCTTGAAGTAATTCAACTACAGTTTTCTGAACGGACCTGGATAATCATGGCTTTTCTAATATATTGATCACGGTTATTTTCGGAAGCCTGAAAAAGTGTTCTTGTGCTTTGGAAGATCTAAATCCATGTCACTTCTCTGCCTTCTGGGGTGAAATTGTGTGAACTGTACTGTGTTTAGATGAGTAGTTGTCTACCATGAGTGCTTGCATATGGAAGCATCCATGGAAATGAAGACTACTGTATCTTCCTGGATTTAGCAAAAAATAAAGCTCTACTGTGTATGTTTTTTCCAATGGACTTGAGACAGCTGTTTGTCAGTCAAATATTTTCATAATCGAGACACAGATTTTTATATTACAACATATAGATGCCAGTTGCGATGTTTGAGAACCGAGATATGCCTGCATGAAAAGTAGGTAAGGGAAATCACTGGATAGTTTTCTTTCTTCACAGAAAGTCACTTCAATTCTGCGATAGCTCATGAAGCAGCTGAATGGACCTTTATAAAACATGTGAACTAAGTCACTTGTAAGTGGAGACAGCTGGGGTCTATTTAATATCCTGTGTAAAATGGTAGAGGTCAGCTTCCTGGAATAACTTAGGAGTTTTATTTCACGAGTATCCTACTGCTTCAGGGACCTGGGGTGATGGTAAGGCTCTCAAACTAAAGTTCACCATAAGGAAAAGTTTCAGGGCTGGAGGTTTCCTAGCTCTGCATTTGCTGTGGAAGAGTGGGAAGCATCTTGTGGCCTGCGGTATCTACACATCCTCAATGTAAATGTCTGTTGTGTGAGTGCTTATTAATACAGGCAACTAATCTCAGTTTTTTCTTCCACTCCACTCCTATGTTGTGATTTAGGCTTTGGGATACTAATTGAAAAGCACTGAGAAGTCATTGAGAATCATCGAGACTTTGGACAACAAGTGATTCCCAAATGTACTGATTACCCTAAATACCAAGATTATTTTGTAATTTGTGACATTTGTTCCTAAATCCTAAATCTTGACAGTTTTATGATGTCTTTTTTTCTCCATGCAATTAATAGAGCCATATCTTTACTATCTAAGATTGTACACTTTCTTAAGGTGTTCCCTGTATTTATTCAATTTTATTAGTCCTTGAATTTGGAATCTTATTTTATCTCCTGTCTCCTTCTATTCCATTGTGTGTTGGACATGTCAGTGAAAAAAAATTATCTTTGTAGGCCAGTATCACTGGTAACTGTTCACTCATAAAGAAGTTCAGAAGTTACATGGTAGAGCAATTGATATAATTGGTAGTTCAGTGACATCTTAATTAAATACCTGTGCTGCAGTTAGCCTGAAGATTCATTTAAAAAATTGTACATTTCTAGTGATGTCCAGCATGATTACATACTTTTCGTATTTGTGACAATTTGTCTTTTCATTGACTGCTTTTTAAAATTGAAGATAAACAGAAGCACTAAAGCAGAAGTAAAAGGAGTAATTGTTTCTGTTAGATGGGAAAAAGGTGAAAAATAGGGGGAAAAAAGCAGTGTGTCGCTGGAGTAGGCAAGCTGACCACAGAAGAGGCTTTTGTAGACTGTGGTGGTTCTGTGGGCCCTGTATTGAGTGTGCCATTGCCTGTTTAGTCAACTCTACGAAGGCTCAAGACCATCAGCTGTGGTATTTTTGTGCTCTTTCTCCCAACAGAGATTAATAGGGTGGTTGTAGAGTTTAAGGATGGAATAGAGAAAGTAATGAGGAGCAACTCCTTCAGCCCTCATTGTCTCTTGACTCATTCTTGAAATGAAAATAATTACATTAATGGAACAGTTCCTATGTGACTTAGAAAGGGTTAGAACAATTTCTGTCTCACCCAGTATTTCACTGAAGTGAGAAAGGTAGATCCTGGCGTAGGGAATAGTGTAAGAGCGGGACACACATGAAGCGATAATTCCTGGCTAATTAAGGCTCTCACTGACGTCTCTGTGATCATAAGGAATCCGTGTCCTCTGCCTTGTAAGTCTGTGCATCATCTGCAAGCAGATGGGAGCCAGCCCTGCCTCACTCCCAGGCAGATGACTCCTGACTCGCTGATGCCATGAGCTGGCTGGTGGCCACATAGCCATGTTAGCTCCGGGAGCCTCAGCCATGGGGCTCCACTGTGCCCAGGCCTCCTTCAGCTCAGCCTGGGCCCATGCGGTCTGCCTGGGCATCACAGAGCACACCCTGCTCTGCTGGCACCACCTGGGTAGATGGACCTTGTTTTCATTTGCCTACATGTAAAAATGTTTTAGTGCTCCAGGAACCAGACCTTGTTTTGCGGGATTTATTAGAGTTTGCTCATTTCTTTCAGAAATGTGAATGATGATGTATGCAAAACAATCAAAATGCAGTTTTGCCGTGTGTTTACATCTGGCATAAACTGTAATTTACAAAATGCTGAATTTCTATCAAAACTATCCATACATTAAAATGTAAACCCTCATCTCATGCTGCTGAAAGATACCCCAAAAGAAACAGTTGCCTTTGCCCTGTAGTAATAAAACGGTCGAATAAAATTTATTGCCAGCTCAAAATGCTGCTAACACCTCATTTTCGTTGCCAAACTCTGCAAATAATCTTTATTTTGTTTTCTTTTACATATGTGTGCAAGAGTTTAAAGGAAATACTTAAAGAGCTGTATAGCCTGTAGAATACTTCACTCCATGTGCATTAATCTTTAAATGGTTGGCTCACTGTGCCATGTAAACTGGCTGGAAAAGGAGGAAATGTGTATCAGGCATCTACCTTAAGAACTGGAGGATGAAAACACCTGAGAATCTTACAAAAATAGATATTTTTGGTTTAGTTTGCATGTGCCGTGAATTAATTAAAAAAAAAAAAGCTTGATAGAGGAAATGACAAGACAGGCAAGGAGCTTGCATGGCCACATGTGAATGGCCATGAATGGGGAAAAGAGCACTATGATGTTCACCTCTTAAAACACTTGCAAGATGTAGTTCTGATGAAACATGTAAGGAATTTGCATGCTAATGGAAAAAAGGATCCCTTTTTATGTATTGAGTGTTTAAGAGCAATTGCCCCCAGCTAAATTTATTAAGCCAGAAGAATCTTGTAAATTTCTATTGAAGATTTATTAGTCCCATTTGTTTCTGTTCTTCAGAACACGAATATTAAACTCTATCCTGCAAGTTTGTCACAGGTGAAATTCTCTTTCAAATTAAAGGAAATTCTGGATCTGAGCCAAAGTCAGTTAAATACATGTACTGACTTCATGAGGCCTAGGTAAAGGCTCTTGTATGCTGAGCTGTTTAGGATTGATCCTGGTCTTTGAGGGTTGAGTGAATAGGGCAGAAATGTTTTTAGTATATTTTTTTTCTTTTGACCTCCCTCTCATTTTAACTTCTACATGGAAGAAATATTTTAAAATAGCTGCAGAAATGAACTGAACAGAACCTGTAATCCCACCAAATAAAATTGCTCAGTTACAGTCTTTCTGGGAAAGAGTCATCTCTTCTAAATTCAGTTAAATTTAAGTATCTTGTCTAAGTTAGTCATCTAGACATCTTCCATAGCAAGCAGGGAGAGACAGTACCTTCCCCAGAGTGATTCAATCAGCTTACTTCTTTCCCCTGAATAAATGAAGACCTACATGATCCATTTAAACTAACCACCAATCTCTGAGTAGCTCCATTACAGGAGGAATTCCATGGGAGCTGCGAGGAGAACTCGTTGCTTCACAAGCTGTGCAGGGCTGTGATATAGATGGATGGTGTTTGACCTGTCTGTTGATGGGTAGCCAAAGACTGCTATGTTCAATGAAGTTGATAGTTTTCTTGCAAGCCTTAAATCTGCCTTCTGCTGAATTTAAGTACTTTGTAGTCCCATGGTTTTGATACTTGGTTTTAGAGTAAATATCCCCTCATGCTTTTCTTTTTCTCTTAAAGTTATCTGTTACTCTGCCACTCACTTTTTCTTTAACAATGCAACTTACAAAGAAGAGAGCAATGTTTACGTTCATAGATCTGGCTGCCTCACAAAACCTGGCCAGATCCTGATTGGTTTTTTTACCTATGTGAGCAATTGCCTTTGTCTTGATTTTTGGAAATCAGCTGAGTGCTGTTTACTTTGGGGCAGATGGGATGTCATTCGTAGCATGTGGAGTAGTGGTGACAGGACACAGTACAGTGCCACTGGAAGGTTGCTTGAGTTCGCTGTGCTCCTTTCCAGGTTTTGCTGAAGTGAATGGAGGAATTTCCTTTGTCTGAAGTTCATGGTTCCACTGGCATCATGGCATGCCAGGAGTATTATTGGGAATACATCTGGCATCAAAGCCTGATCAAAGTCACTTCCCTTACCGCGTGTATACAAAAAGCACTGTGAACTGCATTTCTATTTTTATGTCTTATAATCTCATGCAGGACAAATTTGTGGAAATCAACGCACACAGTGTAAGACACTGCTTGGATTTTCACTTTACTTATTTCTGAATATGGCAACTGCATTCACCACCTAACCATTTGAGTTGAAAGTGGGCAGATACATCTGATCCATTTTCAGGAAATTTTGAGTGAATTCATTTTGTGTGAACTTTCAGTTCTAGTGAATCCATAAACAGATTTTTTCAACAGATCTAGACATTCTTTAGAAGGTGTTTTCATGCAGTTTAAATATCTGATGTTAAATTGCTGTTCCCATTTTTAAGATAACAGGAACTATTTATATCTATTGCTGTTTTCTAGTCCCCCAGGTTAAGACTGGGAAGGCAACAGTTCACAGTTTTGTTCATTTCAGAATTTAAGGACAGACAAATGCTGTGATGAATGCCTTAGAATACATCATGACCGTAGTTTTCAGAGATGGAAGCCCATATTCAGGAATTGAGTACTAAGGGTAACTAAAAAGTTAGGAAGGAGAGATTGTGGTACAGATAAGGATGTTAAGTGCAAAAGGGGATCATGCATGTTGGGCCCCATGTTGTAGAGTTCTCACTGCATGGCTAAAAACCAGATAGGGGTTGAAATGACAGACAGGGGTTTGCATTCCTCTATCCAGGTGATGACTGGCTGAGTATAAGAAAGAGGAAAGATACCAGACAGATAAGGCGGATGAAGCTTTAGGTGATGTAAACACTTAAAAATCACTCAGGTGCTTTACATGCTCCAAGTTAAGTGCAGCATAAGTTCTCAGGTAATTCAGGGCTGGTGGCTCATGCAAGGTCAAGATTTATGACGGGTTTACTCTGCACACTAGTACTCTGACTTCAGAACTGCTTTCTTCTACTGACAGGTCTAAAAAAATTTCATGCAGTACTACTCAAAACTTGTGTTGTCAAGTCAACTGACCATGCTGTCATAGCAATAAACAGACTGGTAGGAGTTTGCACCCTATTTCCCAGTGGTGTTGGTTTCATTCTCTTACCAAGGATTTCCTTTTTATAGTGTCATTTAGAGAGACAAGAACTTTTTATGTAAGAAATGGTACATAATAATAAACCCCAATGTAAACAAATGGGCATGATAGTGAACCATGCAATGTTTTACTGTGGTTTACTCCTTTGTCTGCTAATTGCTTTCTGTTTAATACATGGATATACAGCATGTTACATTAAAAGGTCTATAGATTCCCTTAGTAATAGCATTCCCTGAATACATTAGAACAACACAAGTCAAAGAATTAAAAATAATGAATTTTATTTTCTTATTAACATCTCTTTTTACTAACATATACACTGCTTATTCACTTTGTGCATGTTTAGTGTTGTCAACTTTAGCCAATTTAGCCTTTTGTTTTTCTTTAGGCTTTTTTTTCTTCTGATTTGTGCTCTTTTGCTTTAGCAATGGAATTCATGGTATTGTTAAACTGTGGAAGTTTTCCCCTTCTAAAAGTCATCTCTTGATCCTTCTTTGAGAAAGACAAACTGTTTGGTCCCAAATCTACCTATGAAACATAGAAATGTATTTTCTTACTAGGCTTTAATGTGTCAGTGTCTCACTGTCACTGTCTGCCAGTAACAGAACCACAGCAAAATATTTTGCATTTATTGCTCTCTCTCCCTTCCTCTGCACCATCAGCATCACAGCTTTGGACTCCTTTCAAGTGCTGCCAGTACTGGTCTGTCCTGGGAAGTGGTAGCAACATCGTCAGCACTCAGGTGTATTTGCAACCTTTAGCAAGGCCCCTTACTTTGCTTTTTCATTGTCTGACAACTGTTTCGGAAGGACTCTGTCAGGCTGCTTCTGTTCAGGTTACTTGTATTCCCGAGGTCTTAGCCTATGCTGGGTGGTTAATTAGCACCCAAACAGCACATGAGTTTTCAGTGCAGCCACCATCGTCCAGAATAATTGTGGCTGTAGAGTAACCTGGAGGTCTTTCAGAAACAGCAGCCCCTGGACTGATGATAAGCATCAAAACAGAGGACCTCTTCTGTCACCTTCTGCAGTAGCTGCTTCTTTATTCTTCGGTTCCCCCATGAATCTATAAAAAGCAAGAGTTTGTACTCTAATCTGCATTGGAATTACTTATAACCTTAAAAAAGCTGAATTAAACACCTCAGGAACTGCTGTGATACTGCAAAGGTTTAAAAAACTATATGAGATTGTACAGAGTATCAAACAGCACATTGGATTTTTTGCAGTGAATACTTTTTATGTGGAGTGAAGGGTTATTATTTCCTTTGTTATTTTTGATGTGTTGGCATCACAAATCTCATGTGTAGATAGATTACATTATTAAGCCACTGAAGAATGAATGATAACTTATACTATTGTAAAATCTTCTGAAGATGAGTTGTTTTTATTTAAAACTAGAAGAGAGATGATCAGCTTAGATTGAGTTGTTTTTATTTAAAACTAGAAGAGAGATGATCAGCTTAGATTTAGGTCCCGTAGGTCTGGCACAAGCATGAATTCCAAATGTAAACTGAAATGGGGAGTCTGTAACAAGCAGTTTGTCTGTGAGCTACAGTAAAGACTGGATTTTGTTGCATCTCATCTTGCATCGTGTACAGCTGTGAGTCCAGAATAACTTCTGGGCTCCTTTCATTTGAATTAAACAAAATCAATATTCAGGCATAAGTTTCAGTTACATGTTGAGGAAATTAGGGAATCTAAAAAGGAATGCAGGTGTTCCCTGAGGAAGGTATTACGAAGAAAATCTAAAAAACTTAACAACAGATGCAAACACAGTGCCAATGAATGGGAGCATCTCTAATTTGTTCTCTGAACTGGAAGCTTACAGAAGCTTACTGGAAGTTCACAGCACTGTATAGCGGCAGTGTACATGACTTTGAAAGGCAGTGTAGATTTGCTTGTTGAAGGATCACATGAGAGCACTATGAATAGGTCAGACAGCTATTGCTGATCCTAAGCAATCTGTCAACGACTGTCTTCATAACAGGCCATGTTATTTTTCTGATTCAGGGGTAACTTGGCCTGTCCCTCGCCTGTCCTCGGACAGACTCCTTGGTACAGCAGCACACAGGCGTGTGTTTAGGCACCACCCAGCTGGTATTTTCCCTCGGTAATGTCAAGGGCTCAGTATGTGGCCAGTTTGGATAAAATCAACTGCAGTGCAATTATTCATGGACTGGTGAGGAGTTAAGCATTTTAAACACTGGTGAACTATAGGATAAGTCCTGAAGTGAAGTTCTGCAAGGCAGGATATAGTTTGAATTACGGAGTCTTACTAGATCCTTTTCTGGTCCTTGTCTATTAAAGATAATCTCCCTTTGCAAAGAAGGTGAAAGAGAAATGGCAGTGTGAGAGCTAAAGTAGACAGCATGCTGCTTTAAACAAAGAAAGGTGCAGAGAATATCTTGTCAGGCCTATTTTTCCTTGAAGTAAAACTCTTTTAACAACTTAATCTTTTAGTGGCTTGAGTGGCACACTGAGCAAACTTACTTGGCCTTTTCATCTTTTGGGCACAAATCTTGGTTTCTGTTGAAAATGAAAACTAGTTTTGGTGGTTTCATTGGAGCAGACATTTGTCTGCATCACAAAACCATTCAGTCTGGCACCAGAGCTCGTCATTGCTTGAGTGGGGCCCAGCGCAGGAGAGCAGGGGTGTCGCAGGTCAGGGCTGCAGTCGGGACTGAGCGTTGAACGCTTGCCCAGTCAGCCCACTCTATAGGACTTTAGCCAGTGCTATTTACTTCGCTTTCAAGAGCATCTGTTTCTCTCTGTCACTTTGTCTGTCTGTCTTCCTCACGCACACTTAAAGAACAAAAACCTCTTTTATACAGCTCAGCATTTTAAATAATTTTTCCAAGTCAGAAAGGGAGAGAGACTGGAAAAAATTACAGCACAGAGCTCAGCTTGCAGATGAACGATTGCCTTGTCATCCTAATGTCCCCCTTCCTTCCTTAAACCTCACTGGTGAGTGGGCTATAAGCAGCAGTATTGGCTGGGCTCTGCTGGAGTAGGTCTCCAGAACAGGACTTTCTGCTGCCTTGCTTTCATTATACAGTTGCTTCTCTGTGGTAGCTAATTCTGCTCTGCGCACAGGAGATAATGACTGAGTGACTTGAGAGTTGAAAACATCTATCTACATAACATCTCCCTGTCCAAGATAAATTGATTGATTTTATCTGATGTTAAGTTCTCCCTTTACTGCTGTTTGCCTGAAAGAGATTTCAGATTTCTCCTGGAGACAAAAGGTGAACCTGCTACTCTTTCCTGGAAGGGTGGCAAAGCAGGAGAAATGTTCACTAACTCCAAGAACCCAATAGAAAGTAGAGAATAAGGATTTAAGACTTAAAGTTGCCATGAACACTGTAGACATACCCAAGCCTATTTTATTTAATCGAGTTCGGCTCTGGGCACCTGACTGTTGCTGGATGGAGCTGACTGGTGCTGGAGGCAGTGCTGTGCCCTCACGCTGTATGTTTCCTGTGCCGAGGTGGTTCTATTGGCAACAGTCAAAGTCTGTCTTATGTTGCAGCCTGCTGTGGAGGCATATCTTAAGCACTGATACTCATTGGGGAGGCTGCAGCTGGAGTGACAAGCATGTTGGGAAGCTCTTAAAGACCCCATTTGCTTCTGAAAATGGAACTTAGGTCTTGATTACTGTGTGGCTTTACAAATGTTATACCAGGAAAAATGCAATTTGAATATGAGATACTTAGAATTTAGTGGCCTGTTCATCTGCATTTGTGCTTTTTTTCCATCTGAAAGTGTTCTACTAAAGCTCCTTTGAGCAAGAAAACTCTACATCTGAAATACCAGCTTTCAGAGGCAGAAGTAGGTGATTGCTGATTAAAATGAGACAAAGCAGTATGTCCTGAACAAAGGGAAAGACCTCTGTCATGTGTTTCAGAGTGGGAAGCTCTATTTCCTGTTTTGCTCTGTGGGACTTGGTTCTCCTTATCCACATGTTCCACTCCAGTTGCCCAGCTGTTGTCTTCTTCATCTGAAAGATGACCACTTTGTTACAATCCATTGGGTATTTGTGATTCCAAGTAGAGACTGATTTCTGTCAGCAGTCTTTTTTTGCATCAAAAGTAAGAAAGGAAAAGATAGCTAATATTAGAAGTAAGGGTAAAACTGGTTTCTTTCAAAGAGTACGTAATTTATAAAGTTGGGATGAACAAAGGGCTTGCTGCTGAGTGACTTCCTGAGAACACAAGAGTCTGAGGCTGCTGCTGAAATTTGGACTAAGAGGACGACCGACTGTCGTTCTTCAATACTTCTAGGTATGAGAGGCAGAAATTTTCTGTGCCCTTAAAACTTACGAACTTCCAAGATTAACCTGAGCCAAAGGCAGTAAACACAAAAGTTGTTCTGGTCCTCCTCCCCATATTTGTCAATAAACCTCAGTCATGGCCTGTGATAATCTTGGTATCCCAATCTTGTGGTGTTAACATAAACACTGTCAGTACACAAGTTCTGTGCTGGTTTTCTGTCATGTAGATAAATACCTTTCAGGGTTAGGCTGAGGCCACCAAACTCTTTTCATCTGTATTTTTGCTCAGATTTGTAAAATCTTAAAACTGGAGCATATTATTTTGCCACTGTTTACCTAACCACAGTCTTCTAAAGCATTTCTTCTACACATAAATCAAAGGCTCCCAATTCTCTTCCTCCGTTACGCATAAGCTAGGAAGTAACTCTTTCTAGGAAGACACTGTTCTAAAGAAAATTAAAGTAAATCTTTAGGGGCCAAGGACTGTTTTTTTTCACTCCTGTGAGTGACCGTACAAGGATACATACGTGTTCATGTTGGATTAGTCCTACTGCAGCAAAAATAACACTAAGTGTCAGCAGCAAATATTTAATTTTGGTCTTCCTTTTGGCTATGATCCAGTTAATTTTCCATAAGTACCTACTCATATCAAACAGTCTACTCATTGTTTGACGATGGCCAAGAGAAATTATGTCCTACAGTTTTTTCCGGTCTTGCAGTCAGGTCTGTCTTTTGGTATGACTGACCTGATCTCCGTCACTGTTACCTCAGTTTGCTCAGGAAAAAAATGTGTGTGCCACTTGAGAACGGGAAGCTTCACAGCAATTCTCAGAGCATCTCAAAAGCAAATGTAGTAACATTTAGGGACTTTCTGGGATCAGTTACCATCTACCAGTCAGTAGATGCAATAGTTTTCAAAGTAATAACTGTCTTTCTTATAAAAGCATTAGGTATTCGTATTGGAAAATGAAGGTGAACTGAGGTTGCATTTGTCAGATTTGATGCTGTAAGAAGCTATGGAGACTTCAAGGTGCATCATCTGGTTTTCTGCATGCAAAAAATGCCAAAAGTATTTTTGTAGGAAGGCAGGTATTCTTTTAGATTATAGAAAGATCCACTAGGCACTGAACACATAAAACAGAGACACAGATTTGTAGCTGATGAGCATCTACTTCAGAACAATTAATTTGAAAAAATGTCTGCATTAAAACACAGGTTCTCTGTTAGTGTCTCTTCAACAGTGTTCCAGTTCAGATCGACACGTTGGGCGGTGTATGACTCCCAGCCAAACATCTTATTAGATACTTGCAGGATTTCCCATAGCGGATCTTATTTAATCAAATAATTCAAACATTTCTTTTGGAAGTACAATGGAAGGGCAGGGCTTGTGTTTACAAAGTATTCAGTATGGAAATCCTGTATTAATTGAGGTACGTTTACTTCACTTAGGACAGTGTCCACATAGTAACTCTTTAAATAAAAGGCCTTTTGCTGTTGCCTATTCCAGAGAGGCAATCACATGCAATGTCAACCTGTCACATACAGAAAATCATGAGGAAATGGCTTCAGAGATGTGCAATGTAGGCAGCAGAGATGTTCCTAATTAAAGAAGACAGCTTTATGGGTGATATTCTCAAAGTGAATGTAAAAGAGTATAATTTATAAAAAGTAGTTTTATCCCTATGGAAACTACTAAATATAGAGGCTGTGTCTGTCTCAGTCTATTTCAGGAATGATTAGCAGGAGTGATGCCAGATGTTGTCATTCTGTAATGTCATGGATTCATATAACCTATATTTAAATTATTATCTTTTTAAGGTAGCAGGTCTATTTTGTGTGAGTAAACACAAAGTGCTTCTACCCAGCTCAGTGCAGAATCTGGAGCTTTTATGATTAACAGTAAAGCATTTAGAGTTTCACATAAAGAGTATATATAAAGGAAAGATAATGGTGTTACTCAGTGATAATATTACTACTCAGTAAAAGGTAACCAGAATTGTGCTTCTCTGAGTTCCTTATTTTGCTGTGCCAGAAAATGCCAGAATCAAAATAACCCACATACAGAAGAATTAACAGGGAATCAACATTTTCCTCCATGATGAGTTGGAAGTTATATGTTGCTTCTGTGTTTAATACAGTGAAATCTTTTTTCCTTTTTTCCTTGAATTATAACTCTGCTATAGTTGAAAAAATATTTTTGCCAGTGTGTTAAATACCTGGCAAAAGGGGTGTTCTAGAACATTTTTAGGTAAATGTAGGTCAACACAAAGGAATCATACAGTTGGAAATATTTTCCAGTGTTTATGTTCAGATGTTCAGACCTGTCTGGCTCCTCTCTATTTGCATGTGTTGGGGTTATAGGCAGTCCGGCTACATTCCATGTTGATTTATATAAATATATTGCAGATTATTAACCTCCAGCCAAATACCAGCAAATTTCACTTTTCAGGAAAGTATGTGACTTTTCACAAAGCTTATGTACTGTGTACAGGACGTGTACACCCCATTGAGGGAGTCTCAAAGAACGGTATCCATCATGATGAGAAATATGCCAACATATTTTCTCTTACAGTCACTATGTTACCATAATAATTAATGTTTGTTTGTTCGTATTATGATTACAGATTAAGTACAGATTAGTCTTCTAGTAGAGGTAGGGTGACAGTCTCTCCATGTTCTGGAACTCTGGTTCCCAATTTATTACTTGCTGAAAAGCTTCCTTAACCTAAAATGAATGTGCATGCATACATTTTCAAAAGATGGTGGATAATAAGCAATTTTTCAGTTTCTGACCAAAGATTATTTAGGAAATGCTGTCAAAGTGGGAGCACAGCCCTACCATGGTAATGTCAAGTTAAAAATACTGCTCTCTTGAGCCTGAATTACATTCTTCCCAGGTGGTTATGCCTATTTTAGTGTTGAATATATTGTGAAATATATTGAGATTTAAGGTAAGAAGCAAAATCTCAGTACAAGATCTCAAGTGTACGTTTCCAGATTGTCTGTTTTGTCAGATGTCCTCTGGGAAAAGCAGGGACCCCCAAGGCTTTGTGTGTGATCAGTTGTGTTCAGATCCTGCATATAAAGCCTTTAGTCCTTCAACAAACAACAAAAATATTACTTGATAACATTACCAGAAATCCTGCACTTCTTAATTCTAATAAAGTAATTCTAAGGAACAGGGTGAAAGATAAAAGTAATGTGACAGCATCACTGGTATGATGTTGGAAAAAATAAGCCGTAGTATCAACTCTAGTTTGGTCTGTTATCAATGAGAGACTCTTCAGTTTAATTGTCTAGACCTTTTTCTCAGTAACTCCATTCATTTTTTAAATCTGCTGTCACCTAGTAGAAGTAGTGATTCATTTTACTGCCTCACCTCAGAGAGAAATGCAATCTGATCTTAGAATATAAAATTAAATGAATAAGCACATGAGTTTAAAGTGTGTGAGCAGGGAAGAAATGTCCTTCCGGCTGTTTAGATGGTTTCCTCTTAGGATTTTGTAGAAGTGGGACTTGAGGAAGGATAGTGAAAGTCACTGGTATGAATATAGGTGTGAAGCATAGAATGATGGGCAGATGTTTTTGAAAAAGATAAAACAGTGGTTAAAGCTGGCATGGTAGATGGAGAAGATGAGAGAAATCCTACTTAAAAAGAGAAAACAATGGAAAATAGAGTAATCAGATAGGAATGTGGTGTTATGAAGAGCTTTGTAAATTATTTTGATATTGTGCAACAAGGTGAAATGATAAAGAAGCTTCAGTAAAAGAATGACCAAAAGTGGTGAAAGAAGTAATGACATCTTGTGCACAAAGCTTTTTTCCAAACTGTATACTGACTCTGAATGTATTCCTTGCATTGAGGAATTTGCAAGAGGGATCAGCAAAAAAATTCTGTTCATGCTGAAGGAGATTTAATTATAAAGCTGTATAATGGTATACGTGGGAATTACGTGGAAAGAAACTGAAGGTGCATGCAAACACTCTGTATTTTTTCTCAAAAATATTTCCTGCTTTTTTTTTTTTAATGACTGTAGGTACTGGAGCCTAGAATGTGGATAAATATCAAGGAATTTTCTGTATTAACTCTAGTTGCTGTGTCAAAAAATACATTCTTTTTGTGTAATTATTCTACATTCAACAGCTGATGAGTTCTTAATAATTAATCCTATTTCAGAATTCACAAGTGGAAGACTGAGATGGTAATTTTGTTATATCAACTGTTATCTGATGAATCAAGAGCTCAAAGATTGGTCTACCTTTGGAAGGCTCTTTTCCATTCTATATACTGGAAGAAATTTAAATAGACATGCTTGAGATGAAAGGTATGTCTGTACTGGTTGCTGTATACTTACCTCTTCTCTTCTTTTCCTCCTCTCAGATTGTTTGATGTGTGCACCGTGTCACGAACAGACAGAGAGACCAAGTTAACGTTAGTGTTTGAACATGTGGATCAAGACTTGACTACTTACTTGGATAAAGTTCCAGAGCCTGGAGTGCCTACTGAAACTATAAAGGTATTTAAGGAGAAAGATTTTAGAAGATAATATTTTGGAGATAAATAAGAGAGACAGACTGCATTTTGATTCCATAGTATTTTGTTACATCAAAATTGAGTAGTGCCCAGCTTGGGACATGAACTGCATCACAAAGTAACAGATATCATTTCTTTCTGGAAATGCTGCACATGTGGTTTTATTCCTCTTCCAGAGTTCTAAATTGACTGAATCTCTACTGTTACACCAAATGTAGCATTCAAGCACAGGAAGGACATGAACCAGTTGGAGCAAGTCCAGAGCAGGGTCACTAAGTTGTTTAGAGGGATGGAGCACTTATCTTACGAGGAAAGGCTTAGAGAATTGAGATTGTTCAGCCTGGAAAAGAGAAGGCTTAGAGGTGACCTAATTGCAGCCTTCCAGTACCTGAAGGGAGCCTGCAAGAAAATGGAGAGAGACTATTTGCAGGAGCATGTAGTGACAGGAAAAGGGGGAGTGGTTTAAAACTGAAAGAGTATGTTTAGATTAGATATTAGGAAAGAATTCTTTACTGTGAGGGTGGTGAGACACTGGAACAGGTTGCCCAGAGAAGTCATGGCTGCCCCACCCCTGGAAATGTTCAAGGACAGGTTGGATGGAGCTCTGAGCTACCTGGTCTAGTGAAAGGTGTCCCTGTGCATGGCAGCAGGATTTTTAAGGTCTCTTCCAATAATGCCGTTCTATGATTCCGTGATTCTGTGAAATGGTTAAGAATGACCTTTGCTTCCAGCTGCAGGCAGATGATTCTGTTATTGTTTAGGTGGAGACTACTTGAACCTTCCCTTAAAGGTGAAGTGCTGGATATTGTTAGAATGAATAAAATAAATCCTGTGCTCCTTATCCCTTTTCCTTTGCCTTTCATTTCCCCAAGAGACTGCTTTTGTTTTATGTCCTTCTTGCCAGCAGAATTTCTGTACAGTCTAAGAGCAAGAAATGTTCATTGTGTACCTGTGGTGTGCTCTGCAGAGGATGGGCTGAAGGGTGGGGGTAGTCATGACCAGTTGTTTTAGAAGCTGGGAAGGCTCTCAGTAACTGGGAGGACAATCATGAAGTTTTATTGTCATGTTATCTCATATTCTGCATCTTTAAGGGAGGACCTCTACCTAGGATAGGATGTGCTTGCATTATTGTTAATAAAATGCATATACCAACTCCTCTGCTTTTCTGGGAATTTCACAGCAAAGTGCCATGTTGAGGATTATAGGTTGAAGTGTTTGACAAAAACGTTTATACCTGGGAAGAGAAGCAGAGGGATTGATGTTGTTACATTTCGACTGTGTCTGTTTAACATTTCTTTTGATTTTTCTATTTCCATGAGGAGAAATCATTTATGCTTTCAGAGATGCATCATCTTTCACTTGTATAAGTACTTTCTGGAAGTATGTTGTATCATCTTTGTCTGGCAAAAGTCTCCAGGGAGGAAAAGAAAACGTGAAAACTACTGGAAATTTAATTGTTTTAATAGTTTTTTAAACAACTTAAAACTTAGGAGGTGTTTGATCTTTCAGTATAAAATTAGAACTAAAGCAGATAAAGATCTATTCACTGTTGTCAAAGTCACATATGTATAATATCAGACAGTTCCAGCAACCATGTTTTTAACCAACCTTAGTGGATAAAATAAAATTTTTGGAAAATGGATACAGCTTTGATGCAGTCAGAAGAAGACTGGACTGTACCTGTTACATTGTAGAACTATTTTATGATAATGCTATTAAGGTTCTGTTTTCCTCCTAGGACTTTGAAGCTACTTACGTGAACTGTATTTCAGCTTAACTAACCTTGGGAAAATAAGATGCAAGGTGACTGGCGTATTATCTAACTAAATATATTGAAATTGATGCGAGCTGAAAGAGCAAGCCTCTGAAATCTCAGTTTGAAGTATCTTTTGATCTATGTTTCATTTAAAGGAAATACAAGACATGAGCACTGTACTAAAGTATTTGTGATTTCCAAAAATCCTGTTCTAAATTTGCACTATTAGACTGTCATATACATGTTTGAATATACATTTCATGGAGATTATATACTGATGAAGAAAATAGTTGTGCTGCTTACTTTCAAAAAGCCCTATTCTGCATACATGGTTTACTAGTTAACCCAGTTGCTATATCTGACAGTTTGGCACAATAAAATAGAAAAGCCACACAGAAACAAAGAGAAGCAATTTTGGTCTTTTATGTACAGTGCAAGTTCCACTGCAACTAGTGAAATTAGTAACTGTAAAATTCAGCTTGTGGTACATAATCTCTTTTTAAATGGGTGAGGAAAAATGTAAAATTGCTGTTTACTTGGTCATCACTGTTGATTTCAACATTTTCACAGTAGCTGATGTGTTTTTTCTTGAATCCTGTTTGGCACAGGAAAAGAGAGAGATTCGGTTAACCTAAGTTGCACCCTGTTGCTTCATGTTTGTGTCAAAACGCCCAGTTTTTGGAGGTACTTTTGCTGATAGTCAGGGCTGATCACATGAGGAAGGGTCTCAAGGCTTATTTTTAGTATATTTCAATACCTTTCTAATGATACAAGCTTTATGGATATTCCTGGTAGAAATTGAGAAAAAACATACTTCTCCTGGCTGCAGGGAAATACTACAATTTTGTAGCAGCTGAGCATTTAACCCAGAGCACATACATCGTTAAATGACTAATCTGACTTTTTATAGTTTGGCTTTTGAGGTTAATATGGATTTGTACTTCATTTATTTTCCAGAATTGCAGACAATTTGTGTAGAGTATTTCCCCTCACTGCCAGCACAGTACAAAACAACTGCCAGTATTGTAAGACCATCTGTTAAAGTTCTGCATGTGTCAGCAACACAGAAGTGCCAAATGAGCCAAGTAAGCTCTGGATAGCTTGAAGGATCTAATATACCTCTTTGGCACTATGGTGTAAAATCAACAGTTGTTAGTGGAACTTCAATGACATAAAATTACTATGAGAGAAGTATCAGCCCCAAAAGATCCTTTCTGTGTGAATTGACTACCATCATTACATAACATTTAGGAAAGGGAGGCTCAGCTTTTGCTGGTTTGGGGCATGCTGGGGTTTTTGGTTACCAGTTGTCAAGAAATATAAGTGACACCAGTACCATTTTAAGAACTTCTATATGTTTTGCAGGCAATCATCAGACTGTAGCAGTTCAGAGAAATTAACCATATTGATCATTTAAACACAACTAGAGCTTTTGTCTTAATGTTGCTCACCAATGCCTTTCTAATGCGTAATGTGCTGCAGTAGGAGTCACCCCAGAGGGTGTTTTAGAAAGATATAGACAGGTGTCCATGACATGGTAGAAGAGAGGTAGTTTCCCTATGTGATGTTGCCTGGTAGTGGGAATACTCACCCAGGATGTAGAACAGACGTGCTGTCTTCCCCTTTCTGTCACCAAGAGTGTGAATGCTCTCATCCATTTCTGTGGCTCTGGCTTCTGGGTTCTAGGTTATTCTGGACAGAGGAATTTTATATCTTTTCCTGCTGAAGCCCTTCCACTATTATTTAATGGAGTCTACTTTGAGCTAGAGATGGTGAACGCTACTCCAAGTACTTGTAGACATAGTGTTCACTTTTGAAAGAGAGCTATATTCAGCCTTTAATCTACTTAATAAGCCTTTGTAGCTGCTGGACTGTAGTCGCGCTCACACTTGCTGGCTTCCTCTGTCAGACCTGATTAATATATGTTCCATATGGCATGAATCAGAATCAGCGATGACAACATCTTCCTTCTTTCCTCTCTCCCCATCGTCTCCTCCCTTCTTTTCTTCATGGGATACTCTTTAACTTCGGTGCAGTTTATGTGGAAATGGAAGGTATGAGTTCAGTTTCCTTTGGACACAGCTGTTAGTCATGCAGAGGTCTTTGGTAACATTAATGGTCTTAGCAGTTGAGTCTCCAAGAGACTTGGCTCATTAGGAACTTTTGTTAGTTGACGTAAGGGCAGTGGAAGTGGGAATGACACGTCTGCCACAGAAAGATGAGGGTTTTTTTAAATAGGTAACAGACCACTAAAGCATTTTGATGTTCTAGCCTTTGTGTCTGGAGCGTGTTTAACCTGCGTGGTCACATTTTTGCTTGTGAGACTGGCATGGGGTTTTTTTGCTCCCAAGTAATTTTGATATGGATATGGTTGTTGTAACACTAAGTACATTTTTAATGTGTAAATCTTGCATATGCAACCAAGATATGTTTATTGATTTAAGATAATGCAGTGTATTTAATAATATTTAGCTTTAAATTGATCTCTGTGTGTGATGGCTTAGTATATAAAGCTGTACATTAAGTTGTTATGAAATGGTTTTTTGGAGTTCCTTCTGGTCATCTTGTTCTGCTGGACCAAAGAGTCTGTAACAGTGAGAGGGAACAACAAACTGTTACTGAGGTTCTTTAATTTTAGTAATGAACAAAGTTAACTTTGCGAGGTAATGTCATTATAAGTAGACTTGTGGCTTCTTGCAGTAGTTTTCTTACAGAAATTTAAAATTTAGGCTACATGTGCTAAGTGTGCTGTGCCTGTTTCAATCTGGCAGTCAGAACAGGAGGGAACAGAACAAAGGTCTCCAGTATAGCAGGTGC
Source organism: Corvus cornix cornix (assembly GCF_000738735.6). NCBI lineage: Eukaryota > Metazoa > Chordata > Aves > Passeriformes > Corvidae > Corvus > Corvus cornix. The sequence continues at coordinate 56,061,607 of NC_046333.1, forward strand.
ATATGTTATCTGTCATAATATGTTGCAAAATCCAGGAATGTCCTTCTACCCAGGTCTGTGATACGTGAATCTTCATGGTATTCCCTCCGGCCTGGAACAGGGCAGTGGAATCACAGAGTGAGCAGGGTTCAGTGTATATGCTTTTCTCTGTTGTGTCCTGATTCCTCACCCAAGTGAATGCTTCTGTGAATGGGTATTTTTTGGATATTTACTTCTTTGCACAGAAAGCCTATATACCTATCTGATTCAGGTATGCAGATTTTGGTATTTAGATGCCTGAAATTTAGAAAGTGCAGCAGTGAAGCTAATTCCCTTTTGTGGGCTTATCAGATAGTAGCCCATAAATTGAATTTTTAAATATTAGTCCCAGTCATAGAATACATGTTATTGTTGCATCCCTGTGCATGTCCTTAACTTACATTACCTGCTATCAAACCAGGCAGACTGGTCACATCTTTGCAAGACTCTTAGAAAAATTAATGTGAAGATGCTGTTTCTCAGAAAGCAGACCAGTGTTCACTGTTGTGAGGTGACTCATCAGCCATATGCCATGGTTGTACCTACTCAGTTGATCACGTATGAGATGTGAAGCAGATGTCACACAATCATGCAGTTCTGAAAATAAATCAAGATGTTCCAGGAAAACAGTTTCACCAGTACTGAGAGTCTTGAGAGTGTGGCTGTATTTAACAACATCAAAGTTAAAAGTTAAAAAAAAGAACCTGCTCGAATTAATAAGAAAGATACTAACAGAAGAGCTGTTATTATCGTTTTCCTGTCAGTACTTTTATGGTAAAGAAAGAAACAAAACTTAGTGAGGAATTTGGAGTGTACAAATAATGGATCAGATCCCCAACTAATACTAAAAAGTGTAAATCCATTCAGTGAAATAGTGCCTATTTACAGCTGCTAAGGATTTAGTTTTTGTGGATTATTTTGCAACAAATATTTTTCTGAATCTGTGTTATAAATTAGAGTTGCCACTCAAAATAAGTGAAAAACAAAAGGACTGAATTGATATATCAATGTGGGATAAATCTTTTTTTTTTTCTTTTTCTGTTATCCTGCTGTTAGGGGTTGGACTTCTGCATTAAAGGGTAGCAGAAGAGAGAGCAAGTGTCCTGTACAAGCTCTGAAAGAACTAAACATTAAAAAATGGATGTTATCCAGAGTGGTGGTTCCCTCTGTTGTAGGTGGAGTAATTTCTCCCCATACCATGCTGCATGGAGAGACACAACCACATCTCCTCTGGCTGGTAGCACGTAGCAATGTACAAGCTGACCAAGGGGTTAGGAGGAGTTACTATGTGAATAAAGGGACTGACTGCAGCTCAAAGGATGTAAAGGATGTTATGCAATATAGTCTGATATCCACATACCCACACAGTTACTGCTTTAGCTTGGACCTTTTTACTGTTAGTGTACAGCCACTGATTTTAATTATGGTGGCGTAAAATTCTTGAAATTTCTACCGTTTCCAAATTCAAATGCAAACCTTTTCAATCTGATGACAATGTATAGTTGTTTTTTGCAATGCTGTAGCCTGGGATTCCTCAGACCTCCATTGCTTGCAAACTGAGAGCTCATAAAAATGTGAGGCACTCCAATAATTTTAAATCACTCTGTCCTGACTAGAGTGATTTAAAATCAGTGGAGCGCTTCACATTTTTTCAGTTGTTCCAGTTTGGAAAGCAGTCGAGCAACACTGTAGCATAATGCATGAAAGCAACCTGCCTGAAATAATAATTTTAGTCTTTCAAAACAATGATACTGAATTAGAAATGTCACTGTGAAATGATGTCTGTCAAGGGCTCTGTAAATAGACATGTCAACCTACTTTTCTTTTGTAGTCCAAACTCTGAAGGCAGCAGTGCAGTCCAGTAGGGCCCTAAGGGACACATCCTTTTTGAAGTCAGAAGGAAGCTATTGTTTTCAATAGATGGAGGGCCAGAAATCATCTTTATTCAGAAAGTCAAAGGGAATTAAGAAACTGAAGGGATTTTGAATTGTGGGCAGGGAAGGAGATTGAGCCTTTGGTAGAACGGATTTATGATCAAGTCATTGCAAAATTGCAGTATTACAAACACTAGAACTGAAGTGTTGCTATCAGCTTGTTTCATTTCTGTTAGTTCAGCAGAGCTGGGCATGGATGTGATGCATAAAAAACCTTATGGATCCTACTGCTCTGCATTCCCTTGAGATTCTCAGATTGTTAATGACCCTGATTTTTTGCTACTGGAACATCGGTGTGGTACCAATTGCTATGTGAATGCTTTGATGACGCTGAAAGAAAGGGAGCACGTGGTAGGAATAATGCTCAAGCAAGTATAGAAGTGAGGCTAAGCTGCCAGGCAGCGTGTCAGAGACAGTGCTGTACTGTTCTGCATCCAACCAGTGGCAGTTCCTCCAAGTGGGAAGTATTTTTGAGATGCTTTCCTTTGTCTCATGGTGGTGGTGCACAGTTGCAACTTGCTCTGCAAGCACATCCTGCCTCAGTGATCAGCAGAAGTGTCACTCATGTTTCCAGAGTCTTTCTCTTCATCAAACACAAGATGCCACATTTAAAGCAATTAAGAGAAAGCTGGTGCAACTTAAGGTGCACATAAAGCAGTCGCAGAACAACAGACTGAAATCTTCGGATTTACCCATGTTCTAAATTTGCTTAAAAGCCATATGCTACTTTAGAAAAATAATTTGAGGGTTGGTCTGCAGCAGATGTGAGATAAAGAGGAGATGTTCAAAGAGCCATTCTTGACTTTTTGCGGGGACAGATAAGAATCACTTTTTTAATAGTAGTTTCTGCACTGGAAGGAAATCAGTCCCCTATGCAGTACACCCACAAAGTTGTACTTCATACCAAAAGAAGCACACAGAGATGGGAAAAGTAGACAATAGCACAGATTGTGACAAGGTAGATACTTGGGAAATCTGAGCAACATACTTGTTCTTATTGAACTCCAGATTCTAAGGGTCAAACTCAGCTGATCTGGGACAAGAAGCATTGTGGCAGAACACATTTATCATCTCTGTCAACCCAAGTTACTGCTGCTTGGATTCTCTAAACTAGAATGTTTACAAAGTGTCTATATTTACTCACAGCACTTATAGAGCCGTAGTGTAAAATAATTCAAAAGCTGGCCACAGACAACTCATAGCTAATAAAAGATAATACAGTAATCAAATAAGTAATTTTTCCTTAAAACTGTTTTCTCTATTCCACCCCAAGAGAAATTTAATAATTTTGGACTAGCTGTGTACACTGTTTTTATGCCAGTGAATAGGCAGGTTATTGTATCCCACGGTAAAAATTCATTTGAAGCGTGTTACTTTAGTAGCATACTGATTTAATCAAGATATGTTTTGTTTGTTTCTTTTCCTCCATAGCAGATGTATTTAGCTTACGCCAGAAAGCAAAATTCCATACAAATGGGCAGAGATGGAATTTTTTTGTATTACATGTTTTCATATGTAGAATGTAAAGTCAGCTTTAAGAATTTTTCTATTATTTATGAATACATAGGCACATAAACACACATACATGTATAAACGTATATTGTAAAAGTCCTCTAACACATTTGCAGAAAAAAAAATACGGCTATTTGAGTGAGAGAAAGGGAAACTATTATCATCACTCTTCTGTCTCCAGAGTTCATTTTCTCAAAATAGGTGTGGCCCAGAAAAGGCCAGAACTGGCAATGCAGATGCTTAGAGTAAAAAGTACACAGATACATAGGGGGTAGCACCAGCTCTCCCTGCTGTGCCTAGAGTGGTCTGGTGTATATTGCCTTTACGTGTCTACACATGAAGGCACATTGTACATACATGTACACACACATACACATGTGGGCATGTGGGTGTGTATGTATGAATATATATGTATGTGTGTGTGTATATATACAGACATGTATGTGCTGATTCCCTGAGTCCATCCTATAGCTCATCACCCAAGACAGCTGAGCTGTTGCATTCATAGGGAAGGAATAAAACGAGACCCAGCTGAAGCTGTGCCTCTCCCTCCTACTCAGTGTGTCAGATGAGACACACATGGAGAGCCCCTGTCCCACCCGCCCCTGTGGATACCAGAGCACACACGGTTCCTCCCTGCTTCCTGTCCTCAGGCCATCAGGCAGGAAACTGCAGAGAAGCACCAGCCAGGGGCATCAGCCAGCTACACTCAGCTGCTAGAGCAACTGAAGCCAAAACCTCTTGATACTCAGAGCTGCTTTCAGTGATTTCAACTCCATGTTCTCTGCCTGTTCTATTCCTATTTTCCCTTTCCTCTTTCCATCTTTCTCTTTCACCTTTTTTCCCCTCACTTTCACTTCGTATTTACGCAGTAAAGTATTCTTCTGTTCTTTCCCTTCCTCTAGAACTTTTCTCTCCATCACTGTTCTTTCCATTTCACCTATGCTGTCCTTACTCTACTCCCATAAAAGTGTAGCATCATGGAACTGTCACACTGTTTCTCCACCTGGGGTCTGTCTTGCCCATTTTTTTGGTGAGCTTTTAATGGAAGAGGCTCTGTGAAAAGCCTTGACTTTGGTGCCCACCATAATAGGTCCTCCTTTTTGACTGGCCTTTACACAATACCTTGTTACACATGAGTCATCATAATCAGATCCTACAACAGCAGTATTGGTGTGAAGCAGTGCTCTTCCACTGCATTGCTGTTTCCCCACCACAGCGACTTCACACATTTACACAACTGCTTCTTTTATGTATCAGTGCTCTGTAATCAGTGTATGGTTCATGTTACAGGTTTCTCAGGTTTCAAACTGAAATAAAATGAGCTTGCTTCCATTTCGAGAATATCCTTTTTGAGAAGTCCAAACAAAGACACACATTATTAGTAAATTCGCAAACAGCTGCCAGAAGACAGAAAATTTAGAATGGAAACACGAGTGAAATAACAGAAATACTCTTTGTTGTTTGTTCTTGGTGCAACAGCAAGGGAAAATGTTTAGAAATTTAAATGATTGATTTATTTGTAGTTTTAATAAATCAGACATGGTTTTGGAGCACTTGCCAATGTTGCTACTCCAGAGCACAACTATGGGTCAAATCCTTCTGTGGTGCAGCTGTGGGATTCTTAGGGTTCCTCTAGGAGTGAGTGTGGGACAATGCTGTTAGCAGCAGCAGGCAAGCAGTCTTTCATTTGTTTTACTGCAAAGATGGAATCGTTTGCCATTAAGAAAGAGCAAATTACAAAGGTTCAAGCTCCTGGATCAAATCTGTCCTTCGTTTTTGGATTGGAAACCCTATCCAAAGACTCATAAACATCACTATTGTAGATTCTTTTTGCTTCTCTGTTACCATTACAGCTATACAGTACACCACTTACATCTGTACATATAAAACATTTAAACTCATGCTGGAATATATAGTTGCACCTTCTGGTTCAACTTCAATTCCAAAGGAAAAACCCCAAAGGGAGCAGAGGCTCTGCTTCAGCAAAACTTTTAAGCTTCTGCTTAATTTTATGTCAGCAGATTGCTCCAGTATTAAAAATGAGGTTGAAAGACTGAATTAGAGGAGCTAACAGAGGAGAATCAGTTGTTACCCTGTGATACTAACCTGATGAATTCTAACTTTAGAACAAAGAAGAATTGAAACAATTGTTTCCTTAGTCTCAGATTAGTCATAAAACATGTGTTTTGCTTGTGTTTAAATGCTTTGTCAGAGAGAAGATGTAGTCCTCCCTCAAAACTTATGTGTAAGCAGTGTCTGTGCATTTGCAGCCAGACTCCTGACTATTCACAAAAACTTGTCATAGCTGGTCAGCATGGTAAATTGACTCAGTAATGGCAAAGGGCTCCAGTGATCACAGGGTTTGGTGGACTATTTTGTTTATATCTGTTTTTCATTAATATCATAGCTGTTGTGGCCACAGAATATCCTATTTGCTTTCTTTGAAAATAATGACCCTTGAGAATACCCATTTCCAAGAAGAAGCTGTATTTTGCCATTGTGACCAACTCAATAAATGCCACTTGCATTCTGTCTTTATTAATGCTGAACAGTGTCTTATACCTTAAAGGGCCCTTTGAAATTAGTGGCTTAATTGCGAATGAAGTTACTGCTCAACAGTTTTCACTGTTGCTAAATATGTTACTTTACAAACAACGCCATAAAAATTCTAATTATTCTAAGATGTCCCACTTTTTTTTGTCTATGCAATAGGAAGCATTGCACTGTAACTTTAAAATACCAAAAATAAGCAAGAAGACACATTAACCATCTCTTAAGAGTGTTTAATTTCCAAGCCAATAAACTCAGCTGCTGGATATTTGTCCTTTGTTTTAGAATGTGATAGTTCTGTTGCATAACTACAATTAGGGACTTTCAGAACACTCTAAAATGTTACAAGATTCTGTGGATGGAAATGCAGGGTTGTTTTTAATTTAGTTTTACAACTGGGAAGGAGCACTGGAATGGCAGCATGTTACCTTTTTTTAACATTTAGTTTATGATTCATTCTAAAATATTCTTTCATTTGCAGTTAACATCAGATATTCCTGTTCTGACAAGCAGAGTAAATATTTTAGCAAGGACTTTTTAGAGAGAAATTTTGACAGTAACATACTCCTCCCTTAGTGTTACAAAGGAAATACTTGCTATCCAAACCCAGAGTTGGCATTTTAATGCAAATGGTTACAAAAGAATACACAGAATTTTACAAATGTAAAATGCAGTTAATGAAAGAGTATACAGATGTCTTTCATGTATGTAAGTAAAAATGCCTAAATTGAATTCTGAAAATGTCAACAGTGATCTCTGAACCATATGCTTGTTATTGCAGTAGTATGTTGTGTATAGCTGTCATTCAGTGAGAAACAACACAGATCAAAAGGGAAAATACATATAAAAACATTAAGTTAGAGGAGAGACCATGTTACAAAGCATTTTGTATTATGTTTTTGCCTTGATTAGAAGATACCGCTTTTTCTTGCTTTTTGTTTGCTCATGTAATTCGTGCTGATGTCTAAAGTGCTTATTGAAGACACAGGAACAGGAGAATAGAGGCCAAGCTGCTTGGGCTATAGTGAACCAAAACTGCAAGAGAGATGCATGCTTTGCAGAGAGTTTAATATGAAAACGAACCACAGTTTCTTTGCTTGGTTTCTGGAGCAGAAAGTCACAAAACAAGCAGAAAACTTCTGGTTCTTGATGGAATGGTTAGTTTAGCTTCCTTACATCATCTACTCTTGAGTATTTCAGACTAACCTCTTTTTCAATTAAACAAATTTAGACCTAGCTTGACTTAGCCTATCTCTGTGAAGCTGGGGCCTTGGAAAATATTACTGAAGTAGCTTTAGCCTTAGGTTTGCATTTTGTTCTTTTGCAAATGTGGTAGAGGTAACCTTGATTTGCTAATTAGTGAAGTCACGCTTTATTGTGACAGAAAACTAAGAACAGTCCTTCAGTGAAAATAACAAAGACCTACCCCATGGTGATTGATGAGAACGTTGTACAAGTGAAATGAGCTGGAAAGTCATCATCTTGTCTTTTCCTTTGCCACAGGAAAAGCATAACAGAGAGATTTCTTTTCTTCTGGTCCTGATAAGGAGTCTAACGAAGCATAAGGAGGGGTTACAGAGCATGGAAATGTGTCACACCCAGCTGCTCACTAGCTTGCAAAGCTGCAGTAAATAATACAGTTGCTATTTAATAAACAAAAGAAAACAGAAGTCCTTTGATAGTGATCCCTAGCCTCTCTCATTTGTCCTTCTGATGATACAGTTTGTTTCTACTTAATTGACTGTAGTTTTGGAATAGCATATAGAGTTTGATACTGTATTGTATGATTTGTAATTATTTTGTTGTTATTGATAGGGAAAACAAAAGACTTAGGTTTCTGGGACCTGATTCAGCAAAGTATAGACATATGTGGTCCAGGTTGTCTGGGTCATAGCTACTTTTTTTCTCATAGGTTCTCCATGAATGATTACAGTAAAGATACTCAAGAATACATGTAGTTTTCTTTTCCAAATTGCATAATCAATAGCATACTTTTCTGCTTGTCACAGGTTACACTTTGGAGAAGCAATATTGCATTTGCCATAAGCTGCATTTCTCACGATTGGCTCTTTTTGCACACTAACTTCTAATATACCTGTGTCTTAAAAATGTCTTAAAGTTTGTTTTGTTTAATGTTTGGGGAGGTGAAGGGACGAAATACCCGCTGCCTGTGAAATGTTGGAGGCCATCTTCTCCCCTCCCAAGAAGATTGTCAGTTCTCATGTTGCACCTTTCTTCTCACCCCCAAAGTAGAGCTGGTTTTTGTCTATTATGTTAAGATTAGGAAATAAGTAGGCTCATCACTCTTTGTGTCACTGTAAGTTGAAGATACCTACTTTTCTTTAGAATCAGTCAAGTGTTCAAAAGAAAACAAGGCAAGGTTTACACTAATGTGTGCTAATGTAAATCAGTGTTATTTCACTCAGAACTGGAGGGGCTGTGACACATGTCACTTTGGGGAGGCTCAGCAGATGTGTGGGACCATGTCCCACCACTGCAGCCACAGCAAACATCACAGTCACATCATTGCCTGCTGCAGTTTGTTGTATCTGAAATGCAGAATGGGCTGCTGAGGAATCTAGTAGCTGGCATCTTCCAGTGACCTACTTCGCTTGGTTATCACCTGGGCTGTGGGAGGCAGCAACCCAAAGAGATGGAGTAGGACCACAGGCCCTGAGAGTGAGTGTAGAGTGGAATAGGGTGCAGTGCAGGCATGACAAGAAGGGTCAGAACTGGGAATGGGGAAGGAAGGGGCAACAGGGCTCATGAAGGGAGGAAAGAGATGTAAAAGGAAAGGTAAGAGATAAGAGAAAGGAGAAGGTGATAGACCATTTAAGTGGAATGGAATGGGTAGCCATTCCCATAGTCTTTTGCTACCAGCAAACTTCTCATTCTCTCAGTGCCAACAAAAGACTTTGTATATATATGCTCAATTCCTCTTGCAAAATGTCTTCTCTTCGCCTTGTCTGTAGGATGAGGTGCTTGTCTGTTCCCTTTTTAAAGCTGTTGGTTCAGGAGCCCTTGGTTTTTTAATTCAAGTTAACAGAATTGCAAATTAATTGCTGCTGTAAACATGGAGAATAACTCGATCTGCTGAGTGCTTCCGAGAAACAATTGTGCTTCCAAGAAAACAGTATCTTGTTTCCTACTTTTAATTTAGGTGTAGTAAGGCATGAATAAGATGCTCATTCTGATATTTTCAGAGCTTAAACAATGCTTTAACAGCATTGCAAAACTATATGTAAAGTTCTTAGATGGGATATCCTGGGCAAGCTGATTCCAGTAGGCCACTGTCCCCTCTCAGTTTTTTCTTGAAACCCATTTCTGCCCATGAATGATACAAAATAAATCTTTCCTCTTCTGTATATCTTTGATTTTCTTGAAGGTTGTTAAGCCCTTATAACTGAAAGCAGATTCTTGCTCTTTGGAGTATTTAACAAACATTAACTAGTTAATCTTTGCAAGACTTGTGAATTAGTTAACCATTATCCCTGAATTTATAATATGGAGAGAGAGGCAACAAACTTAAATGTACTCCTATGACTAGAGCTGGGGTAGTAATAGACCCCAATGTTGAGCCATTGTACAGCACTGACGAGCATCACAGTTCTTCTGCGTGCCAAGTACACTACAAGCAAAAAAAAAAAAAAAACCGAAGTGACTTTTAAAAGCTTTATTTATTACGTATTCCCTGGGGAGATTAGGAAGGGATTGTCTTCTTACTTTCCTCTGTGTTCACATCTTTAATAAAAACTGTTAACTATTTATTAGAAGAGTGTCTAACTTTAGAGGATACTAGTATTTTGATGCCTGGTGTCATGCTGACATTTTTGTCTCAGTGAAGGTTGGTTACATCTCTCTGAAGGTGCTGTTGGTTCCAGTGAGTGTGGGAGGAAAATGGAAATACTGAAAAGCAGTGGGACCAGCTCAGGTCTTTGAAAATTGATGGGTAGAGTCCCGGTAACTTCCCTGGACTTCATTGTGCCTAATATGAGGCCATTTTCTTCCTCAGCATGCAAGTGCCATTTATGCCTATGCTGAATTCCTCAAAGTTTCTGTGATGGAAGCACTCAAAATTAGGTCCAAACTCTTCAGTAACCCCAATTTCTAATCTGAGAAAGTGACTCTGCTGTCCAGCCACCTCCTTTTCCAGTGTCTTGAGCTCTCATGTATCTGTATAAGCCACAAATATATTTCCTTATATATCAGGAGTTTGATCAGGCCTGTGTTATAATAAGTTTAAACAAGTTTTTCATTAAACAAAAATTGCTGGGATGAGTTTATAACTGTGAAGGAGCCCTAGGAATTAGGTGCCCAAGTCTTACTGATTTTAAATGGTGGTTGTGTTCCCGATCTCTAGGATCCTATTGACTGTTTTTTTCTTAGTTTTAAAAAAGCATAACTTGTTTTCATGTTGCCGTCAGGTGTTCCATCAAGAGTCTGTGCACTTTCAGTTGCTACTATTTAAAAAAGCAACTGAGGAGAGAAATTCAAGGAACAATCTTGAGCCTTTTCTGTCTAGCCAAGGATTTGACAGTTTTCAAAAAAGTCTGGGCTGAAAGGTGCAAATCTGCCTTGGATGTATGAGATCTGATCAGCCAAATCCCTTGGGATGCTTCTAAAGGTTCATCCTTTGTTGTTACGTATCAGCATATAAACAAATCAGTATAAACACTGCAGACAGATCCAATGAGAACTTCTGTAGAAATCTCAGTAATCTTGCCAAGGTGTTGATAGACCATTAGGAAGAGTAGTCTGTCATAAGTCTATATATTTACATAATTTGAATGTTGCTCCAGACCAGAATCCATGTGGTCTAAGCTGTTTGCACATGATTTTGAGCACATCAAGATGTTCATCTTTGTTCTGAGGTTAGCCCTTCTTGAGCTTGCTTAGGTGGCAGTGTCAACCAGTCATCTTCCAGGGCCTTCTGCATTATCTCTAATGTTGAAGCTGAAGTTAACAGTCCCTAAGATAAACTTCCAGATTTACTCTTCTAAGATACTTTACCACCTAAGTCCGAAGCTGTTTGTAAAGCATTTTTCTTTATGTATGTGCACAGCGTTGTTTCAGCTTTCTAATCACTGACCAGCTGGCTTGTTAGTGAATAGAGCTGTGGGCCCCTTGCCACATTTCATGTGAGGTCTTGGCTGGGTGGCCAAGCAGGCAGCCTGCAGCCAGTGTCAAAGCAATTCAAGAGGTATTGGCACAGCAGTGTCCCCATTAATTTCTGCTTGTCACATGCTGTCATGCAAGTTACACCAGAGAGGAAATGACCGTTAAAAAAAAAAGTATGCTTGTGGCACTTGGTCCCCTCCAGACGTTATCCCTGAGGTTAAACAAGTGGATACAATTAGCTGCTGTCCACAGACAGCTGCAGGGAAGGAGAAGCCGAGATCTGGGCGCCACAGCAACGTGTCTTTCCTGTCACCGAGGAGTGTCGCCTGTCAACATACGCCATATTTTAACCCTTCATGGAGTTCGAGGAAATTTGAAAGAGCTGTTATGACCAGTGTCATCAGGAAGATGCTGGTAAAGAGCTGTATGTAGTACTGCTGGAGCAGCATTCTTCCTGGAGAAGAGGGTTGGTTTGTTGATACCATTCCTCGTAAGGACTGGTGTGAGAGGCACAGGAGGACAATCAACTCATCAGTGATTGATAATTTACTGTAGTTTGTAGATTCTGGCAGGGAGTGAGACAGTGATTTCTGTGAACTCCTCCCCAAAGCGTACCAAAGTGGTTTAAGGGAGTCATATCCAGCTTTGTGGATTTTCTGGGTGGACTGATTTCTGTGATTACATCAGGAGAGCTTCCACAAGGATTGCAAGGGATGATGTCCCAAAATACAGATGGGTAGTAATGCAGAAACAAAGACTCTGAAGAAGAAGTGGCAGTGATGTCCCACAATGAGAGAAGGAAATAACATACTATTAGGAGCAATCAAAAATCTTTTTTAAAAAACTGAAAGCACTAAGCTCTACTGAGAGGTGATAGAGGTAGGGGAGTCTACACAGTGTTCCAGAACAGATTGACTTAGTCAAGCTAAAGTCTGGATTTTACTTCAGAAGAAAGAGGCTCGCAGCATCAGCTGAAGGAAGAATGTGACTTGTCCTGTCAAGAAACATAATTAAAGAAGCTGTGATTATATGAAAAGTGTGCTCCAGAATTCAAACTGCAGTTTTGCACCAGCTATCCAATATGACCTGCTGTGATGCTTAGATACCAAATTTAGACTGGTGTCAGTCCCTAGACATGTGCTAGAAGGGTCTTCACAGCCAATGCATACAAATCACAGGTGCTATTTCAAGTCATTTGTATGGAACTTTACAAACTGGGTGAGGCAGTAAAGTGTTTGGGGGAATTTCATGGTACATTTTAGTCCTCATCTCTTTTTCAGATGGTATGAGGAATAAAAGAACAGAGCAGTAACAACTTGTCAAACCAGGAAGCTCTGTGAGAAACTGCTGTTTCAAGTACAGTTATAAAAAGCTTGTAATAAAAGAAAGGAAGTTTCCCAGAAGGTATTTGGGGATGTACAAAATTGTGATATCATCATCCAGAGATACAAGAAAGAAGTATGGGTGTTTTGCTTATCTAGGCTCAGATCCATAGATTATTTTAAGAGCTGTGCCTTGTGTACAGGGCACAAAGAGTAGAAGGGTTTGAGCACTGAAAGAGACTGTTAATCACAAAGTTACATTTACCTGCTGCAAAATTTTTCCATGCGGGACAAATCTTGCTAACAGTGCCACATTTGCCAATTACTGTCAGAATGTTAAAATAAACTTTCCCTCTGTTCATTCTCATGTGTTTTATCTGACAAATACCAGCAGCCAGATGAGAAATACTGTGTGTTTCATTTGCATGTCTGGTAATTCCACTTTGATAGGAATTTTTGGTACACTGAATGATGGAACATAAGTAGAACAGTAATTATATAGGTTTCCTTTCAGTCATGCATATTCTTCTCATCAAATGTGAAAAATAGCAGATGAAAAAGTAAAACTTGAATGATCTAGACTGCAAACTGACTTGACAGGTGTTGAGCTATAAAATTAGAAATTGATGTGGAAAGACTTACATATACTTGAATAAAATGCATCCACGTGTGTGCCCAAGCATGTGTATGTACATTATGTCCCCCAGAGATGTTAAGTAGACATGTTACGTATACTGAATTTGGTCTTTGATTCACAGCTACTGAGATCAGCGTGGGAATCTGTCAGCATTAAGATACTGGTAAAACAGATGTACTTAGATTGGAACTCTTACCAATCCCTAAAATGTTAATTCAGATCCCTATTTTAAGGAGGGTAGACAGAAAGTTACTCAGAGCAGTTTTTTGGACACAGTCAATGTTGTCCTTGTTGTTGACTAAGGTCTATTGTCTTAGTCTAGTCCTTCTTATGTTGTCTTTGCTGCTGGTGAACTCTGGTGTTTGAGGAATGTTTGGAGCACTCCAGAGTATGTTTGGTCAGGTTCTCCTGTGGCAGTACAAATTCAGCAGTTCTTTTCTAACTCAGAAGAAAAAGTTGTCCAGTTTAAGCAAAGGGACTAGAATGTGTTAAACCTGCTGTAGTGGCTATGAGTTTAATTCTGTCTACCTACAGGTGCACAGCAAAGGAAAACAGTGCCTCAGTATACTGAAAGCTATGATACACATACATAAAATTCAGTCATAAGTTTACAGCCGTGCAATAGCATTGATGAGCCTCAAAGTTTTTCAAAGACTACCATGGACCTTTGTAATTCAGTTAAAATTTTGCATTTTTCCTGAATCTTGTGCACAGTTGCAGTACTTTTGATTGGGACTGACATACAATGTTCATAACACAGAGGCAGGTCTGTGCATAATAGTGACATTTGCCATTTTTACTAGACTGGCTCTGAACTAATTGACCAATTATTGTATTTCAAAAGAATTTATTTAGGACTTTCTAATCTTGATTACCTTGCTACTTCCAATAGCAACCAAAACAGTCTTCGAAACAGTGTTCTATAGACTCCACCCCTTGAGATATTGTATCTTTTAAATTGCTACACAAGTAATTACAGCCATTAAAAAAATACAAAACACAAAAAACCAGAAAACGCACAAAACCAAGCAACACAACTATTTATTTCACTGTTTATTGCAGTGGACTACTATAGATAGCATTGTCTTCTATGGGATTATTCAAAACATTAAAATGCATGTACACATACATGCATACTTTCATGAGTGTGCATGTCTGCGGGGTTCTTCATCCTAACAATTGGATAATCCAAAATCTCTTATATGAGCTGTGCTTTCTTTCGTACAAAAGTAATTTAAAATAGATTAGAGACTGTTCATCAGAATATATTTTAACAAATCTTTTAATCTACTCTAAGTATATTAAAGTACATTTTACATGATTAAAATAGTTTTACAATTCAAAGATAATTACACAAGTATTTTGCTTCATACTTAAAAATATATGTAACTTAATTATTTTTCAACAAATTATTTACCTTTAGGGTATCAGCATACAAAACACCAGCAATTATTAGACCAACTCCTTGCATGTGCTTATCAGATATTAATAATACACTAAATGAATTGCTGTATCTTTCTCTGCCCAGTATTTTACTCTATGAACAGAAAATGAACATGTTATCTTGTATAGTAAGGTTGATTAATATGGCTAAGTGAATGGATCATTTGAATTTATTGTTCTCTTATCAAAACAGTAAACATAATTTAAATTGAACATGCTGTGAAGTTCACATTCTTGTGGTACTTCCTAGTTAATTGACAGGAATATCACAGCAGCCTTCCCTTCTGAGGAATGAGCCTTACCCTGTGAATACTTTTATAGAAAGCAATAGGATTAGTCTGAGACAAATTGTTACCAATGTAAAGAAAATTAAGAGCTCTGTGTCCTGTATATATTTGGTTGGATCATGGATGAGTCCTGAGAAGCTGTGGTGTGGCTGGAGAAGGCAAAGGCAGCCTCCTCATCCCCTTTCTGAATGCCCTGCAGGGAGACTGATCAGAATAGCTTTCTTCTGAGAAAAGGAACAGGGCACAAGGGCAGGGATCTGTCTGCCTCTTACTGTGTCCCAGCCACTGCATCCAGCCAGCTGCATGGAGAAGAGTATCCTGCAGCTCCATAGACTGTAGCAAATTGCATCTGCCCCCACCATCACAATCATGGAATTCTAGATAGGCTGGTGTGATGGGTTCCCAGCCCAGGGTGAGGACAAAAATTGAAAAAGAAAATCACTGCATTTAACAGGGAATCACTACATTACTGCTAGTGCCTTCAGGATTCAGTGTAACATTAATCATGTCTTTCGCTATTCATGTATCTGTACTGTGTAATTCCTCAGGAATGCCATTGTTTTTTTGGCATTAATTAATGTTGACTGTTTGTTACAAAGTATAACCATAGAAGGGCTGTAATTATTCTGCTTCAAAAATAGGCCCCAGAGAATGGGACTGCTCTTTAAACTTTCATTCCAGCATGTGTAAAATCACCCTTTAAACTGAAAGCCATTCAGTGGTTGGGGATTCTATATAACTGAGTAGGATATGAAAGAAGCCTCATCCTGCTCCCCTTCTGCTCTGAGAAGGTCCCGTTTCAGTTAGAGGCAGTGAGCCTTTTCATGAAACTACCTTGACTGATTCATCACCCATTGCTGTCTAAAACTCATCCCCTTTGTTTACACTTGTGGTTGCCTTTTACGCAAACACTCCTACAGGAAATGTTCAGGATGAGTATTCCAACACCTGTCATGTAAAATAGGGACATTCCATTCTGCTCAGCAAAAAGAAAAATGAGTTACAGATAGACACAAACTGTGCAAGGATGTAAGTTGTGAAGGTGCATGAGATACTCCACAGAAGAGTAGGAGGAACGTTAGGAGATGCCAAAGGATTATTGTGCTTTACAAAACGTTAGCATAGAAATAGAGCAAGAAGAGGAAAATAGGCAGTTAAAAAAAAAGAAAAGCCATGTAAAGCCTGTGTGTTAGTACAAATTTAGTGTCTGTTGTAGTTTCCAAGGCTCTGTACTGTGTTGCTTTTATTTGGTGTTACAACTGAGTATATTTGTGGGCTTCCACTGAATTACTCTTTTTGGTATTAGGAACTCCTATCACTGTAACGAAGGGCAATCTGCTTAAATGTTTTTCTTCCTTCACATCGTAGGCAGTGGGGGAAAAGCGTGAGCTTCACATGACGAGCAGCCAGTCATAAGTGTATGTTACCTCAGGGTGCCAGTGTTCTCTGAAGAAATATTACTCTGGTGTTTCTCTTCAGGTTGCATCTTGCTGTGATCCCCTTTACCAAGACAAAACCCAGCCGCTTTACTTTACCATGGTGGTGGGTTAGCCTAGTCCAGCAGTCAGACTCCCATCCAGGCGCTCACTGACTTCCTGCACCTCAGCTACAGAAGGTAGAGAGCAACAAGGAGCAAAAAGCTCATGGGCTGAGATAAGAGAGGAACATTGCTTTCCAAGTACCATCATGGGCAAAGCAGGCTTATCCTGGGGAAAATCGACTTAGTCTCATGCCAGTCAAGGTTGATACTTGCTAAATCAGGTGGTGGGCAAAAAAGGGGCAGATGTTCAAATAACACCTTCCCCTGCCTTTTTCCAGGCTACACATCACTTCTGACTCTCCCCAGCCCTACCAGCACAGGAGCAGCTCCCCTCTTCTGCTCCTTCCTCCTCACACTGTGCCTACTCTACCCTAGATCATCTCCAGAAGCTGCAGTTCCCTCAGGAATACTTGCCTGCTCCATAAGCTGCAGTGTGGATATCTGCTCCACCATGGAGTACTTTCTCCTCTTACTTCTCTTACTTCTCTCTCTCCTTGGTGTCCCCAGTGCAGTTTCTCACTCCTTTTGTTCTCTTCTCGTCTTTCCCTGCAGCCTTTTCTGCCCTTAAATATATCTTCATGGAGGCACCACCGTCCTGTCTGACTGGCCCAGCCATGCACTGCGGTGGGTCCGTCGGAGCTGGCTGGAGCCGAGGGTGTCTGGCAGGGCACAGCCCCTGGTCTCCCCCGACTGAGGCCCCTGCAGTTCTGGCTGCTGGTGCCTAGGCACTGACACCAAAACCAGCTCCATAGCTTCTTTTGTCTTTGAGTAGGTACTTGAATGTTTTGGTTGACAGCCATGCCATCGTCTTTTGGATTAGGCAGGCAGAATCCTCCAGAGAATCTGGCAGGTCTTAAACAAGCAGTAAGTTGCTGCAGATAATTGACAGGTATTTTTGTGGGAGTCAAGATGGTGGGTGACTCTTAAAAGGATCGGAGTGGTATTTGAAAACTAGTGGCTTGGAAGGGATTTATGGATCCTGGAAGAGGGTTAAGAGGGGTCAGTGAAGCATAGAGGGGATAGGACAAGGTGGAGACGAAAGTGTGTAGGAAATCAAGGCTTTCTGTTCCTGCTGCCTGAGTCGGGAAATGTGAGCCATGAATATTGCCTTTGGCAGAGGCAGAAGCAGCTGCTCAGCCTATCCCAAACCCAGCCCCATCCTTGCTGATGAGAGAGGAAGAATATGCAGGACATACTTCTGTGTACTATTGAGACTCATGACATAATATGGTATTGGTTGAAAAGTTCATCATAATTTGGTCCTGACATTCAGAGCTGATAAATTCAGTAAATGTTGGACTGAGCAATCATCATCAATACCTTACATGGTGGAACAAGCAAAGACGCAGCATTTCCGTAACAAATTTTGCTCCTGTTTCCATTATGAGACTTTTAAAAAAATAAAGGTATGTATTTTCCTCTAAAGGAAGTGTACTTGTTCATTGCGTCCCAAAATAGCTCAGTTTTCAATTGAGTTACAGGTAAATATTTTATATTTGCACATAGATGGCATTGAACATGTAGCTTGAATAAGAAAAAGATTGTAAAGCTGTGATTGTCTGAAAGGAATTGCAGTGGGATAATGTATGTATGTGTCTCCAACTTGAGCAACAGCCAATTATCATCAGTTTTGTGATACTAGAGCATGGCAGAAATCTCTAATCTGAAATGACAGGCACATTCTGTGTCTTTGTTTGCAAACATACAATATCCAAAGAACACTGATAGACATCAGTAGAGGTTTGGTCATGACTCATTAGAGCTTGTTCCTTCAATCTCCTAAAGCACGAAGGTTTGTTGAATAGAATTGATCATTTTTCAATTAACTTTTGAAGTACGATTTTCTCTGTAATGCCAAAGTGTGGTATGCCTGTCTACCACAGAAAATTTCTCAGGGAAAAGCAGACATGGAAAAAACTAATCCTTGAGGCACATGAGGACACTCTTGCAGTTATTTCTAGAACTTGGTAATTGAGATAATACTGGGTACTCGTCACTAATAAAAATGGATGCATTTCCGTTAGATGAGTGAAATTATCCTGATTTAATTAGGTAGTGATCTGGCTCGTGCATGTTTACAGCCTTAATCCAATTTTCTAGCAAAGGTTAGTATCTTCTGATGTTAGTTACAGTGTCAAAGAGAGCACACAGCCCAGACCCTGTCTGATGTTTCTTGCAAGTGGCTGACCAAGTGAATGAAATCATTTTCCAAATGCAAGGCCTAATGGTTTTTACTAGGCTTGTGTGCAGCACGAAATTTTAAGCTGCAGCATTTGTTATTCTGTATTTAAAGTTCATAATAACAAGGCTATGTTGTGATTTTGGCTTCTGCTCTTTTTCTAACTTGCTGAGAATTTAGAAACAGGACAGTAATGAATCACAAATAGACAGTCATTTTACATTCAAGTGCCCTTCTTTACACACATGAAACTTTGGGCTGTTCTTCCAAGATAATTTTGAACTGAAATCTCTTAATACCCATAGTAGTAAGTAATAAGTGTAATCAACAATCCTACCTGAATACTAGAAAATAGCTTATAAGGACTCACTCTGAATTTCCTGGAAGAGGAGATACAGCACTTTTTTCCCTCATGTTGCTCTTCTTCTTTCTAACACCTTTTAAATTTACGCTTTTGCAGTACACTTTTCTGCAACACATCTCATTTTTTTTGTGGGTAAAGAGAACTTCTGTAAATTATATTCATCTTTTGAGTCCGGTGGGTAGAAAGGAAGATACGCCAGCTTCCATTGTCAAATACTTTCTTTTTTTACCTGTGACTGGAAGAAGACTCTGAATTTAGAGCCTGAGGACATTGCTTGCAGCTTGAAATGAGCAGAGCAGAATTGTGTTATGCTGGGCTTGAGGAAGAAAGTTGAAACAGAACCAGCATCAGTTGTTGGAAAAATGTTCTTGATATGTTTGGTAACTGCCTGAATGAGTTTACAGAGTTGACAAATGAATAGGATACATGAATGTCACCCAAAAGGGACTTACCAGGGTCTACTGACTAATCTTTCAGTTCTTCAAATATTTTCTTGTTTGATACTCTGTCAACCTGGAATAAAAAAGAAAAAAGTTGGCCCAAATTCAGTGAAACAACTAAGTTCATACTTAAAATAACCATACACCTAAATGTTCTTGGCATGTTCTTCACATCTGCAAGACTGATCCAAAGACTTCTAGGATTTGATGAAAGTTAAAATGGCACAGAGTGAGCAGATAATGACACGTATTAATTCTACTGATGACTGAAACCTCCAGAGCTGTAGCCCAAATTCTTACAAATTTCTGACCTGCAAAGAAAAACGATGTAAGTACAAGAGGATTCAATACACTCTGTATATTTCTTTTAAGGGTCCAAACTGTATTATACCAGTTGTCAAAATTACCAGTTCCCGATTTTTCCTGGGGAAGCAAAGGAAATAAAAGGCATCACCTAGCAGAAAATGGGGTTCCGAGTTTACCACCTTCCTTCAGAGGTGGTAATAATTTAATACTGTCACAGCATCCATAATTTCATGGTAAAATCTCCATCACTGAGATCTTCAAATAAAAGCTGAATGCTTTATGAGCCAGCTGTATACAGAAATAGCCATGTTTTATCAGAGGTCAGGTGGGAGCTTCCAAATTTAATATCTATATATTTTATAGTATTTTCTGTAGAGATGATCAAGAAACATTACAAGAAAACAATAGTTTTGTATTAATTATTTAGCAATGTCTGTAAAGCATACCTTAAAAATGTATCCAACTAAACCAATATTATCAAGCTGAATTTTTGAGCTATTTTTACACCCATGTTCAGATATAATTCCTTTCAGTAGTGTGCCTTGAATATTTACTTGCAACATGCCCAAGTCCATAGAGAAGAATAAAAGCAACCAACTTCAATTTAGCCTTCATCTCTTTTCTCATATTTCATGCCATGCCCTTCTCCAAGATCATTGTGGTTGCTAACAACAGAATTGGAGGACACCCTGCTGCATGGATTATGGAAAGGGTGTATGCCACCAGCATATGCAGAAATGCAGTTTCATGAGCTACAGTCAAGTGCATGCAGAAAATAAACTTATTTATCAATATTTTTTCTTTCTTGTTACAGCATCTTCTTGCCTGTTCTGCAAATACAATTTTCAAGTTGACAGTATTCTTTTAATCTGGAATGCAGGGGATTTCTAGTATTTGGTTTTGAGTCTGCTGGTTCATTCTTTTCACATTACTAAGATCAATGTCAAAACATGAGTACAGATAAAATAGTTCCTTCAGCTGTGGAAATGTCACAGAAGATTGTATCATTATAAGAAAACAGAAAGAAAAATCAGAAATGCTGCTTATGTTTATTCCACTGTTTTAGTGCTAAACTTTAATCTAAAGGTAGTTTCTGTCCTATTCAGTAAGTTCTATACAACAGGTTTTGCCAAGTGAACCTTTTCCTTCTATAACATTAAATAAAATTAAATTTGTCATTTAAACAGTTTTTCTGTTTGAAACAGGTCCTTGTGTCTGTTAAAATGAATGGTAAAATTTCACTTCACCATGCATAATCTAGTGAGAATGCAAAGTGGCGTGTGGTTTAAAGTTAAGAGCAAAAAACTGCTATGTATTTCTCTTACTTGGACATCATTCTTTTGAAGTTGTATGGAGATACAGAGACATACTTTTGCTATTTTTTTTAAGTATATTGATTAATCTTTATACTACTGTTAGTCAACCTCAGATAAATCAACGAGAAACCATACCTTAACTTGATAAGGACATTGGTTCAATTCCATTTGTTCTAGCAGCATCCTGTCTATTTTATATTAATAGTTGGTTTTATCTCCTGTGCACATATTTAAGTGAAATTTATTAAATTAGTTTTGCAGATTATGGCCAGGGGTTTACTTGTTTGCCTGCCACCTTGTCTTGATAACTGCATATTGATTTCTTCTTTATATATAGGATATGATGCTTCAGCTGTTTCGGGGACTGGATTTTCTGCATTCGCATCGTGTGGTGCATCGGGATCTGAAACCCCAAAATATCCTCGTAACCAGCAACGGGCAGATAAAGCTAGCTGACTTTGGCCTTGCACGAATCTACAGTTTTCAGATGGCTCTTACCTCAGTGGTAAGTTTCCGCAGGTTTTTATTTTCCTTTTAACATAGCAATGTGAACCATGTTTACAATTGAAGTTGTGTCTCTGAAAATAACTGCTTTCCAGCCAGGACTGAAGTTGTTGTGATTACTGTTGAACAAGTAATTAGTTACTTGCGGTACAAGTAGTCAGTTACTGACTGCTGGCTCTAAATTAAATAATGACTGATTACAGCGGGATAAATATGTGCCAGTTTTCTGAAACTCTCATCAGTCAAGCTTCTGTAGTGATACTGACTTCCTTTGTACGTTTAGTCAGACAGCTACAGTTAAAGTTTCTGAGGTGTCCATTTTAAGATAAAGCTCTTGCTCAATCCCAGGTATTTTTCCTGAAAAACCCCCACAGATAATTGTGAAAATGCCACACCATCATGCTCTGATTTTCCACCTCTGTGAATATGGATTCAGTGCTTCCTTCCATATGTTACTGAATGATTCCAAATAGGGTTGTGCTGGAGGAAGCTCAAGAGGACCTGGCAGCCAAAATCACAGCTGTTTCCCAAGCCAGCTGTTAAAGAGTACCCCGTATGACCAGGCCTCCTGCCACTGTTGCCCCTCTCCCAGCTCTCCTGGTTGTCTTTGGCTCAGACATGAGCTCACTTGCAGAAGATTTAGCCGTGTCCTCCATTAATGCTGGAGAAACCCTGCCAGCTCCTCACTTTTTGACCCCATTTCCACGCTTGCTGGCCCTGCCCCCAGAATCAGCTGCTGTAGCTTGGCACAGCATCTCTGGAGCATATTGAGGAGCTGCCATGCTGTGTACATGTTGGGTATCTCTGGGGTTTGTTGCCTGCTCATGATTTTTTTGTTTCCTTTTTCTGTTCTGAGTATCAGAACTGCTATGACAGTAACTCTTACGATAAAGACAGAAAAAGGAGAACTGCTGAAAAAGGAAACTGAAAGAATTCACTTTGCATTTTACGCCATATTGTAGAAATTAGCCTGGCTCATGTTGAAAAAAGCAGTTCATTCTTATTATTAGTTTGTGCAAAGGTCTTCCCATTGTTTTGTGATGTAACTATGAACATCCGGCTTCAGAGTGAATGAAGGCAGGAAGCAACAACAGAAAATTACATCATCTTGGTAAACACGGGGAAGTTTCCTTGTCACATAAAACATACGTAAACCAGTGTGTTAGGACTAGTCTTTTTCGTTGTCTGTAGGATGTAGTCTAATCCAAAGCTGAAAGAATGTGGCTGTTGAGATCAGGAAAGATTGGTCATGTAACTCAAAACAGACCAAAAGGAGAGATGGGTTCTTCTGAGTTGCTCTTATTTTGTTTCCCAATTATCAGTCAGTAGCAGCTTCAATGAGTGTTTCTATTGATGCATAAAATTATTTAAGCTAAAACTGCAGAATGTTACAAGGTTTCCAGCAGGACATTTCTGTTAAGTTCTGCATGAAATGAGGAAAAAATATATACAGAACTGAGCAGGAGTTTTTCCATGATCAGGTAGCCTTCTTAGGAAGGAAGTTCAAAAGACGCAGAAATCTACCACAGCAAAAGACCTGCTTGTAAGAGAACATTGCCAGGATTGCTTTGTAAAGCATGTACATTTGCTCAAGTATCTGATACTTGCATGCTAGAAATCATGTGTTAAAACCCATCAGCTGGTACTCTTGGTGCTGCTGCGAACAAGAGTTGTTCAGGCTGAGGGATTATCCACATGCAAGTTTTTACTGTGTTCGGATAAGCATCCAAGTGTCATTGCAGCTAAGGCAGAGTATTAAAATAGTTAAATTATTCTGTGATCAAGGATAAATCAAGTATATGGGCACAGACGTAAGTAATGGCTTTCACACCTAGAACTTAGTGTGTCATTGTTTTCTTATTTAAAAAAAAAGCATAACCATGACCATGGGCTTTTTAAGTTAAAAATTAATAGTTTAAAAGTTAAATTAAAAGTTAATAAATGTTTTAAAACATTTAGTGTTTGACATCTTTAAAATAAACTTTTGTCTGGATACGTAGAAAACTGTAGGGGTGTGTTGCTTGGAATGTGATAAATGTGGTATGGTTTTAAATGTCAATCTTCACTGATTGCTGGTTAGAAACTTTTACTAAATGTGTTTTAGCTATCCATTTTCCTTTTCTGATCATAACTTCTACCTTTGGCTAGCTGCTTAGGTGTGCAAATGCTTCTTTTTTTTACCTCCATTGAAACTTAGTACAGGAAACACAGCTAAACAAAATAACGCCAAACCCCCAAACTTCTGGTTTTTAAACATAAAGACATTCTTGACTTTACCATTCCAAAAATAGTCTAAATTGCAGTTGTTCACCAGGCAGTGAGTAAACCTTCATGGACTTCAGCAAGACTAGCTTGTTTTGAAGTGTTTGCAGTAAAAAAGTGTTGAATTATAAAAGACATGTATATATCTATACATACATCAATTAATAAAACTCATAGCTTGCAAAGGTTTGCTTTGGATAGTGATAGTGCAGAGACCCCAGTGATAAAAGACTATCACTGTGATCAATACAAAGGCTCTGCAGTGTTTCCTTCAGAGGAGAAGCTTACTGCAAGATAAACTACAAGAATCATCTTTTGAAGTATCAGACCATTCCTAAGATGCATCCTCATTCGTTGCTCACAAAGAAACTCTTCAGTTGGGACAAAAACAGCTTGCCATGAAAGTAGCCCAGTAAAAACTTACCCAACCCAAGTGCTCTGGGTGCTGCAAATGGTAACTTCAAAGTAGTCTCTCTTTAACAGCCAGTTATTTACACAATGCTGAAGAATCTTTCTGGCAGACCGGTAGTCCAGGCATATTGCTGTCATTTAAAGAAATCTCTTGACATTTCTGTCAGTGAATGAATAAAAGATTCAAACTAGTGTTACACGGGCTCAGGGGGGCAGGGTGGAGATCACTGCTCCCAGCTGTGTTCAGACTGAGACCTGATACGGGTCTGAAATAACAGCACTAGAAAGAATGAGGTTGGGCAGGGATGTCTCAGATGCTGGGTAATAGGGCATGCTTTTGGTTTTGTGCAAAGTGAGACTCTTTCTCAAGTGTTGGTCTTGGCCCTTGGGGAAATTTTGAATAGGCTTTGTGATAACAGAGAAGCTCCATAGGACAGAGGAGGTAGATTGATGTGACTGTAATTTTAGAGTTGGATAGCAAAAGCTAATGAACTGTCACGTTTTTCCTGGTGTAGAAGAATGGGCACTCAGTTCTAACTTTCTCTGAGCAAAGGAGGAATTTGGTGTCTGGAAAATCTGAAGTTGTATTATCAAAATGGAATAATCAATTTATCTATTTCTGTTAACTTTTGACTGCATTAAAGAAAGGAAATGAAGCTGAATCTTGGCATACAAGAATGTTAAGTGAGATAAGGGTATGCAGTTGTGATCAGAGCATCTAGGTGTAGCCAAGGCTGTCCAGGTCTTAAAAACTCGCCCGCATCAGGGTCTTGAGTGAAACTGGCAAAATGTTAGTGTTTGTAAAACACTTACAATACTTTCTTTGAAAACGTATGCTTTACCTTAGATGTCAGCACTACTGAGGGGTTTTTTCCCCGTGAAATGCCAACAAAATTGGTTTATGTCATCTTTTTTAAGAAAAACCCACTTGTTTTCAGATTTATCCAACACAGAAGGGAAAATACATCACTTTCTCTGCTGATGCTCTAAAAAAAAAAAAAAAAAAGAGAGGGCACAAAATATTCCGCAGTTACTTTCAGTAAATAATTTTAGATTATGCTAGCATTTTATTTAAGTATTCTTCGGGATAAAAACTTTCCATCCATTTCTGGCAGTCACTTCAGTGCAAATGGTTTACATGTCACATCATGCAAGAACTTGGATTTCATTTTGTTGGTATAGTAGCAAGGGAGCATAAAATAATTTTCACTAACGGGGCTTACTTTGTAAAAACAAATATGTAAGTTAGTTACAGCAGCAAAAACAACACCAAAAATGACAGAAAAACTCTCTTCCAAAGAGGAATGAGTACTTCTCTATACTTCTCTTCCCACTGTTGCATTGTAATTTTCCAGTAAATGCCCCCCATTAGTAAATAGTTAAAATATAGACTCTTGTCTGAGCCAGTATGACTGATGAGATCCCATGCAAAGATTTTTTTTTTTGCTTTGCCTTGTTTTTTATCTTTTTTTTTCCTCTTTTTTTATGGCCACCTCTTCTGAGTCTCTTGCAGTGCAGCTTTAACCTGAGATACATTGAGGAACCCTAAGGGGACCTGACTGAGCAATCTATTTAAAGTTACCATCAGACATCAGAGGATACCTATGAAATTAAGCAACCACCTCCCACCGGTTAAACTAAGTGTTAAAGAGTGTCCTAATGAAATCAGTAGAAATCAGTACAGTGACACTTGATTTTATCTCATGCATGATTTAATAAGATCATAGCTCTTCCCTCCTCTGACAGGTGGAAGTGGCACTGTTTTGGTATGCACTTCACTGTTGTGAGGAAGCACATCACCTGAGATCTGGGCCCTCATCTCCAGTTCTTTCATTATGGTGCATTTGTCTAGTCTACCCAAATGTCCCTGAAAAGGAAAACGAGTCACAGACAGGCACCCAGTGGATCAAAATATGTGGGTTTGAGCTTGCCAGTGCTGTTGCTGCTGAGAGTTTGTGGCTATGTAGAAGTGCAGTAAGATCAAATTTGTTGTCTTCCCTCCTAATACACAGATCTGCATAAAAAGTCCATGTGTCTGGCTTTGTGAAAAAATTAGTGAATTTTTCTGATGTTTTAACATCGGGAGGGATCTTTATTGTGTCCTCCCAACACCCTCTAGGAAGGTTATTTCCATCACATAAAATGAGTCATTTATCTCTGGAGTCATCTTAAGAACAAAAATCATTATCAGCACATTGACGGTAAGGTCTGCAGATGACTAAAAACATTTTAAGATATATTTATGATGACTTGACTCAGATCAGATGTTTACTAAGAAGATGCAGATTTATATGAAAATAACAATGACAGAAGAGATTATTCAGTGTCACAATATTAATCAAAGGGCAGTATGGAAATACACATCAACAGAATTAGGAAATTAGAAGTTTCTTATTCATCTACATTATAATAATGTAAGATAATTTTCAAAGCCAACTTTATTTTTGTTGCCCATCATAAAAATCTTTACATTTTTAAGGCTTGTCTGGAAGAGTCATACCAGCTGCTCTCATAGAGACAGAGGGTTTATGACAAGGTTGTTATTTCTAGAGACATGTTCTAGAAATAATCTACAGGTGCTGTTTCACAGTCAGCATAAGCAGATGTAACATTTCTACTGCTGGTGAAAGAATGGCCCTGCTTTTGACTGCGCACTTCCATCACTTCCCTTTCTTTGGCATTAGTGGTTGCTCCCTTGCAGTCTGACTGAAAATGAACCCTGTAGTTAAAATTTTCAGGTGGCTTAGTAGATGCAAATCACTGCATGGCCACATGACTGAAAGCACTGACACACAGGGGAGGGTGAGCAGAAAAATGGGGTCATCCACTCCCTAGACACCACTGTCTTAGATTTGTTGGAGGCAGTTGTGAAACCACATCTGAGTGTTCAGCTGAGGCCTTGAATAACTAAAGTAACTCAAAGGCAGAAATGTTTTTCAAGACCTCACAGCTCATTTGATATATGCTGTTCTGAAGATGAACCAGTCAGCTGGTTCATTTAAGGCTGTTACTGTATCTGACTGTAACAAAGCTTCTAAGGGCATCTGTATCAGTGTTTGAAATATTTCTTACCCCACGGTGCCAAGACCTGTGTTCAGCACTCTGTGCTGTTTTCTCTGCAGCTGATGCCAGGACTCACCCTTGAGACCTGTCAGGAATGCAGAGAATGCAGCCCTCTGCTCTGATTCAGACCCAGGTTTTTCATGAACCATAAAAAGCCTATCTTTTAATCTTTCAAAGAAAGTAAATTATTTCACAGTAAACAAGCAAATCTGCTTCACATGAGAACATTTTCTGTGCCAGAAAACTCCTTCCCAGAGCTGCAAACATTAGAATATATGATATGTGAGGACAGACTTTGTCTAGACTGAGCTGAGCATCTTTTGCAGCCCTGCAGCTGCACCAGTGCAACCCTGCAGAGTAAATTTACCTCGTGCTGGTGGAAAAAAGGAAAAGAGGTGCGACTTTGAGCACAGTTCATATCAGAACAAAGGAAGTTTCTGCTGGTTGACTATGTGCTCTATCAAAGGATAATGTTCAAGAGAGGATGCTTAGGAGGGAGAGAAGAAACATTTTTCAGCAATCAGAAAGGTAGCAATTTCCAATGCTGGAGCTTGTATTTAGACCATTGCCTATAAAAATTGCTGAAGTACCCATCTTCCATAAACTAATCTGCTTACTTTTTGAGCCATTTCTACTTTGGGCTATAGTTAACTTCAGCACTGTGAGAAAAGCTTTTTATTTTGTTTTAAATCTGACATCTGATAATATTACTTAGGTTCCTCATAATTCTGCTTTTGTGAGGCATTGCCTTTTCACCTCAGGGTGAAATTGGTGTCTTTTTGCAACAGCACAGTTCTGTTGGTGGAAGAAAAATGTGCTCAGTGGAAATAGGCCTTCACATGTTGATGTGAAGATAAAATGGCATCCTCTCCTCTCCTCTCCTCTCCTCTCCTCTCCTCTCCTCTCCTCTCCTCTCCTCTCCTCTCCTCTCCTCTCCTCTCCTCTCCTCTCCTCTCCTCTCCTCTCCTCTCCTCTCCTCTCCTCTCCTCTCCTCCCTCCCCTCCCCTCCCCTCCCCTCCCCTCCTCTCCCCTTCTTTCTCTCCTTTCTTCTCCTTTCTCTTTCACTTAATAAGATACAGTAGATGTTAGTCATGGTACAGTACAGCATTAGAGTTTCCAAAGAAATACCTGGTGAACAGACTGTAGGATGTAGAACTGACTTTGTAAGGAACAGGCTGCACTTAATCTGCTAAAAAATTGGGGTAGAGGTTTTAAAAGGGAGAAAGGAGGGGAGAAAATTACTACTGCGTGTTTTCTCTATATTATAAAAGAGCATCCTGCTTTTGTGTGACCATACTTCTGTCTCCTGTTTGCAGATGTAAAAGTATGTGGTGCATTTCCCCTGCCCAGTGATTTACATCTTCTTTCACTATTTTTCTGTTGATTTAAGTGGGTCTGTTTTTACATCTACTCCCAGAGATAATTGAGTGGGTTGGATTGTAAAAACAATTTGATTGTTTGACAAGGTCTCTCCCTGTGTATTTGCAAAACTGTTCCCACATAATTTCAGACCATCCTGAAACACTAAAATACAGCCTCAGGTTATGCTCTTATCAGAGCACATTGAATAAGCAGGCATGGGCTTGTTAGGTACTTGAATGTGAGACATCCACAGAACGAGGAGCAGACCAAATAGCACACTCTCCTTGGAGCTCCTGCTACTCCAGAGTGAAGGCAGGTGTCTGTACAGTGCTGACAGAAATGCTCCTAGGGCTTAATGTGTAATAAAAATGAGTAGTTGACACTTTTTTGCAGTGGCAGGGAAGTAACTGTAAATGTTCTCTTCACACTGGCCAAAGTCCTGCTGTAGAAGGCATTTCTAATTGAGAATTCCCTTGTACAGATACAGCCCAGGAAATTCCTCTTAGCCTAACAATATTTAGTACTTGTTCAGCATTGCTGGTGTGGAATTCTTGAGCTGAAAAGGAGAAGAGCTGGGAAATCATCCAGTCCAGTGAAACAAGTAAGATTGTTCTCTGTTGCATTTCTAATGCTTTGCCCATAACTTTAATGTGCCAAGAAATAGGGTTTCCGCCACTTCCCATGAGACCCTGTTCCAAAACCTCTATATAATCATTTTCAGAAAGTTTCCTTGATGTCCAGCCTTCAGTGTCCCATTCTTAATTTAACTCCATTATATTCTTTGTTATTATATGCTAAATGGTGACCAATGCCTTGTAGTTGCATTAAAGAGGTGAGTTACCTCTAGCTGTAATACATTCATCCTTGCAAAATATGGTAAGATAAATCATTTGATAAATAGTGGAAGTATATTAGCCTTAGATTTCCAGATTTCAGTAGATTATAGGGCACCAAAGAATTCAACTAGATTTCTCTAGGTTTCCCAGTTTCAGCATTTCAGTGGATAAATCCAGAGGAAGATAGCTTACACTAAAAGAATTACTGAGGTACAAGATTAATTCCTCAGTTTTGGGATCTTACAACTAGCTTGGTAGCAAGCTGCAGAGATCACGTAAGGGCTATGAGTTATCATTTAGATGCATGAAAAGAGCATAGGAAAGTATAGACTGTTACATGTAGGATAATTTAATAGAAATCATGAAATACTGATGCCACAACACAAATTAGTTGATCAGACCGTATCTAGAATGCTGTAAGTTGCTCAGTTTCTCTCGGATTGAGAGATGTTTTTGGACAGGAACAGTCACAGGGAAGCACAGATTTCTGTGTAACAATCAGAGAACAAGGGACAGTCTTTTCTGTGAGGCAAGAAGAATCTGAATTACTTTAAGAAAATGAATTGTAACAGTACATACAATTGATACTTAAAAATATCATCAAGGACCCAAATGGGGAGAACCCATTAAAAAACCAGTGATGGCATGAGAACTAGTTAGTTTAAACTAACTTACATAACTTTAAATAACTTAAATAACTTCTGTCAGGAAGTTAGAAAACAAGTAGTGAGATTCTGAAGCACCTTACTGAAGCAAAATTCATTTTCCAATGGAAGAAATCATGGAACTTTATTAAGGTGAGACAGAGCAGATAATGGAGGTGGTCTTCAAAACCAAAGAGGGCTACAGTTTAAATAAGGGCCATGGAAGAACAAAAAATTAAAATGAGATGTAAAAGAAAGACCCTTCACTAAAGAAGCAAAAATACAACCTGAAAGTTTCACAAGTAGAGATGAAAGATGATCTGAAAGCAAGAATTAAGTCCTTGTTGGGACAGCAAGTTGAAAAAGTCCACATGGAGTGGAAAGTCTGGTTGCAATGTTCCCCATCTGGAAATGGGATGAACCTGGCAAGTCACATCAGTGAATGACAACCATCCTGACTGCTGAAAACCTGGTCAGACCTTCCATGAAACAGGGGATGCCAGAAAAGCTTGGATTAAATTGGAAGTAGCTAACAAAAATAACCTTCAAAAAGGACTTGAGCAGAAAAATCAGCACATCCAAGTAAGCAGGAACATAGACTACTGTGCAAGTGAAGTAAACACCTGGACATAAAAATTAACCCATCAGGAGACTGTTTATAATTTTTTTACCTTTTGTACATTCTTTAGACTTACATTTTCCCAGCTCAAGTAATAGAAATGCCTACTGAAAATCCCCGGGAAGTTTATTTCAGCATCGTACGCTATATATGTCGTGAGGAAAAGGAGCAGAAAGGAGACTTCTGGTAACCTTTCTAGGTAGCCCAGCTCTGACAGCACTTTAGAATTTATACTTGGCCTCAGCTGGTCAGGTCTGCTATGAGGCCACAATATATATGTCAAGGACAGCCATCAACCCAAGCAGGCTTGGACACTGAAAGCTCCAGAGAGGAAGAAGAGAGAGATACCCAAGGACACTTGCATTCTTACAACACACAGATACCACAGAGGCTGGCAGTGATGGGGTTTTGTAATCAAGGTAAAGCAAAGAAGCCAGAAGCACTCTGGGGATCTGTAAAATTAGCCATGGAAATGGAAATAATTCAGTTTAATATAAGTGTTATCAAAGATGACTGCGGAATGCTTTTCAAAAGTACAAAACCAGCCAGGGCATATTAGTGTATATCAAAAACTCCCAATACAGTTCAGTAAATTGCGCCTGACTGAAAGTCAGACCTTTGAGGTACAAGCAAGGGATTGAGTTTTTGTTTAGGTCTGTCAGAAGAGTAGCAGGAGTTAAAACTGGTCTAATAAAATGTATAACTGGTTCTGTGAAATATGCAAAATGGTCATAGATTAGTTACTGAATGAGACATGCTAAAAAAATTAAGCAGGAGATTTGAAAATAAAACTTACAATTGTTCTAAAATGCACAAAGTTGCCTACTGCAAAAGTCTGTATTCATCTGTGAATCAGAACAGCTAAAGGAGCAGATCAATTAACCTTTGCATTGGATTTTGCTATTTGTGTAATGAATGCAAGGCAAACTTGTTCTACAGATACAGTCCATGAAAATACCCTTTGAACTTGTGATCAGCATGGAACAGCTGATTTGTGGGTAATTCGTTTGCAGTCAGCAAGTTGTTCTGCTCTCCAGGGCAACTATCATAATGACATCGGCATCTTGTAGTAGCTTTCCAGTAAAGAAGAAAAAAATTATTTAAAAAATTGCATGACTGCATACTATTTGAAGACTCAGTACATTTTTGCTTTTGAAGTTCAGAGTGATTTGAAACAGGATCAGAGTTTTCATCATTTACTGGGCCCGCGTGACAAAGAACAGATGATAAAAAGAAAAAACAAACTAGTGTTAAGAAACATGAGCAATTAATCTACTAAGTACAGAAACAGGAGAAAACTGATGCAAAAAGAAGGAGGGAAAACAACCACCTGCAAGTTCATGCTGATTCAGTTCTAAGGTCACGTTGTGGATTTAAATGAGGAATAATGAGAGTAGGGACTTTCTGCTTAGGAAGCAAGAGATATTTTTTTGATTTAACAATGATATAGGTTGTACCATGTGGGCCCCATGCAAGATTGTAACCATGGAAACCTGCCATGTAAACAGCTAGTTCATTGTTCACCATCAGGAAAGAAGAAATAAGTTTAGAAGAAATATGTTGAAAAAGAGCTGTGCTTTCAGATAGTTCTTGGGTTTTACCCTGAGTTGTGATTCAGAAATGAGTGCACCATATTTTTTATGGCTATTATCATCCAAAATTAATACCTTTATCTTAAAAGCGTTATTTATTACAGTGAATAAATAGTACCCTTAATGCTGTAATACTTGCTTTTCACCTTAACTGTTATAAGTATATAGTGTCAAGCAAGTCCAACGGATGAGTAAAGAAGTACACTATCAAAAAAACTTAGGAGGCAATTCAGAGCAAGAATTCTTTGGCTGGGACAGGAGCAGTTGAGTAGCTAGTGGAAAAGACAATCCCACAGTATTTCTTTCTGCTGTACTGCACAGGTTCTTCTGCTATACTTAGGGTGAATGACCTGCGTTTGGAAGAAACATTTTTAACAGTGTTATTCCTAGCACAGAGGATCTGAAAAAGCATATATTCTGTTCTGCGGAACAGGAGGAAGAAGAAGCCTAGTGGATGGTAAAATGCTTCCAAAAGGGGCGTTTTACCTTGCACACACAATCTGTGAATGGGGGAGTTTCCACTGAAGACAAGAAACTTGCAGCTCTACAGAACTGCCAGCTCCACAGGCACTCACCTGTACAGGACATTAGAGAACATTTATTTATGCATTTCAACACTGCAAAACGATCTGAGCCGAAAAGCTGCATAAGTTAGCAAGAGCCAGACTGTTTAATTTTCAGTATTGCAGATAGTTCTTAAGAGTTCTTCTCTCTTCACGTATCACTTTTCAAAACACTTTCAGAACTGTTTTTGTCATACTGGGTACAAATCCTAGAGCTTACAGTTCCATGACAGTATTGACACAGAAATGCCACAAGTTTGGATGATGATCGTATCTTACGCCACTCAGCAAAATCCAGACATTTAGAGTTGCATAAATCTCTACAGTATCTTCCCTGTCATTTGTATGAGAGAAAGTTTGAGGATAGGACAGATTGAGCACCTTGGTGAAGTTCTAATTTCAAGTGCAACATTAAATGGAACCATGAAAAATATATTGGCAAAAAAAATACAGCTTCAAAATATTTTTATGTTGTTTTTCATGTAATTTATGGAAGGATGGATGTTTGTGTCTAATTCCTCGAGGCAGCTGGAATGATTCTCTGCTCAATGAGAACCTTCCAGATAAGAGCATTATGATATGTGAGATGAAAAGTTTTTTGCCATGTGGAATTGAAAATTGTCTTTGGATAACATAGTGGTGATAGCAGATGGTATTACTCTGGAAGTTAAAGATGAGATGCAGAACCTACAAGGAGTGTGGAGAAACATCAGGTGATAACTACAGGTGTCAGATAGAGGAAGATTCAGCTGTGCTTGTTAAACTGTTCCACAGTTTTGGACTAGGAAATCCCTTCTTAACCTAGAGGAAGAATTTTATTCAGTGGAGGGCGCAGAGAAAATGGAAAACAAGTGCAGGATATGTATGCCATGGTTGGACAGCCCTGAAGTAGCTTCTCAAAAAACAGATCCAACTTGCTACTGTATCACTGAGAGCCACAGTGAAGCACATGGCTACTGATGTGTTTGGACCTCAGAGCGGAGAAGCCCATCAGGCAATGCTAGATGGTAGCGATAGGCAATTTTTGGAGATGGCTGAAGGTACACAAAGCAAGGAACCAAGAGGCCTGACAGTATCAGACATTGTAATGAGTTAATTCTTCACTATTTGTGGAACCCCAGGTGAGTTGCACACAAGCATAAGGGAAAACTTAATGTCAGGAATCTGCAGTTTTGAAGCTTTTCGCACAAAACAGGAGTTCAGCTGTGCACCTTCGTAGACCAGCACAAAAGGGACTGGAATCAGCACCTAACATTCATTCTGATAGCATATAGAAATCATTGAACCTATAGTGTGCCTCAGCATTCCTTCTGTCTAGGTATGAGCTAATAATCTACGTTTACATCATGTACACTGCATGGATCTGCAGGGACCATGATTCCCCTTACAGGAATCAGATGATGAGCTTTCCCCTTTCTGAGGAAAAATTGGTGATAATGTCTTGTAAGGTAAAAGTGCTCAATGGCTTATAACATGCAAAAGTTTTTAAAAATGGGGAGTTGATAGTGTCCCAGAGGGCTGGGAGAAATTAGGGGGTAAGAATTGATACTGAAGAAACTCAGAGTGTACTACTGCCCAACATTGACCTGATTAAATGGAGTGGTGAATAGGAAGTCAAGGGATAGATCCCATAGCAAACTCTGCCAGTTGTCCATCCAGTCCCCATTGAGCACCTATCAGATACATGCACACTGCCAAAAGAAAGTTGAAAAAACTGTTGCAGTCATATATTCCCAGTTAGGATAAAACTATGAAGGTGTGTCCCACACATTATTATGTTATTGTTAAAACCAAAAGCCATTTCTTTGACATAGCTGAGAAATATTTGAAAGGAAATGGAGAAAGGAAGAAAAACTGTAAGGTGACTTGGAAGGCCGTATGAATATCTCCTGACACAGAAATACTGTAAGTGGGGTTTATCTGACAATATGTGGATATCTAACTCTTAAGTTACTTCACTGAGTAAGTTCCCTAGTAGTAATGAAAAATAGTCTCCTAATCAGTGTAATCATTAGAATGAGTTAGTTTATAGTTTAAGCAAGACAGTTAACATAGATCAGACTCCAAAAGTATGTACTTCCTTCCACTGGTTATCAAAGGTTCAGATGTGAGCATCTACATGGTACTCAGGTCTGAAGTCAGCTGAGAAGAATCCAGCCCAAGTCAATCCTGATACTATTACCGTTTGGGCTTTTGGTACATCATAAAGAGCATCATTTTCAAGAATTTTCAAGGATTCCATCAAGATACGAGCAGAGCTGAAACAGCTTTCCCTGAAGTCTAATTGAAGCAGAAAAGCAGTGTTATGTTTTGGATAAATTTATAAAAGCAATTAAGCACTTTTGTGCAATATATAGCTGAAGTAATATGAACTATTACCCAAAATACATGACAAATGCAGGACCAGTTAGGAATCTAAGCTATGTGGGTGAGCAGGTTTGACTGAAATCTGAATGGAATTGCAAAAGAGCCAGTGATGGTTGAGAAGCTGTCTTTTAGAGTGAGAGGAGCAATGGGAAGCAGCGCACAAACTCAGACACAAAAGTCACCGATATCAACAGGAACATATACAGCAAAATGCTGAGAAAGCCGAGAGCTTCTGGGTGGAGTACTTGGAATAAATCCTAGAGGAGAACTATATCCTTCTGTTGGATTTTTTTCAGGAAAACAGGACTTTCTACACCTTTTTTATGAAATAAAACAAATGCATGGCTTCCATCATCATATCACATCATCTTGCCCCTCCTCACCTATCCTGTAAAAATTAGTGAGTTCCCTATTTTGATTAAATATTCAGGCAAAAGATACTATAAATTAACACAGCCTGAGGATTTTGTGTCTTTGAAAAACGGGAAATTTTGTGTATGTACACATGGTTATATACATACGAGAAACATCTTGGGCATGAGAAAATGAAAGGTCTAAGTCTGTGAAAATCTTACTATCCCTTAAAGAAAGAAAGGTATGAGGTTCTGGCAAAGCTGTCAGGGTCTGGCAATGTATAATATCTTTGGGAGTACCGTAAGTCAGTTGAGGATTTCTAGAGCGGTATAAACGTCTTGTAATACCACTCATGGCAATTGTTTTCTGAGAATAATTACATAATAATTTTTAATCTACTTGGAAAATAACATTGAGGTAGATAGAAACTAAGGACCAGTTTGTTTTTGTACTTCTACTGACTGGCTTCATGAAACAGTCAAACTCACCATTTGATTCACTCTGGGGTAAAGCCTCGTCCTTCTTAAGTGACAGTTTTTAACATTTGACAATTTTAACTCTTTTACAGGGTAGTCTACAAAGTATGGAATACTACTATGTTTGGGGGATTTTTCACAAGATGTTAAGAACATTCATGGAAACACAGTTGTTTCTGTGGTTGTTTAAATGCTTTCTGTTGAACAACGTGACTGAATTCTTGAAGTGCAAGACAGGAGCATGGCATGGATTTCTTGTTAGAATGCATAGAGTCATGTTGAAGGTTTTAAAATTCCTGTGAAAAAACATACAGGAGAGATTTTGAATTTTTTTTGATAGGCTGGGGGGAGGAGGGGTGTGTATATCTAAGGTGCTCTGTTGGAATCAAGTTATAATCAAACACACTTTCCTGTACTGTATTTTTAAACACCTTCAGTGTGAATATTTGAGTTCATTTCTTAAGAAATTATATTCCTTAAGAATAATATCTACTTCTTATGTCCGTTTGAGGCAGAGCAGTGTTGACTATCTTGCAAATACATTATTGATCACTTCAAGGAGTGTGCTTCCACCACTGGTGCTGTAATTTCATTGACAGTACATCTCAGAAAAAAAGATGTAGCTGATGCTTTTTAACCCTGTTTTATTTGTATGCACATCTTTCCACGTGATTCTTCGAAGTTCTGCTTTGTATTGCATTTGCAAGGACAGAAGTTATCAAATCATTCTTAAAATGCAAAAGAAAATTACTGGAAAATTTGAAAATATTGATGTGAAGTTTAGTATACTGGGTTGATCTGGGTGCCATGTTACATTAAGAAAAAACACATCTCAAAACATGCTCACTATAACATCAAAAAAAGAGAGGATCACAGGTAGATACATATCTTCTTAATGTAATGGCGTTTTCCTTAGTTTTGTTTACATATTTATATTCTTGCTCCATAAAATGAAAACCAGCTTGGAAGCATAGCTTAAAAGTTGAAAATGCTTTACTGGTTTACATTTTCTTATGGCTACTGCAGTAGGTCATAATAGCCACATACTTCAGCTGATAGAAATCAGCAAGGCTTCAATGAACTAAGCCAATTTATAAGGCAAATAAGAAGGCCTGTTTTTACATCAACAGTGAATTTTGCATTTGGTCTATTTTTTTTATATTTAAGATTTTTACTTAAATGTCTTTTAGTTTCTGTTACTGTCTGATGCTGCTCAGACAGTATTGTTTTGAAATTAATAAAACTATTCAAGTTAATAAAGGCACAGCTGGCACTGTAGCCTGATAGATTTAAATTATCTGGGACACTGAAGACATCATGCACCTTATGTAATTTATTCATTAGAAGAAGGAAATATGGAGGGCCCTGTGCATGGTATCAGTTCTTGTGGGAAAATATGCTTCATTGACTTACTGGCACTGTTTTGGAATGTGGCATTTAAAAGTACCTTTTTACAGTGGGAAAGAATTTGGTCAAGAATAAACAGTCTGACCTTGTTAAATGGACCAAAGTCAGTGCATAACCTAGTTTTAGAAGACTAGTTTTCACCAGTCTGTGTAAAAAAAAAAATCAGTTTATGAAAAATGCAACTAGATTTTGTAGAGAAAAAATTACATTGATTGAACAGAGTGGGGGAAACCCCCCTGGTTTTCCAGTATGGACTTACTGGTTTGTGGGAAGTTGGCTTTGAATTTTAAACTTGGTTTGAACTGTAATTTCAGGGGACATTACAAGCACTTTACATTGTAAAGTGTCATACAATGTAGCCAAATGAATTCAAGTCATTTATGGGATAAGTGAATAATTTTCAACAGAAATCAAGGCCATTTGTATTACTATCAATATCTGAGAATTTAAAAACCTTGAGTTTGTAGGAAAACTGTGTTTATACTATGAACTAGGTCTTAAACACGAAGCTTGGTATTTACAGATGTAGTAATTTGACTGGCAAGGACCTTTTGATACAAATGAAGAAGAAAATTATGCCACTTTGGTTTTAGCTTTAAGTTTTGCTGATGGGAAACTGGCATGGTAAACTGGCACAATAATATTGAATCTCCATGCTCTAAAATCCTAGCTTCCATGCAGTCGATGGGAAACATCCTTTCGACTTCACTGTGGCCAGAATCTCATTCCAGGTTTTCATATTCTGTTTGAAAAATACAAACACATTCTGTGAACAAATATTCAAGCTGCTTTGGAAGAGTGGAGTATACAAAGAACAACAAGGACTTTGGGAAATGGTGTTGATATGAGTGCCACAGAATTTTCACTGGTACTTTGTAGAACACAACCCTCTTTTTCTTTTTGACATGACAGTGACAAGTTAACATAATTAAAACTCTCAATGGATCCTTGCCAGTGATCCATTTTTTAATGCAAGAGAGAATGAAAAATCTTATGATGGCTCAAGTATGTGAATTAACATTGAAAGACATTGTTGAATAATACTTCTGAGTGCATAATTTAAAACTGTAGTAGCCAGTTGAGAATTATTGCTGTGTGAAAATGAAAATGTATCCATAACTACAGTTACCAGCGAAAATACTGAAATAGTAACATTTCCATGCTGTGAAAGGAAGTTTGATGCGAGGAGTAATAGATGCAACTGTTGAAAAGCAGGTTACATAAAACAAATTAATTTAAGAAAAGAAATATATTTGCATCAGGTAAATTCAGATTAAAAAAATGATACTTTAGGTTTTGACAAGTTTGAATAAAGAACCTGTATTAAACCAGAAAAGAAGAAAGCCTGTCTCAATGTAAACACCGTTTTCAGTTTTTATAGTCAATGTAAATATCTTCTGAAGTTAGCGTGAGTTTCCTGAATTCTGTCTCACTCTACTTTGTGTTTACAACATCAGCTATATATTTACCCTGCAGAGATTTTTGAGGCCCTCGAGGGGGGTGGAGTTCCCACCCTGCTGTGAGGAGGCTCTGTGCATTTTGTGTGTATAGTCACATGTGACATCGCCCTGTGCACTGCGTCAGTATCGAACCATAGAGTTCTGAAAATGGAAGTCATACACAGGTGAATGTATGCACAGATTATCCTGTTCTGTAGTTTTGGACATTAACTCACAGAAAAGCAAGGACAAAAACTACAGCTGTTCTTAGAATTTACAAGGAGTGATAGATACTGTCATCCCCCAACTCTGATTTTTTTTTTACTTTATGTGTACATATTCTTGTTTCCCTTCTGTTCTCAGTGCTGTTTGTCATCCAGATCTGTCCAATAGCTCCAGCCCTCACCTTTTAAATGAAATTTGTTTCTTAAGAATGGATTGACCAGGAAAGGATTAAGGAGCTATTGTTTACCCGTGTCGACATCATTAGTGTGCAGCATAGTGTGCAAAGACCAGGTTGTCTGAGAGGGGAACTGCTATGCTTATGTAGAACTTACTTTTCCTGCAGCTGATACACTGCAAGTGTAATCTGACCCTCACACTATTAGCAAGTAAAATGCATAAATCCTTTCAAAACTCTTAGATTCATACTGAGCTGAGGAAGCTATTAGACTGACTAGGAATAAAAACGTTCATGATAAGTGAATGCTAGTTCTTCTTTATAGTGAGTACCTATATCACGTTGTGTACTGTGTTACCCTTCATGCTGGGTACTCGACTAGTAATTTTTTATTATTTTTCATGCCAAGGGATGGAAAAAGGTTTTTAATAAGAGGACTATTAATATCTTACCATATCATAGGCTGTCAAAAATGCACAAAATGCCTGAGGCTAAGTCGCATTAAAAATCAGAGAGTTTTTTATTTTCCTCTATGCCTTCAGTAGCTTCAGAAGCAGTGATAGTAAGCTACAGTACACAGATAACTAGAATTTAAAAAATGGAAGGTGTTTTATACTTTATCTTGAAGAACAGCTAAAGGTGAAGGGATGGAATCATATATTTTGTATTTCATATGCTTTGAAATAGACTCTCTGATCACTTGCTGCTTTCTGTGAAGTAACTCAAGATTTTGATACAGTTGATATTCAGGTCTTATTTTTCTTCTTCTGTGTTGCTAGTCAAATCATCACGACAGAGAATCTTTCACCTTGCCCCTTGAGAAGATGTCCACATCAGATTTTCTTTTGATGCTCTGATCTGCACTGGTGCAACCTCACTTGGAGTGCTGTGTGCAGTTTTGGACAGCATGATATAAAAAAGACATTAAGCTATTAAAGAGTGTCTGAAGGAGGGCCTCAAGGATGATGCAAAGTCTGGAAGTGAAGTTTTATGAGAAGTGGCTGAGGTCATTTGGTCTGTTCATCCTGCAGGAGGGGAGACTAAGGGGAGACCTCATTGTGGTCTTCAACATCCTCACAAGGGGAAACGGAGGAGCAGGTACAGGTATAGATCTCACTCTTGAGACCAGTGACAGAACTCAAGGAAATGGCATGAACCTGAGTCAGGAGAGATTTAGGTTGGATATCAGAAAAAGGCTTTTCTCCCTCAGGGTGGTTGAGCACTGGAACAGGATCCCCAGGGAGGTGGTCACAGCACCAAGCTTGACAGAGTACAAGCAGGGTTTGCACTATGCTCTCAGGCACATGGTGTGATTCTTGGGGCGTCCTGTGCAGGGGCAGGAGTTGCATTCAGTGATCCTGATGAGTCCCTTCCAACTGAGCGTATTCTATGCTTCTGTGATAAACATTAATAGCTCCACAGACAACAGCTGCAATTAAGCCCAGAAGTCTGAAAAAATAGCACAAGTATTGAATAGACAATCGTACCTGTTGGATCTAACATTTTCTTCTGAGGATTCCGTATGTGTCCCTTAAGCTCCAGACCCATTCAGAGGTGTGAACATAAATCTCTCAATAATTCCTGGTGAGGCACATGCTAAAATGGAGAAGCCCTTTAATCCTGATTGAGTGTTCATTTCAGGACTGAAATATCCTGCTCTGAACACTGCTTTGGGCATTTCCAAGAATTAGTGGGTCTGTATTAGCACCTTGTCCAGGTGAAAAGCTCATCAGAACTGTTCCTGCATGCTTCCACTACAGTTTTCAGGTGGAAGAGGTATGTTTTCAGTTTTATTGTTCTTACACTGTAAAAAAGGATTTCAGATTTGGTCAGTGGAATGGGAAGTTACAGCACCGTCCTGTCAGGCTGTGGTCATTTGGAGAGGCTATGGCTTTCTGTTCTGACATCAGGAAAGAACTCGTCTGCAGTTAAGCTTTTGCATCATAATCCCCTCAGCAGAGATGATTCCTTTGAGACTCCATCGACATGGAACAGAACATCATTGTGTTACACGCTGTACAAATTTGAATCAAGATCTGGTTTTCTGTTTGAATCAAGAGCTGTTTTCTTTGTTGAAGACATTTTACCATATTATGTATTTATGGCCAAGCATTAAATTTTTCCATTATGATAAATTCCTAGTTAACAGACTAATTTTTTCAATTAGTCAACATAATTATTTTAATCAAGGATTTTAACATTATCTCCTATTCGTCAGAGGAAAGAAGATTTCTTTATGGGAGTGTATTACTTTCCTTTGATATTTGTAAGCATTCATGTGTGTAGTTATGCATCTTGCTTTTCATTCTCGTGGTTTTATCCTCTGAGTAATGTCATTAAAATTCATGTAAATTTAATTACTCAGTTTTTACATTACTATTTAAGCTTATTTGCTCATTGGGGAAGAATCTGGAAATCCTGGGAGAAGCTTGACCTCTGTTACATCTTAAATGACTTGTCATAAGTATACTGCAATATTTTTATTTAACTGTAGAGTTCTGACTGTAGTACAGTCCATCCTACCTCTTTCTTTGAATTCAGCTTAGCAAAGTTCCTAACATCTTTCTTTCCCACAAAAATTGTTTATTTTATAGCACATCCATAGAAGTCTGTAGAGTACATTGAGGAAATTAGGATAAAAGAGAGCAAAAAGATATTGAGGAAGCATAAAAAGACCAGGACGGTCAATCCATTGACAGGAAAAATTAGGCCATACTAAGTACAATGACAAGGATTTTTTTTGTTGCATTATACTTGGTTGAGTTTTTTTAATTTCTTATTGCTTTAGGCCAAGGAGTGTTTGTGTTCACTTTTATTTCCAGTCGCTGCTTTGCCTTCTGGACAGAAGATGCTACTTTTTTATATGCAAGCAGTTTAATTTGACACATAACTGGAATTCTTTCATAGTGAATATCTGAAATATTATATCCTGAATATGCAATTAATATGAAAAATGTCATCTTTTTTGTTGTATTTCCTGCTAAAGGTACTTAACAGGCAGAATTGTTCCAACTCGATTAAGTGCTATTTTATTACTAGGTCAAAGACTTTCTACTTTTTAAGTCTTGCCCTCATGTAAAACATTCTGACTTGTTACACTATCTTTTTGCTTAAGTGACCACAACAGAAAATCTCTTGTGCTGCTTTCTATTCCTGTGATAGGTTGATGCCTGAACTAATCAAACCACTAACAAAAATGTTGATCACTTGCAGACCTAACATGGCAGTATACCTATTTAATAAAAGAAAAATGAGTGAAGTTCAGTAACAGTTCCTCAGTTGCCATAGAAACCATTGCAACTTATGCAGGATACTTGACTGTGTTTGGGCCCCCATCCTTTGATACGGCAAGTGGCTGTGAATCCTTAATGTCCTCATCACCTGTTGAAACTGCAGTCAAAATCAGGCAATAAGAACTTAAATGCTGTCCTGAAGACAGGCAGTTTCTACCTTAGCTTCATTTACTGGAATTATAACCTACTATAATTTGATTCCTCTCAATGGGCTGTAGCAACTAAAAGGTGAGCTACCCACATGGAATTTAGGGCCCCAGTTCAGTGTGCCGAAATTAACTCACATGGTGGAACCTTAAAGCATCAGATGTTTTCTCTTGCAATCAAATGCACTTTTTGAGTTGTAGGGAGCAAAATTTTGCATCATGTTAGCCAGTTCAACACTGGTCTTTTAACTTAAGAGAAAAAACACCACCATCTTCCAGGAGAGCAGAATTGACAAAGCACTGCCTATACACCTAACCCTGCACAGCCAAAATCCCAGCTGACACAGTATTTTGAGTCATATGCTGACCTTACTGTGAAAGGGAGCTTCAATTAGATGTCTATTGTGTTTTCAAATACAGAAGAATGGCTTTGTGTTCAATGGATTACCCCACTGATTAAGACAAGGAAGCAGATGCTGCAAGGGTGTATAGAGGAAAGAATTTAACTTCTCCCATTTTATTATAATTCAGAATCTATTCCATGTACCAGACCAATTAATACATAAATTAAAAGCCTGCCAGCATGCTCAGGCTGTGTGAATTTCGCAATAGACAGAGGTACTGGTACCTATGTGTAATGAAACCAGCACCTTCCACGTCCCAGAAAGCAGATAGAAAGGATGGGGGAGGGAGGAGAATCATGAAGGGAAGTCTTTTTATTTTCTTCTTTTCACGTGAAGGTTTATAATTAAAGGGGAAAGTAAATTAATTACATGAATATTAAAAGGTTACTCTTCTATTCTAACATTTGGTCACAAGTTGTCTAATGAAAAGGAATGCAGGCTGGAGGGCTGCCATGCCTTTGCTTCTTTCTGCAGAGGGCCACAGGCTGAAGCAGTGATTGTGCGTGACAGATTCTGGGAACAATGAGCCTGCGCACAGATCATCCAGATGGAGCATGCTTTTCTAAATTACACCAACAACAGGGTGGCCCACAGGCAAACAAAATAGTTAAACAATACATAATAAAGTTTTTATTTGGTATTTCCTGTGAGCCTCTGCCAGTTGCCAGGGAGTGTACTGTATTTTTCTTTTGCTGTATTAATTGTTGACCACAACTGGCAAAGACCCAAACTAGCAGGGACAGATAAGGGGGGGAAAATGGCATCTGGACACTAAAGCCTCAAGTGTACTGGGAAAAAAAAGCACAAAAAATTACAGCATATATCTGGAATTTT
The DNA here is from genome assembly GCF_000738735.6 of Corvus cornix cornix. NCBI lineage: Eukaryota > Metazoa > Chordata > Aves > Passeriformes > Corvidae > Corvus > Corvus cornix. The sequence goes on from NC_046333.1 coordinate 56,105,552, forward strand.
CCAACTAACGATGTGCGGATGTGGTAGCGCTAGGGAAAAAGAGCCAAACTGAGCCTGCTTTGTTCACTAAGAGAGGCCCCCCTGTAACATTCCTTTTAGCTGTGCATATTTTGGCTTCAGTTCTGCAGTTTTAACTATATACTGTGTATGGAGCAGTTCAGTTGTTGCTTCATGAATCTAATGATTTTGTTACAAGAAATGAACTACATCAATGCATATGCGTTCTTATTGTTGTGAGGTGTTTGAACAGAAGCTGGGTTTTGAATGTTAAATCATAGGTGATAAGTTTTCAAAGGGAAGTGGGAGAAAATTTCATTAAATACAACCCATCACAGCAACAGCTGCAAGAAGGAGACCCTCAGTAGCAGTGAATGCTGCCTTTTTAAACTCATCAATGAAATCAGACCTTACAGTTATCTGGTTTAGGGAAAAGCCCACAGTATAGCATGAACACTCGGATAAAAACAGAAGGCTGTGTAAGCATGCTAGTTTGATACCATTTTTCTATTTTCTTTGTCTTCGTAAACAGTTAAGGTGTTGGCTTCTTTTTAAGGAAGTTTTATACTCCTGGTTTACTATATGCACTGTCGCAAGACATTTTGCTCTACTGGTACTTAGCAGAGAAAAGAAACAAGAACAGATTGCAGGTATTAGGCCACCTCTCCAAAGAAGATGCAAGTTAGTGTGAAGGCTGTTGGTATGTATAGAGAGGAGAACCAGCTGCAGTAGGCAGTGACGGGGTTTGCAGCTACAGCAGGTTCAATTGATGAGAAATAAGTTATTGTTATGAGCTTAAGTTGCCCTATATTTATACAGCATTTTTAGATGTACTTGGACCATCTTCCGGTGGCCCTTGGTACAAAATTACTCATTTTTTACTAATACTTGTGCTGTTTCATGTGCATGGATGCCTTCTTCATACCCTTATAACCAACCATTGTGTATCCTATCCACGTGTAGAAACAGATTCTTACTCTCTTTAAAGACCCGTCACACATTATAGGTGTCCCTAGTGGCATCTGTAAATGTAATTTATTCACAGTTAGGGATGTCAGTTGGAAAAAAGCTGTCAAAGTGGTGTAAAAGCAGTAGATGAAGAAAAGGGTCAGATCTATGGGAGAGGTAAGTGCAGCTTGCTCCTGGATCGCTGGCAGGCATGAGACTCTCTTAAGTCCAAGTCAGCAAAGTTCAAGAGAGGCCCATGCTTAAAAACATAAATGTACCGATACCAAAATTATGTTCCAAATAACAGATTTGCCTTTTTTTCCTCATAAAAATCAAAAATCATATATTTGCATGTAGTGAGCTGCTACTCATTGCAAAATACTTAAAACCTCACAGGAAGTCAGATTAATTAGAATAGGCTTCATTTCTCATAAGTACACTGGTTCCTTCTGCAGACAAGGACAACGAAAGTCTTTTAAACTTTGAAAAATAAGCTGATTTATAGATCACTTATTATGGGAGTGGTATGTAATCTACTATGTACTAGCCTGAGATGTAACTGATTAAAATTACACTTGTGCCTGACAGATGAGATACAACACATAGATAGCATTCTTGTGTACAGCATTTCCCAGTCAAATATTGTTCATCCCAGGTCCTACAGACAGGAACAGCAAGATGGTTAAGAGAGGTCATCTCCAGCACTCTACATTATTTTTCAGCCTGAAGATTACACCCCAGACTTGTATTAAGAAATACTGTAAGTCTCTACATAAGTGATTTCAAGGCATGTTGCTAGACTAACACTTCAATTCTTCAGAAGCGCTTAGAAGCCTCTTTTATTGATTCTGGTAACACCTTTGCTGTAACTGAAAATCCATTCTTTTTTTTTTTTGTTAGTTGTGCTGTTCAGTTCTGTTTGTCTTCTGGATTGTGCCCATGGGCTATTTTACTCTTGTTCCTATTTCTTTTCAAAGAAGTTTCATTTTCAGATTTTCATGCAGTAGCCCAAAACAAAACAAAGTTTGTCTGGTGTTTAAAGATGCTTTGTAAATAAAAAGCTTAAAGATGGGTCATTTAGACCCATATTTTGTAAAAGCTTTATATTACAAAAACTAACTTGCTCTAAATTCAGCCTGAGTGTATCCTTCTAAAAACAGTAATACTGTTAGGTCTTGCAAACACTTAGTTTCTGATCCCAGGATCATTAATGATTTTAAACAGCAGTAACAAAACCTCATATTAACAGAAAAAAAATATTCCAAACTAAATATGTTCTTTGTTTGCTATCATCAAAAATTTGTTTTCTTCCAGGCTGCCATTTTCCTCGAAAAAAGTAGTATTTATTAGCTGCAATTGTATACTCTTCAGAACACACAGACCATTTCTAATTTTTTGTTTCTAAAACTGCTTTTTAAAGTACTAACAATGAAAGCCAAGCACAGATGTAAATATCAGTGATTTCAGTGTCTGCAGATGTCTTCCTCTAACCGCTCAGAGCTTCCACTGAAATCGCTAGGAATTATGTGCGTATTTGGAGTTAGGTTGGAGCGTTTTTGAGATGTCTAGTTGTGTTTTTTGACACAGCCTAATAACATTAGCCTTTTCATGCAAAAAATTTTTTGCCTCAGAAAAACAGCTGAGGTCCTACCAGCTTGTCCTATTCCTCTTTAAGTTTAGAACCTTAGACAATGCAACAGCTTTAGAGGCTGTTGGTCTGTGTCAGTCTCAGAGCTGCTGATACTTGGGCTTGGTGTCTCTGCAGCAGCTCTGGCTTCTGGTGCTGCTTCCCTCTTCTCTCCTCTTCAGCATCCACGGAGCCACACACAGAAGTATTTCCTGATCACATGAGGATGTTATTTACAGGACTTCCTCTAAAAGTTCAAGGAGGGGATAGATGTTGGTGTCTCTTTGTGGCTGTTAATGCTGTGAACGTTTTCTGGAGGTGGCAAGCACTCTTGTTCCCTTTCAGGGAATATGTAGAGAGTTTTTTGCATGCAATTATTGTTTCTGAGAACAGATCTTTGCGGGGAAAAGGCTTAGACAAGTTTCAAAGATGATGGGAAAATATATTCCAAGGTTACCTGGTAGTAAGGTGGTTGTTTTCACAAGAGCACTTGACTCCCTCTCTGAGACCATTAAAGAACCTGCACTAGTGCTTGAATATTAGTTTCCATTGGATTTATTACGTATTTTCAAAGATGAGTATGTATTGCAATAAGCATTTTAAAAGGCCTTTTTTGTAAGTCCATTTTTATCTTTTTTTATAAGGACTCTTCCTGAACTGTTAGGACCCATGAGTGATTTACAGAGTAGCAAAAGGGATGTGACACATGAAGAGATCTCCTAAATATTGTATTTTACGTGGTCAGGCAGGAGAGGGGCAAAACCTTTTAAAGCAGTACATCTCCTTTCCACACTGGGTGCTGTGTCGTGTATCTTCACTGCACCAATGGCAGTTCAGTATGTCTTCAGTTTTTAGTATCATTGCCCTTCCAAGGAGACCCCAAGAGAAGGTATTACCACTACCAGCAAACAACGTTGCTGCTGACTGGCCAGATAGAATTAAAACATACCTCTATAAATTGGATTTTTCCTTCTGTCCTGGGGACTCATTATGCTCAGTGTTTGACAAACCCCTGTGCCTGTAAATTGATGTGCCTTCCCTGAAGCTGAGAACGTTCACGTTGTATCATGCAGAACACAGTTAAGCCTAGTTCTGGACTATTAGAATTGCATCTTAGTGTCCCACTCCAAAAGCAGATGCAGAGTACACATATTAGTCCACACTGCCTTAACCACTGCTGAATCGGAGTCTGTCAAACAGATGCCTCAAAGTGGATTTGTACTCTCAGAAAAAGCGTTTCCTCTCTAAGGCCTCTCTGCACACAGTGTTCAAGGAGTTAACAAGGGAGCTACTTTGAAAATAGAGGCAGAAGGTCATTGTCGGCAACAGCAAAGACTCCTACAGCCTGCCATGGAGAGCCTTTCACCCGTCATTTCCCACCCAGGGGATTGTAAACATTGGCTCGCAGCCATGGAGTCCTACAGAACTTCTCTTTACTTTCAGCATATACATTTATATGTCTTAATGGAAACTGAAGCATGGCAAGTTATTCCTGCGTGTCCAGAAGGAGAGAGGGGGCTTCTGTTCAAGTTAAAGAGATGGGAGAAAGAGCCATTACTCATGCTGGAATTTGAAAACATAGAGATACGCTTGTTTAGTGGTGCTTCACATGTAACATAGCTGCTGTTCTCAGGCAAACTTTCTCAACTCACAGGAATGTGTAGAATGCTGTCACTTAATCAGAATCCAGAAGAGGTCTTTTATCTGCCATTTGTTAGTAACTAGCAATATTGTTCTTATCTCATTGTCCTTTAGCCTGATGCAGTGCCCTCAGACTTGAGAACTTGTAACATGAAAGCACTCATTACCTTGAACATTCCTGTTTGTATTGTCTTAAGCTATTATCTCTTTAGCTGAAATAATTGATGCTTTGTATCAGTTTTGAGAGTGTTATCTGTAGAGGTCTGATCTACAGCATTATTTTCACAAATTAAACATTTTATATTTTTATAAGTCTGTGACCACTCTGGAGTAGAGTCTTCAGTAATCTAGACTAATTCATGTCTTTATCTGACTAATACAATGTGTTATCTGTAATTAATTTTCCTTGGAATGTGGCTTCTTGAAAATAACATAAATTAATCACACAAGCTTTAAAGTTGGGAGATAAAGTCTACCAAGGTCTAGTATTGGACCAACTGTAACATTCTGGTTTTCTGCTAAATTGTCATATAGTTGTAACATTTATAAGTGGACGAAGTTTTTTTGGCTTCTTGCAAAATCTTGGACTTCACTTTGTGCTGTGAACCCTAGTTTTGGCTACTGAGTAGTGTATCAAGTAGCAATGGAGGAGATGTTGCTTCTTTCTCCACAGAATAAAGCAGAGTGCGGTCTTCTAGAATTTTTGTGAGTCCCATCCATTAGAAGCAGAAATATGGAATACAGTCTGTCTAGATACAAAGTAGAATCCAGCCTGGTTAATGTAATTAATGCCTGCTTTTATTTTTATCCAGTGATGGTCTAATGTAAAATGCATACACATTCCAGAGCAGTATCCAGAAACTCGGCTCCTTGCCCCTTCCAGCTAATGGTTCTTAAGCTCTCAGCTGCTTTCAGACACAGTCTTGCCCCATGACTCATATACTCCTGGCAGAATAGTGACTTGGCTTCAGCAAAGGTAAGGAAAGAGCTGTCACCCAGAAAACCCCTAGCCTTGTGGTCACAGAATGTGCTTGGCTGTAGGAGGTGCCATTGAAATCCCCTTAGGCTGAGTTTGCACTTTGAGATTCACCTAATAGCATTTGCACAAGATGTTCATGTAGATGCAAACACATAGTGCTTCTGCCACCACTCTTGGTTACAGGCTTCACCAGGTAGGACTCCATATGAACCTTTGTTGAAAACATCCATTTACCCGGGGTATCTGTCTACCAAAAATGCATCACTCACAGTAGTGCTTTAGCTCAAATACAGCTGCTTGTTTCTGCAGCACAGGTCTTTCTAATGTGTGTGACCATCTACACGTAACACCCACAGACACGTTCAGAGTAAGGAGGAAGAATTTGATAACTAAAGATGTCTACAAAGAGCTTTAGAAAATCAGTGGATTGTGCCTAGCATTTTATTGGTCTTAAGCTCACAAAGCTACTTAAATGTGAGATTCAGACAGTCTGAAGACCCCTCTTACTGTTTTTGTCCTTTCTCTCCAGTCCTTGCTTTTGGCTGGAAATTACAGCAGGTCTTTGTCCTGGTGATGTTTACTTCAAGACTGAACTAATTTCTAATGATCTGTGGTATGTTTAGGTATGTATGAATGCATACACCTATGCATATATTGCATCTGTATACGGAAAGTTCATATTTTCCTATTTTCTTTGTGTGGCTTTACAACTCTGTTTTCACATTTGTTATTGAAAAAAAGATGTTTCATGAGGGTTTTGTTTCCCAAATGTAATTTCAAGGAGTTCTTGAAAGGTATTTAATGGGAGTTTCACCTCTATGGTGAAATCATTTGCAATTTTGCTTAGTTCAGTTCAAAGCCATAGATTGATGTAAGGCCATAGTAAAATCTACTGCATTCAGTTTCAAATGTAGAACAGATTAGCAGTGAGTTGCTCAAATTCTTTATGGCATAGGTGTAGGAAGGCCCAGCTCCGTGATGGTCATCGTGATGATAAGCCACTTGAAGTCTGCACCTTGTGAAATAGTGAGGGCAGGTACATCCCAAGTGAAGCTTCTAGTGCAAAGAAGCTGACTTGTTTGCAACCCTGGGTTCTCTTTGAGTTCTGCTGTAATATAGGAGCTTTTACTCTAAGCTATTGCTTCACATGACCATCACTGACAGATGTCGCTTTTATCTACTGTACCATGCTCTCAGTGAAATTGGTACTTTGCCTCCAGGCACAACATTAGTTTCTAAGTTTCATTCTCAACTGAATGAAAACAGTATCTTGTAGAATTTGTTTGCATCAAGTTTCTGCTGTCTGGACTCCCAAGCTGTCTGCAGTAAAGCCTCTCACCTAGAGAACTGGCCCAGTTTAATCCATTCTTTATGGTTTCTCTGTGCATTTCCTCCTTTTGTTAAAGATGGTTTGACAGAAGTGGGCCCAAGTTCCATGGGAGAGAGGTCTGTGGTGGCCTTCATGGTTTTGCTTCATTTAGGCTTTTTATGTTCAGGACTGGAGTCCAACACAGCACCCCAGGAAGTGGGAACACTTTTTTCTATTGACCAGACTCTGGTTTTCTGGTAGCAGTGGAAAGCTGGTCTTCATTATCAAGTCAAACTGTAAGTGGTAGGGCTCAGATTCTCTAGTCTGATGAAGCCAAGAAAAGACCAGGCAGTCACAAGGGCAGCTTTGGGGGATCTTGGCATGGAGATGACCACAGTTTGGTCCTTGGCACAGGTTAGAGCTACATGTTCTTCTGCTCCCAGGCACAGGGCAAAAGTGATGTGAGAGACTCTAAAAAAGGTGGGAATATGCAGGGTGCTAGATGAGTTGGTTTTGTGGCCTAAAAATGTAGAGCAGAGAAAAGCACCTGAAACAAAGCCCAAGATCTGGTACTAGAAGTTAGGGCTGTTTCCTCAGCTGGCTGATGCCAACAGGTGACTGAGCAAGTGGAAACAAGCCAAGCTGCTGCAGCCAGAACAAGATCTGTATTGCAAGACACAGTCTCAGGCTGCCACCTTTTAGGTTTTTTTAGGGTTTTTTAGCTCTAGTTTCATTTGGAATTGTGGAAGGAATTGTCTTCTTCCTTACAGTACGTGTTTGACTTGATCTGCATAAGAAGACAGTGATGTTTATTTCTTTCTGCCTGTGGGTTTTTTAGTTCTTAGATAGATATTAGAATTTGCTGTTTCGGTCTACAGATTTGATTACTGAGTCTTGAAGCATGATTGAAGAATGGCTACCTGTTTAAAGTCTGTCACTCTCAGTGTTGCTAAGTATCTCTATCTGTAAATACATTGCAATATGAGCACAAGCCTCATTGCATGCAAAGCTGACCATTTCTGTAAAAAATTGAGCTGTCCCATGTTCCGTAGAAGGCTACACTGCAGCTCAGAGCATCATGGTTTCAATGGTTTAAAATGCACAAGATGACCTGGCAAGTCTGAATTTTGTGGGGTCTGGATCAGGTAGGGTAGTGTTGCTGACACTATTTTTTCCCCTTTCTTTTTGTATAAAGATAAAACACTTTTCACCTGAAGTCTCAGGTAGTCTTTCAGAAATGTTCTCTTTATCGTGTCTGTAGAGAATTCTATGAAATACTCTGCTTAGTAGAAATATATTTCCTTGTATGAGTTTTGAGGTGAGGTCTGAATCACTAGTGGTTGAAATACTACCTCATGTTAAGAGCCAGTTTTCCTTTCTAGTAGCTGTCCCCTACAGTTCTTTAGTGCACAGAGACTTTTAAGGTAAAACCCACTGAATGTAGGTAAAGTATCTTCAGCTACACACATGATGTGCAAACATACACATTCACACTTCCTGACAGCGGATGTACCTAGAAATGCTCTTCAGCAGCACTGTCACACTGGGTGATGTGATTCTTCCTAGAAATAAAAGAAGGAAAATTCTCGTTAATTTTGTGTCTAAGAAATGAATTGCTTCTTTATTTGTCATGTTAGCTCACAGTAGATGCTAAACCATATTTCCTTCAAAGCACAAATGTTTTAGCATCAAAAACAGGAGATCCCATTCTAAAACAGCAACTTGATAGTGGGTGGTACATGTGATCAGGATTTGTGTCTTCTATAAATAAATAATCTTTTGCTTGATGATTTAACTCATGGTATGATAACAACATTCATTCCACTTTTCATAAAGCAATTCATCAGGCTTGTGCCCAAAATAGAGACAAATATGAATAAAGAGATAAAATTGGTATTACCATGTGCACTTCATGAGACCCATAGCACTAGAAAGGATTTCATGTTTTGTATGCTAAATCCTTCGTCAAGAAGTAAAGTGCTTTTTAAAAGCCACCAGAGTAGTTTGATACACACTTACTTTAAAAGGGAAACTATTTTAATGTTTCTATAAACAGACAAACTATAATCATCATTCTCTTAGAGAGAAACATTCTCTCCAGCCATACCTATCTCTGTGATGGAACTGAAAACAGTTACATAATAGTGGAAGAACCACTACTTAAAAGAGAGATTAAACAAATCTAATTGTTCAGACAGATATTATCCCTGGAAACTAAAGCACATAATATAATGTAGTGATTATTACCTTCTCTATCACAGTTAGGAATAATAATAGGTCTTCAGAGACAGATTAAAGAGACTCCTAGGTTTGCTTTATAAGTGCAGAATGCTCAGTGAATGCTCTAAGGATAGTGGTAGGAAAACACAGTAAGACAGTTGCCAGCAAGTAATGCAGACACACCCCTTTTCCAAACCAGAGATGAAAAACACATCATTGTACAAAAGCTAAAATTTAGCACATGCTAAAATGCCCTATCTTGGCCTCATTACGCCTGTGGGACAGGTGGGTTTTGAACATGTTTTCTGCCTGTGCTGGAATTGTTATGCATGGTCCTTCAGAGGCATTGTCTCTCCTCTCTTCCTCACCTCTTTCCTCCTTGCTCCTGCCTCCAGCACACCCCAGACTACCCCCTCCCTTATTTCCTGGGACTCAGACACACACAAAAACACACACAAAAATCGTTTCCCTAAGCAGCATAGATGTGACCCACTTCCAAAGGTCTTTGGAGTGTTCCTGGGGGTCACAGAAGTTGAAGGGGAGGTGGGGAATATCATCATTGCTGGAGCAGAGCAAGGCATGGTAGTGGATCTGTTACACAAGAGGGCTGGGAAATGGGGCCTCCTTAGGCTGTCAGGAGGACTCAGAGCAGCACACAGGACAAGTGTAGGGCCTATGATCTTGCAGAAATGCCATCATGTCACAACCTAGTGTCACCAGCCCTCTGGCTTGCCACTTCTTCCCTGCTCAGTCCTGGTTATTGGTCCATACTCCAAACTGAAGGTGATGAAACTTTATTAAACAAATTCTTTCTTTTCCTAAGCAGTTTTTAATATTACACTGACTTCATTTTAAGCAACATTACACTGTCAGACCAGCAAGCCGTTTTAGCAAATTCAGTTCAGAAACTACATTTCTTCTTTTGAGTCTCTGTGGAGTCTTTTCAGCTGTGTTTCTACCAAGTGAGAGGGAGGTGGATTAGTCAGAGAGAGCCTCTCTCTGCAGTGGGGATTGAAGCCAGGCTTCAATCAATATGCTGTCTGTAATTCTGTCCTCTCCAACTAATCTGTGGCAAATATGTCAAGCTTAGTCATACAGCTGAGAAGAAGTTTTTTACAAAACTTGAAGAAAATTTTTTAGGTTGTTTCAGAGTCCCACACCTGAAGAACAAGCCATGAAGTAGTAGGTTCTTAGTGAAGCTGGCAAGATTCCACTTTGAATCCTTGTGAACAGTTTGAAACAAGAGATGTTCTGTGAAACTGGAAGACCATGAAGTGACACTGAAGAGCTTGACTCTACATACTGCACCATACATTCTGTAGCTATATTCCCTCATTTTACTCAAAAAGAAAGGACAAAAATAAATGAAAAACAGTCAAAAAGATGTCCTGAAGATCATGTGAAAGCCTTGTTAGAGAAAACTGAACAAAAAAATCGAGTTTAAGAACCACTGTAAGGAACATTAAAAAAAAAATCTACAAATAATCTTTCATGAGATTTAAATGCTTTAAGTAACAAAACAGTCCAGCATCTAATGGTCAATACAATTAACAAAATCAGTACAAAAATAGCACAGAAGAAACCACAGGCACAAAAGCAAAATATTTACAAGAAGAATTTTACTTGGATTCAAGGATGCTTCATATGAATTTAAGCATCCTGCTAATTTCTTTTGTGGCATGATTTCTATTAAAGTTAGTGTTTTAAAAGGTTTTACGGGCCTCCTCCAAGCCACTTCAGAACTAATTAGAATAGAATTTGTCTCATCCAGCTTTGGATATCTAAAAGGAAGATGTCTACATGTAGGCCAGTCAGATGCTCCCCATTGATAGTAATCAAATGAAGTGTGTGTTCATCTGACCTGTGCAACATGTTTAGGACAAAGTAAGACCAGTTCCTGGGTGAGATGAGCAGTAGGCCATGCCTCCCCCACGCCTCCACTCTTGTGGAGCCACCTCTGAATCAGGGGAGATGAGGGAAGCATAGCAAAATGCCTTCTTTCTGGAGTGAAAGGAAGACCTGGGGCCACAGTGTGACTCACTGGCTGGTAGATTAAACAGTGCCAGAAAACATTCGTGGGTACTGGAGCTCAATTGTCTATACTGTTAAATTATTAGAATGGTTCCTGGCAGGAATTATTCCAACCAGCCCTTCCCCAGACAGTTCCTAGGCACTGGCAGTTAAGCATGGACCAAAGACCATTCCCAATAAGCAGTTTGCATGCGGTCACCTTTTTTGGGAGGCTGAGAATTTAATAATATGGACATAAGCCACTCTGTACTTTTTGGTCTCAGTGCCAAAGGAACATTTCCTGTCCCATTTAGTTTCCTAGCACAGACATAGCTGCTGTGTTACAGTCTGATCCCTGCTTTGTTCGTGCAGCCGTGCAACTGGGCATTGGTCTGTACTTAAAGTCTGTGGCAAACTGAAATGTAGTGTTTTGTGTCTGTGTTACTCAACCCCATCCCTAAACCACTGTTTGTCTTTTTCAAACTGAATGCTATTCAGACAGCAACTGTATTTGGAAAGGGCTGTATATTGTGAAGATCCGTTTAAATTAAAACAGTTATACAAAAATGAAAATATGTTCTGTAGAGTAAACAGAAATTATATGAGACTGACACAATGCCTAGATCTTCTGTTCACGTTGCCAGTGAGTAGACATTTCCCACTAATTTGATTTTTCATCACAAACTGGTACCATGAAGTGAAGGATTGAAACTCCTTGGGCTAGAGGGTGCTGGATAGCCACATCTGTCAGGTGTAGTAAGGCAGAAAGCTTTATTTCAAAATGAAGTTCTCTTTCTTTATCTGACTCTAAATGAAGCTCTCCTCCTGCTTCTCCCTGAGCACATTTCCTTCTTTAGAGGGTCAGACACAGCCTCAGTAGACTTTTGCAGATGTTCTTTTCCTTTATACTGCCTCTCATATACATGTAATTTCTTTTCATCCTGAAGTGCTGCCTAAATCTATTAACTTTCAAATAGTTAGAAGTAGTGGTCTGCAGCTACTGGTACCCTTCTTACCTGATACCATCCAGTCTTATCTGGATAGTAGAAACATAGAATGTGCACTGGAAAAGGAACTTAGTTACTTCTTTAGGTATCTACTTCTTCCAGTGTATGAATATTCTCAATCTTTTCACATGTGGCTTGATCTATTAAATACAAATGTTACGGGGTATCTTCAGGACAGGCAGAGTGGGGTAAGAAGCTAAAGGGGGGGGGAAAGGAGCTCATTTTGCGCAGGAGCATTTGGAGGCAGTTGGAAGAAGAGAGGACAGGGTGTGAAATTTGAGGGAACTTGGAGGTACAAAGAAGCTGAAGGGGAATGTGAGGGACAGCAGAACACATGGGATGTAGCGGGGCAGCAGGCTGTGTCCACCCAGGTGTGCACAGGAGCAGCAGGGAATTAGGCATGTTTGGTGATGCTGTCAGGGGACCACTGGTGTGTGCGTGGCAGGAATGCGGAGGTAGGCAGGGGAAAGAAGCCAGGAGGTCATGGGACATCTGGGAGAAACCTGGTGGATGTAAGAGAGGAGCTGAAGAGACCAGCCAGGGTGAGGAGAAGCAAGGAGGAGGCAGTGGAGAAAAGTTGCTTAGGTGAGAGGACTAAAATGCAACATGGTCACTAAAGTCTACAACCTCCAAAGTATTTTGGAGTCTTGCACAATTTAAGATCTCCATCAGCACATGAACATGAACCCTTTTCCTACAGAGCAATCATGCATTTCATGTATGTCAGATTTTCAGGAGAGATTTAAGTGAGATGTACTGATGCAGCTGCTTGCTTTTTTCATCCTAAAAATGGGACTTCATCAAGCAGCTCTGTTGGCGCACTGTCACTCAGGGAGACCTTGTTTCCCTGCTGGTGTGGCTTACCTAAGCAAAGCCTTTTTTCACTCAGAACTGTGCTAAAGAGGAAGTGATGACCTGCTTGTTCAGCCTCACCATATCCTGTGTTCAGAATAATTTTCATTTCTACTTCTCTACAAATGTTAATGGAATGTCCACAAATATTTTCTTGGTTTCTATGGTAAGAGAGAGTGTGAAACTGTCAAAACCACTGTGTCATATACATCATCCTGTGCTTTTCAGGAGAAGACCCTGACCACAAAAGGAGTCATCTGTAGCATTACTTGTGTGCGAACTGACATTTAGTACAGTTTGATCCCTTTCAGGTTCACATTTTGAAACACAGACTTGTATATTACAAACCATAAAGGTTACTTCATCACTTTTATAATGACACATGAATGACAGAGCATATCAAAACAGCTCAACACAGATTCTGTCCTCTCTGACTATAAGGCAATTAGGCATTAGCTGAAATTTAACTGTTAGTCTTTTGGAAATCTTCTATTTTACAGGTTTAGCTTTGCAAATTACTCAAGTAATATCTCCCAGTCCCCTGTGTATGCATGCATGGAGCATAGCTGGGTGCAAATGGTTGGGGAACTGTGCCAGTAAGGGGTCACATGGGAGAAGCAGCCACCGTGCTGCACGCTTCCGCAGCTGTCTAAAAACAGCACTGTTCCCCTGAGCAAGCACGGACACGGGCATGAGCCATGGTGCATCTCTCGGGAAAGGAGCAGCTGTCCTGTGCCACACTTATCTGGGAAGGACTTCAGTTTGGGGCATATGGTCCACAGCCATGCATCCCCCAGTTCTTTGCCTTTGAGAGCGCAGAGCCCTAATGTTGCAGGGTTTGTGGGATTGGGGAAAATAAATCATCCTTATGCTCTGTGTGAGAACAGCCATGTGGATCTCAAACCAGGAATCATGAGGTTTGGTGGTATTCCCACAGATCAGAGATTACACAGCTCTTCTCCTGATACTACACCCAGCCATTCACAAACAGTAATGGGTTGAAATTGTTGTATCTAATTTCTCAGAGCAATATTACTTCAGTAAGCTTTTCCACAAATGTACTGCGATAATAAAAGCGTAGTTCAGTTTGAGAGATGTATCTGCATTAGGAAAAATAACATGTTTTAGGGGGAATTCTATCTGATTCAAGACAGGGCAGCTCCAGAGAGGATCCCTGACCTCTGGTTATATTTGTCTTCTTTCCTTGGAGTTAATCTCTGAAGAAACTTCTCTGGTTTTTATAGAGAGAAGTGTTTCATAAAAGCATCACTGGTATGGTAGCAAATCAGAAACAAGACAAACGGAGCTAAGTAATGCCCAACTTCCACAAAAGTGGAATCTGTTTCTGTGAATGGGTATCTGGAAGTGTAACTTGCCAGTGCAGTACTTTGTACTGTGTTATTGAACTGTTTCATAGGCAAATTTTCTATATAAACATCAGTGTTTAAAAGAACTGTTAGCAAATACAACCACTCTTGCAAATATCCATGAACCTCCTATCAATAGCCATTCAGTGGTTCCGAAGGCTGTCAGGGCATGTAATGATAGTAATAAATGTTGTATTTACTTTTGTTTCATCTGACTTTGACCAGCAAATTCGGCTGATTACTTCCATTGTTATTTTTCTTTAGAAGACAATTACATTGTTATCATAAAAAACCCCACTATTATTACACATTTCTTTGTGTTGGTCTTGAAATTCTGAACTCACTATCCTAGTTAACATAATTTAAAAAGTTATTTTCATTCTTACAATTTTCTTTGTTTCTATCATTTTTGTTTCAGAATTTTGATTTGGTTCATGCTCCTCCTGCATGTTACATTTCCCACCTTCATGTTTGTTGAAGAAAAAAACAATAATTGTAGAGACCCTCCCAGGCCCCATATTAATTGTCAGAGGTTTAAATTGTAGCACAGAGTAAGAAAATACTGGCACTTAGCTGATGGTCATGTGTTGTTATGACTGGATTATAACTGTATTCAGGAGGAGAATACTCCTGTGGCTCTGAGATTATATTCTATAAAGATAGTAGCTCACACAGGACTCTGCAGAAGCTCATTGTGTTCTTCTGCAAATATCCTGAAGATACAGCCAGCCTCATCTGTGTTTGGTCTACTTGTGGGATACAAAAGGATAAATATAAACTGTCCCATGTCTGTGGGTCCAGTGAGCAGGACTTATCAAAACCGATGGAGTAGTGCCAGTAAAATTCCCACTGGGTCTCTACAACGTGTTGTGACATAACTACCAGGATAAGAACAGCCTGAAAACAGGAGCTTTCCATGGCATATGTCCATGGGAAAGAGTGTGTCATTTGAATATACAGGGTGAGAGAAGTTAACTGCTGGTCTAACCGGCAGCACATGGGCAGAGACAGTCACACAACTGTAAAAGTCAGGAATCCACCAGGAATACTTGTGCTGTGTTGCTTAGTTAAAACCTGACAGTTTAGGGTTCCTTTGTGTGCAAGGAAACCACAGTAGACAGCAATGATACCTTTGGTAAGGAGCAGCTTTGAGAAGGGTTTGACTTTGTCTGTATCCAACTGTTTTTAAAAAGTTCTAATTTCTTCAGTTTCTTCAGAGAGGACTTTTGACACAGGTCAGACATGTTTACCCTAATTGGCCCATGCACTTGAATTAACCTCATTTCTTTTGTAGAAACCAGTACATAAAACCATAAAGAGGTGAGGACAGACATGCTACAGTTCTGATTTGTCCTATGGATAAACCCACAGCATTCCCTGGCTTGTTTGTTTCCCCTTTGGCTCTGGTGACTACATCTATATCCACAAAAGTTAAGAAAACAAGGCCTTGTTCAATTGACTTGCCCTATGGAGTGTCCAAATCTCCACTGGAAAGTGTTTGGGATCTGTAAGCTGCAAAAGCTTCAAAGAGTTGGTGGTAGTGTGGTGTGGTACTATGACTGTCACACCAATGCTGTGCTCTGAAACTACAGATTTGTTGTACCCTGAATTGCAATGTTCTTGACAAGAAATGGTCTCACTTTCTGAGTCGTCATCACTGCAGCTATGGATACCGAGATTTTCCATACAGAATCCTTTTCTGTGTGCTGGCTAAACCACTTGGCCCTAATGTGTGAGTTTTTACAATATAGATTAAACTAAGTGGACGCTGTACATACAACACTTAGGAGGTTGTAATTCTTCTGCTAAGCACTCTCTTTCCTGTTCCTTTTTGTTTTGCAGGTTGTTACTTTGTGGTATAGAGCTCCTGAAGTCTTGCTTCAGTCCAGTTACGCAACAGCAGTTGATCTTTGGAGCGTTGGCTGCATATTTGCAGAAATGTTCCGTCGAAAGTAAGAAATGCAGTTTTATTTTCTTCACACTTTTCATTTAAAAAAATGTGCAATAATGCCTGTTACAATACACTGAATCAGTTTATATTGGAAAGGCCTGGTATGATATTTTATTTGCAGCGCAAAATATAAATGCCCATTGCAAATTCATACTTGTTGCTCTTGGAGTCTCTTTTGATGGGAGTCTGCCTCAGCTCTTGGTAAAGCTTGCATGAGCATTATTGTATTCTGGTTGAATCTGAATCCAAATGCAGATAAAACGGGGTGACAGAGGCTGTTGATCAATTTGAGTAAAGCTGGATTCTGGAAAGGATTTAGCCTGAGGAAGACAGGGCACTGTGGTGAGCAGAGTCTTCTTGCTCTGCAGTTTGTGCATTGAAGCATCAGGTGTTTGCCTGCAGTTTGCTCTTGGGATATTTGAGATCTAAGAAGTCACTGTAAAGTTGTTTTCTAGAGGTAGGAAACAGAGGTAGGATTCTTAAAGAATAAGTTATGTAGCCTGAGGTTAGGGTAACAGAGATGTTAAATGTAGTCAAGTCCCCCCTCCCTCCCCGCCCCCCAGATAAATGGCTTTTTTTTAGCTGATTCTGTGAAATCAGAACTATCTAACTACAAAATATTACAGCTGGATGCAGGTGAGCTGTGAATGCAAGAGTTCCTCTTGAGTACTGGTCTTTGCCTGTGGAAAGACACTGATGTGGAGGTTGTACTGTGTAGGGTGTGGAGAGGACCAAACCTGCAAGAATTTTAACAGGGTAAATCTGTCTTGATACGAATCCAATCACATGCATTTTGGTTGAGCTAAAGGCAAAAAGTGGGTGTTGTCATCACCTGGGTGATCTGCATGTAAAAACTGTATAGCTTTTTGTAACACCCATGGTGAAGCCAAAGGATATACAGAAAGAAAATGTGAAAGAAAAGTATATTCTGGGCTGCCTAAAACCCCAAATCAGTACAATTTACAAGGAGACGCAATACTGTAAGGGCCTTGAGAAACAACTGTGTAATTTATACAGTAAGTTCAAATACTAATTGAAGTCTTGCAAAATAACTTTGGGGTTTTACTACTTATTAATGTTATATGGAAAAATCATTTTTCTTGGGCTTCTTGCCTGGGCAAATGGCCTGGGTAGAGCTATCCTCCACCCTCTCTGTCTCTGACTCAGAAATGAAGTCAGAAAATGAGAGGAAAGAAAAGAATGAGGATTTTAGGAATATCATTTAAACTCTCCATTGCAAACTTTTAAAGATTCAGCCTTAGCCCATATTCACAATAGCATTAAGCTGCTGCTTGTTTCTCTGATTCAAATAGCAGAGTCAACAACTTCATTTTTTCATTTTCAGTAAGAGTGATACAGGCCAAAAAATGCAGAACTTTATTACATGCTCAAAACTTTTTTTTCTTCTCATTTAATTGGAAGCATTTTGACAGATAAGAAATGCTGCCATATACAAACTCCACCAATTTAATTTAATTTTTTCTTGTAATGGTGTATGAGTTTTGCTGAATCTCCAAATCCACACAGTAAATTAAATTTTCTACTTATATACAAATGCGAATGTTACATTAATATTAGAAAATCAGTATTTTTTTCTTACAGAAATGAGATCTGATTTGACCCAGAGTTCAATAAAACCAGGACTTCTATTTTTCTTGCCAAATGTAGGGTCAGTCTGACATTCTCAGTCTTATATTTGGGAGACTGTCAAAAACTGTAGAGGTCAGGAATCTGCCAAGTCTGTATGTACTATGTTCTTTTGTTGCAAACAATATGACTACTGCATGCTTCAGTGTACAAGCATGATTTGGAAGACTGTTCGCAAGGCTCTTTTCCATAAAGCTACAGCAAACAGCACTGGATGGTGTCTCCGTGGGTTAACATTGCAATACTCTCTGCATGATCTGTGTTGTCTTTCGGATTCTTCTGGTGGATTGCAAAAGAAAGCCCATGTTACTGTGACCTTGGTAGCAATAAAATGTAAAATTTTGCAAACTCCGTGGATTATATCCCAAAGACTGAATAAATGCAATCGCAATTTTGCTGGGAAATGGTAGTGCCCTTGGGTAATCACCAATTTGTATTTCCACTGGTGTTGATAGGATAAGAGTGTGAGAATGCAGCTAAAACTTGTGTGGTAGACATGGGTTTGATATTAAAACAACCTTTTCATTTTGCTGTCCTACTGGGTACTTTTCTGCCTTCTTTTCCTACTCTCTTTTGCTTTCTCTTTTAAAGAACTGAAAGGTCTGTCATTTTTAAGAAACATACTGAGACTCCTCTGGGCATTTTCATATCCCAGGGACTTCACTGGAATGGGTTTCAAAATAAAACACTACACAGCATCACAAAACATACCACAATCCTGTTCATGTCAAGGAGACACTGGACAGTTTGAGTTTGCTTGAATAGTTTTGTAGGCTGTCACAAACATAGTGAGGGTGCTTTAAGTCTCGATAAGCGTAGGAGAAAAGTGAACTCTGTATGAATGGTCCAGTCTATATGCTACACGTCACTGTCTTTTAAGTGGATGGCACCTCAGTTTAAATCACCCTTAACCTAAAACAGCTTAAGACAAATGCAAACCACGTATTTGTTTAAGAAGTAGATCTGAAAGTATATACAGAAGTGTATAAAGGACTTAGACACAAAAAATTAAATAAATACATCTCTGTCTAGATACACCTAGAGTAAATTTGAACATTTCTCTCATCTTGGCTGATTCAGCTAAAAAATGACACTTTTCATCTCTGTTCCTCCCGCAACCTGAGGTTTGTATAAAGTCACAGCTATTCTAAAACCTCACATTTTAATTCGGTATGGATTTATAGGCTTCTGCAGAGATGAATGCATAGAGTTTGTATCCTAAAATCCCTCAGTTGGATTCCCAAGGATCCTGTTCTATTTACAGATCAGCAATAAACTGCTCAATAGTCAGGTGTATGTTATGTACACAGAAACTATTCTGCTCTGTGTGTCTTCTCTGTTCATGTGCACTGCTGATGACAGCACCCCCAAAATAAAGCATTACTTGAAAAATTCCTTGTATGACAGCTCCAGTTTTTAAATTTCCTGTCTAATTAAACAGTTTGCAGTGACTTCTAGACATTTGGATGGAGTGTCGTTATCTAATGAAAGTGTAAACATATTTGTCATAGTGCCTGTTTTCTTTGTGATTTAAAAACTCTGGTGCGTGGATAGTAAAGACCAGTGGGGAAAATTGTAATGTATGCTATGGCTTGCTACCGTATCAGAGAGTCCTTCAGAGATACAGCTGGCAGGATTGACAGGGGCCTGAGGGCATGGGGACATCCTTTGGCTTTTTTTAAATGTTTAGATAAAGATTTTAATTGCTTTTAAAAAGGTTATGCTTTGAGGCTGAGCATTTTCCAGACCAGTAGGAAAGGGCTTTGTACCTTCTACTCAGTGAACACCTCATTAAAGAGAAAGGCTAAAGTGGAAGTAGCATCCACTTCTGTCTGGATACGTAAAACTCTTCCAGCTGGCTCAGGGAGTGTAGTTGGGTCCTAAGCAGGAAGCCATGACCTGTGTTTTAGGGAAGAAAAGGCTGTCTGTCTTCTTGCTTCAGTTAGGTAATACTTAATCCAGGTGAATGAGGATGAAAGGGGAAAAAGACTGGAATCCCAGATACAGAGCTGGGTGAAATGCTCTATAAAAGAGAACTCGGATCACCAATCTTGGTTTCTCTTCTGAGTAGTTAGTCTTGAGAAATGTCAGAATGTTTTGGTGCTTCGTGGCTAGTGCATCTATACATGCCCGGTTTTCAAAACCCCGCTCCTGTATGATTTCAATCCTGCACAGACTAGGAGGTTGGTAGGTGTGCATGTGGGACTCAGGAGTCAGGCTATCTATGTAACAATTCCAGCTAGGCACATTTAACTATAATATTAAACAAGCAACTGAGTTTGTCTCCCTTTGGAGTAAATACAGAGCTAAAAATCATCAGAAGAGACTATGAATTTTTGTAGCCTCTGTTGTATTCACAGCCTGGTCAAGCTGAAGAAGTCATACGCTAGAGGGTGGCCAGTGTTATGCCTGCATGTTTACAGGCACCAATTCAAACCCAAAACTGGAAAGACACTCCTCTCCCAAAACCCTTTTCCACCTCTCCAAAGCAAAAGTAAAACAGTATTATCTCAGAGCAACAAGCTTCATCTATCCAGGAGGGAGATTAATTCCGATCACATGGGTTTCTTACTGAGACTGTT
The DNA here is from genome assembly GCF_000738735.6 of Corvus cornix cornix. Classification (NCBI taxonomy): domain Eukaryota; kingdom Metazoa; phylum Chordata; class Aves; order Passeriformes; family Corvidae; genus Corvus; species Corvus cornix. The sequence continues at coordinate 56,125,689 of NC_046333.1, forward strand.
CATGCACCAGCACCATGGTGTTCTAATCAGCCTGCTGTTGGTAAAATCATCAGTCCCAGAAATTCATAAGCCGCAAAATTGGCACGAATAGTATGAGGTTATTATTTATTCATTTTAAGTATTAAATCATGTTTTTAGCAGTTGTCTCATTTTTCAGCCTACTCTGTCAACTCCTAATACATGTGAGACAGTTATTGCATTACCAACTGTGCTTGAAAATTGTAACAGCAGATAAGAGATGTGTGACTCTACTAAAATACCTGTGGTGGGCCAAGTTCCCTGGTGGACACAAACAGCAGACACAGGGAAACAAGCTATTGGCATTGTAAGTCATCTGTCAGTGGTATAAATGTGTTCGATTAGAGAAGTTACATTCTTGTGTGTAGAAAAAATGCGAGCCTGGGACTTCGTTGTTCTAGATAATGTACACAGATGTGATAAAATCAAAACTTAGAGCCTTGTCTGGTGACGTGAACACTGGATTTGGGACCTACAGGCTGCCTAGAATCATAAAACATCAGGTTTAAATAAACTAGCAGTACACATACTCAGCTACAATGTCTTAGGGTATTGAGTAATTGTGGATCATCTAAAGCACTAAAATATAGTAAATCTTTATTCCCCTTTCCAAACAAGCCATAGGTTATTAGTACAGTTTGAAGTGCCATCATCAGGTCCATTGCATGTACTTTCTTGTGTCGACTATAAAAACCAGGTGGTAGAATGGGTCTGTGGAAGGAGACCATGAGAATAGTGCGGCCAGCAGCACTGGGGAAGTGATTGTCCCTCTGTACTCAGCACTGGTGAGATCGCACCTTGAGTGCTGTGGTCAGTTCTAGTTCCCTCACTTCAAAAAGGACATTGAGGTGCTGGAGGGTGTCCAGAGAAGGGAAATGGAGCTGGTGAAGAGTCTAGAAAACATGTCCCATAAGAAGCAGCTGAGGGAACTGGGATTGTTTAGTCTGGAGAAAAGGAGACTCAGGGAGACCTCATTGCTCTCTTCAACTGCCTGAAAGGAGGTTGTAGTGAGGTGGGGGTCAGTCTCTTCTGCCATGTCTCAAGTTGAAAGGACAAGAGGAAATGGCCTTAGGCTGAGCCAGGGAAGGTTCAGATTAGCTATTAGAAAAAAAAATTTCAATGTAGGAGTGATCAGGCATTGGAATAAGTTGTCCAGGGAGATTGTGGAGTTACTGTCTCTGGAAGTGTTCGAGACAGATGTGGCACTTGAGGCTATGGCATAGGAGCGATTGCGGTGGTGCTGAATTGATGGTTGGATTTGATGATCTTTAAGGTCTTCTCCAACCCTGATGTTCCTGTGATTCTGAGAGGGGAAACCCACTCAGAATGTGCCCTTCACTTCTACCTCTACCTGACTCGTGAGCAGAGGAAGAGCAGTCAGCTCTGCAGCTGAAATTTCAGTTAATGCTTTGTGGGATGAAGGTGCTCAAGTGATTGCAGACAGAAATAGCCAAGTGTAACAGGAACACCTTTTTTTAAGCTGTCTCCAAAACTTGAAGCTGGATAGGGAAGTTTGAACTTCTGCCACTGAGTAAAAAGAGTAACTCTCTTTAGCTGGATCATGTGGTAAAGTCTTGGCTTCACTGAAATCATTGCTGAAATTAACCCTGAGTTCAAAGGAGTTGTAACCTCTTCAGAAACAAGTCAGTGTGACAGGGTGGCACAAAGAGTGGCAAAGCTATTTTCTGTTAATGTGTACAGTACAGCACTTGAAGCGATCGCTGTAAAAGACAGTGCTGCAAACCAGCAAGGAAGGAAGGGTGTTGCATAGTGGTGTCCCAGCTTCCATGCTTTGCACGTCTTTCAGTGATGCTGTACAAGCTTTCAGTTGTCTCATCTGTGACATAAACCCAGGACTGTGAGACTTTCGTTTAAAATAAGGGTTGCAATGTATGTGGGAGCTATTAAGAACTGTCAGCTGAGAGCTGAGGCTGGAGGGTGGAATTCACAGTGTCTCTCTTCTGGCATCCATGAGGCTGCATAGCACCGGCAAAAGAGTGTGTGTAAGTTAAATTTGCATGAATTTAAGCTACTCTGGAAGTATGATTATTGTCATCAGTCTGTTAAAATACCACACACACAAACACATACACACATAACAAGGTAGCTTCAAAGGAAGTCAGGCCATGAGTATGTGAGCTACTGTATGCTTGTCCTTACCCAGAGAAGGAGGTGCAACTCCCATTTGTTACCAGAGGCAACAAAGTGATAACTTGTAACAGAGCCTGTAGGTTCCGTGGTGCTTTGAACAGGACGGGCTTTTCTCTCCGAAGAGATCTGCAGTCCAGTTCTTCCTTGAGTCTGTCCTAACTAGCATCAGTTTCATCATGTGCTCATTTGGTCTGAATTAGCTCCTCCTGTAGGTGCTAATCTCTCACAGATACAGGCTTTTAAGGTTGCACTTTTAAAAAAAAAGTAGGTATACATCTGGCAATGTGTGTTCAACAGAGAGCCACGGGTTCTCAATGGCCTGAGTGTGTTCTTCATCTGGAGATTGAATAGGACAGTGGGCTTTGAGGGAAATTGTTCACAGAAATATTGCTATTGCAGAGAACTGCTTGGAAATTTAGAAGTACTATGTCCTCTTCTCCTGATATATCCTGGGTTAGTCATTCCTTATGATGAGTTGCTTTGCTGTTGAATGGTCTTGAAGAATAATCAATACGTAACTTTGCAAATGCATATCTGACAGGGGGCTTTGTTTATGTGTGCTAAATGACCCTCACTACAAATTAAGTAACAGTATGTCATTACTTAAATTTTTATTTCCATTAATATTATTCAATTAGCCAAGCCATTGGAAGCACAGAAACATTTGTTTAAAGCCTGTACTCAACAGTAAAGTATCATATACTGAAACATTATCAGCAAATACTTTGCAGTTGAATATAGAGCTTATTTTTCTAAGTATAGGACATATTCCTTCCACAGCCCAAGTGCATCAGTGATGTGGCTGCAGATACTTGGGTTTGGATGGGAGCAGAACAGAAAGACTACATATTCATGTAAACCACCATAAACAGAACTGTCTGAAACTGAAACTGAAATGGATAAACTTAGTCTGATTTCTATAGCAAAGGATTATATTCCTTGTCTTTTTAAAATTTGCTTTATTTGCACACCATTGTGAATTGTCAACAGACTGGGTTTTTAACTTCTTGCTGTGTGTATGGATATTGCAGATGAAATCCTGGACATACTGAACATGAGAAAGAAAGACAACTCTGATTGATAGTAGTGAAGACTTCAGTTTTACTTTACCTTTCTGCACATACAAGAACAGTACCATGAGCACAGTCTGAAAAGAGGCTCTGAAGATAATAAGGAGCATCTAAAATATGAATACTGCCATGCAATAAACTGTGAGGCATATTTCTATGACACAGTCTCATTTCAGATTCATTTTCATTCCTTGTCAGTTATTTTCCTGTGCTTCAGCGTATCTGATCATTTAGTTCTTGCTGTTTTAAGTGGGCATGGTAGCTATGCAGCAGTAGGAATATTTGGCTTTGCCTACTAGATCCTGTATTCCTCCATATGGAAAATTTCTACTGCTTTTCAGTTCTTAGCTTAACTTTTCCTTCTCATGCTGTGGTCTCTTATTTTCAGCACATTTCTGAAATGTCTTTCAAAAGCAGAGAAAAGATCTGTAATATATTCTCAGTCTTCTTTAGGTTGGAAAGAAGAGAGAACTAGAGACAGCAGCACAGGAATCTGTTAACAAAAGAAAAAATAGGATGTATAACTGGATGTTGGGAGGGAAGGTATAACAAAACAAACACAGTAGAGACATGGCAAAATGCAACTGAGTAGGTACAGCTATGAATGCTGCTTATAAGTTACGTTTTCTATATAAACTGCCAAATATTTTAAGTATGGTTTAAGAGAGAACTGTTCTCTTTATCATGCAGCAATTTAAACACAGACTTTGCAATCACATTATCTGGTGTTTTCCAGTGAACCTGAAACCAGGATATCTAGTGGACCAAGAGCTCCAAAGTGTAATCATTCACTTGTGTGCTTGCTTACAGTTAGATCTTGGTAGCACAAAGAACTAAAATAACAACTTATTTTTTCTGTTTTGTCTTTAGTTTTAAGAAGCAATGGTGGATGTTGCAGCTTAGAACTGTAGAAGCTACACAGCTTTATTTGCAACCTTTGAACCAAAGTACTGTACAGTTCTGGCCTGAGTCTCTTTTGCCATTTTTGGAAATTATCTTGTTTTGTTACAAGAATGATTTAAGTTGCAAGTGCCATAAAAGTTCACCAAAGTCCAGACCAACTGTACTGGAAGAAGGTTTGTTCCTTAGAAAGATCTTGTCAGCATTCAAAATTCTGTGCTTTGCACTTTTCATCCTTTATTCTTCTGCCATTCATGTGCATAGGGGTGTGTGGGAGGCTGATTGTTTTTCCAAACTAGACGTAATAAAATGAGATTTTTTCTTCCTCCCCAGATAAGTGGCCAGCCTATTACAAAAATTTTTTTCAAGTATTTTTAAAGGTGAATGGACACAAGCCACGGCTTAGCTTAGTGACCTTAGTGATCTGATGGAACAACAATAACACTCTGCTTCACACTTAAAGAAACTTAACATAAAAGGACTGCACTTGTTCCTGTTATTCCAGTGTGTTGGACAATGAGGATTGTTTTCTGTTTAACCTGATCTCCAAGGCATAATTTCCATTGGCTTTAGGCAAAGGACAAACACACCTTAATGGAGAGAAGGGCAAACAGAATAATGCTGTAATTATCGAGTATGAAATAAATGCATTTCCAAGACAGCATCACCTCATTAAAAGTAAAATACCATGTTGTTTTTTAGTTCATATTTTCCCTCAAGCCTTTTCTAGTTCATATCTGTTCGTCTGCAGTTGGGGTGATTGATAGCCGTTAGTCAAATCCAGTAACTGTATCGGTTTGTGGTTGGAGATGAGTGGTAATGCCAGGCCATTCACTTGTGGTTTTCCTTCTAGCTTCCAACTGTGCCAGACTTTCAGTCAGAGGAATAGATCTGTTGGTAAGGGAAACTGTTGATAAACCATAGAAACCAAAAACTGCCACTACCCATGACAGAAAACCAGAAGGGAACCCCGAAGCAGTGGTACAAAGTCCCACAGAAATGGTGTTAGCTGACCAAGTTTAGTTTGACTGTTAGGTTCAGGTGGGGGGTCGTGTCAGGCCAGGCAGTGGCCAAGGGACCGGGACCCGGTGGCTCTGGGCTGGCAGCCAGTGGCTGCACACAGCTCAAGCCCAGATGGGACCTGACAAGAGAGGTCTCCTCCTGGAAAGCCTCCCATAGCTTCTTCATTGTAAGTGGCACAACACTAGTCTGAAATCCCCCTGAACACATAGTCCTTAAAAATATATATGTTCCTCAGAGGTGCAACGTTCCAGTCTGTGACAATCTGAATTAGTCTGGCCAGAGGTCAGAGGAAATGACCTCGTGGTTAAGAGAAAGACCACAACATGTCAGTCATGATGTAGGTATTTGTAAATCCTTGGTATTAACATTATAGCATTTGTAACGAATATTTGGAAATGCAGCTGGCAGCAGAAACATCTGGATCTGAGCTGTGCTAGGCACAGCTGCTGGCCAGTTGCTGTGAAGGTGCACCACCTTTGTGTCTTCTGGAGCATCTCAAAGACAAGTTCATGCCTGTGATAAGCCAGAGCAGCCTGAGGGCTGCCTTGGTGAGACCCCCAGCTGCAGATTGTTTCTGGCAGTCACTCCATCAGCCAGGGAACAGGAGAGAAGCAGAGCAGTGTCATCCGTGCCCCTTGCTCTCTAGCCTGAAGAGGGATAGCCAGCTGTACACTGCCCAAAGACTTTCCATTTGAAAGGGTCTCCTGGCTCTTTCACACAGCTTCCCTCTGCAGGAACTTGGCTGAGAGAGACTTTGCTTTTTGCCTAGAGTTTGGCCGAGGGAAGCTCTGTGTACTTTCGTTTGACTCGTAATACAACTAAACATGGTTTTTATTTACTTTTCTCTTTCATAGGAAAATGGCTACAAAAAGGTATTTAAATTCCTGGGATTCTTCCCTGGACACTGGTGCACTCTGGAGAGGGGATAAAAAGACTAGACTTTAACCGTGATTCATGTTGCTGAGTTCCCAAGTGTGGAAGATTTTTTTCCAAATTAAGTGTCTAGTCAGACATTTTGATCTGGGCAGCCTTTAGTGAGTTTTCTGTGTTTGATTGTCCAGAAAAGGAATCTAATAATTGACTACCATTGGTCAGTCATAAAGACAGTATGTACTAGTTGAGAAGTATATAGGACAAATCTGTCTCGTCTTTTTCAACAGCTTCAGACTAGCACTTCTCCATATGTAATTGGTCACCAAGGCTGTTAGATGTTCTTTCCACCTAAGAAAACTCCATAAATGTGCATGAGAGAAGTGGAAAGCAGACAGACCTAACGGAACATTCAATCTCTGGAGTTTTAAAACAGCTAAGGATAGCAGAGCAAAATGTAACAGCTTTCTGAGATGTTGTACTACTTTGTACCAAGTAAATAATTGGCTGTGAGAGGGGACCTCAAAATGTCAATGAGAAAGGAAGAAGTTTGATATTTAGATTTCTGGAAAACAATTTCTCCAAGGGAGTCATGGTGCTCAAAGGCAGCTCCCCACTGCCTCTGTGGAAAAGCTTACCTACGCTGCAGGGTTCAGACCACTGCAGAGAACTTGCCAGGTGGTCTAGGAGTCTGTGCGTTGTCTGTAGTTGCAGATGTCAAAGACCTAGATATAGAGTCCTAACTTGGTGAGGAAAGGGAGGTGGCCACAGCCTCTCCTGCGTGCATGTGCCACCTGCCACAGAGCAGCACGTGTTACCCATGTGTAGCTGGAGCCCACCTTTGCCATCAGGGGGCTGGTGTTGGCAGGATACAGCTCACACTAAGTCACAGTAGTTCCTGTCCCTTCTTCCTTCAATTGAAGCCAGAGTTCGCCTTGTGCTATGAAAGCACGTGTTGTTGCATTGCTTCTAACTTTTGTTTGCACAAGGCCTGTGGCACTGCCATTACATTTGCTTGCTTGCTCTGCCTGACCTGCTGGCCCTGTATAAATGAGTCCAGGTGAGACACAGCCACCATGGTATGCTGACTGCTAGAGACAGAGCCAGGATTTGACAAGTAGAGAGCTCTTGGTGTCAGCATGTGACCTGCCTGGCTGCTTTCCTATGCTTATGGCATGCTTCGTTTTGCAGTGTTTTAGGAACCATCTGTCTGGCATGGTCAAACCATGTGACTTCTTCCAGAAATGCATACATAATTTGCTCTGCTTTCCTTTTATAGATGCACTGAATGCATTCTGTCCAGATGCACCTCTAAGAAAAACTCTGAGTATTTCTTCTTTTACTTAAATATTCTCCATATTCATAGCTTCTCTCGTAACATATCTAAGTTTGCCAGTAGTAAGTGCTTTTGGAATATAGACATTTGTCAAATAAGAATTTCATCCAAGGGATTACTTCATTTCCACTCATTTATTCTACTGAGCTGGAGTAAATTGGCATGAAGATTCAGTTACTATTGATTTTTTTCACTGAGTCTGAATCAGTTACCTAAAGGTACATGACTCAATGAGCTATATCATCCAGAATTTCACCAACTACAGTGAATTATCAGATATTTTTTATTAGATTATGTCCATGAAACAGGTTTTATGATTATGTCAGTACAGCATACACACTGTTCTATACAATCGAATAATTTTTTAAGTGCTCTTTATATCCAAATAATTTGAGAGCAAGCTTTCAGCATCTAAAGAAGTATACATAGCAGGAGATTTTTCTGTAATGTTTCTATCTGTAGCTGTTAAATTAAGCCTGTTTGGCAGTGCTGAATCATACTGTGCTGCTGTAAGAATGAAGATGCTCAGTTAAACCTAGATCTCATCAGACCATTAGCAATGAAAGAGTACAGGTACAGAGTCAGAACCGTATTCTAGGTGGGTGTCCTACCCACTCAAGCATAGAAACAGTCTTGCTTGCTTCTCTCTTGCCTTGGAATCATTTTTCCATTCCTGAGGAGTAATTGCAAAAGGAGAGGTAGGTGTTGCTCATCTCCTAGATCTTCTAAGAGTTTGATTTTAAGGGAATTTTGCTGGAAAGTGCGAGTGGATTTCAGAGAGGGCCCAGACTTTTTAGCAAACTCTTTATTTTTGGCAAACCTGCCAGCCACAACTGTATGAAAAGCAAGGCGTAAAATGGCTTACCATGGGAAGAGGCTTTTACTTGATTATTCACTTACTCCAGAAGAGGATTCTGGTTTTTTTCTTTAATTCTGAACAAATTAGGGGTTTTTTTTCTGTAATGGCAGCCATCTCCATCTGGATCTTGAGCACTACTCCTTGTAGTGCGCATGAAGGTGTTGAACACTGTGGTAATGTGGGGACAGAAAAGTTCAAGATACGGGGTGATTCAAGGAGCTACATGTGCTCAGTACTTCAAGGACTGAGGAAGTGTTCATTCTGTAAATACAGAGTTGTGTGCTCTTCCAATTAATATGATGTCAAAAGCCAATAGAGTTGTGCCACAGACAACACAAAAGCAAGGCTTCTGGTTCAGTAATGGCAAAGGAGAGACAACAGCATCAAAATCGTTGCAAAAATAATTTGGGGAGCCTTGCAACACACAAATCTGGAGCACAAAATGTGCTGCCGCTGCATAGAGGAGGGTGGCATCTGAGCAGTGTCACCACCTGGAAGTTAGGTTTTGGGTTTTAAACCTCTTTAATATAAAAATTAACTTACTCTTTCCTTTGGTCAGGATTCAAGTGGGGAAAAAAGATTTTATGTGAAATCACTAAAAGCTGAATAGGATAAATAACCAGCGAGCTCCTAATAGGTGAACTCAGATTTCTATGCACTGTTATGGGCCAGTGAAGTAAATTTCACAGCTTCTCAGCTTGAGTACAGTGTATTGCATGGGATGAAGTATTGCTTAGGGCAAAGTTGTATCTAGTTTAACTGGCCTTTTAAAACTGTATCAGTTTTCCTTGCATGGTTGCTGTACATAACTTCCTACCTTAAATGCTTATCTCAAGCTTTTCTGCAGGTGTTTATTAATTCACTGTAAGCCAGCACAGCTGCTAAAAATTAAAGTATTTTCTTCACACCATCCTTCTAATCCACTTTCATCTCTTTTGACACTCAGACTCAGCAGCTGGGGAAAAAGGTTGAAATTGAAATTTAAACTCTGCTCACATAACAGTTTGCCATTTAGTACTGAAATGTTTTCCCTGCCTTTTTTGTCTGAAGGGTTGTAATCCACTTGCAGAGTTTTTTTCTGGCCAAGAGGGTTTTATTACAGATGAAGGTGATGACACATATTAGTTGTGGGTGGGCACAGTTCGGATGTTTCAGGTTTATCTGAAAATTTAGAGAGGCTTAGAGCCACAGGTGCCATTACCACCTAATATGGAGGCAAATAAAGTGGTCACAAATCAAAACATGTACTTGATGCAACACAGGAGTAGCTGAAGGCCACATGGAGAGAAAACCCAAGGATTCTCTCTTAGCCTTTAATGTTTTCTCAGAAGGGAAAAAAAAAGCTCTTTTTCTTAGATTTCATTCTGTATTGAGAATTTTATGTTCTAGATTGAGAACATCTTTGAATTCTATGTTTCCCTTCAAACATGGGAATTTGACACCTCTTGAAGCTCCCTTCTCTGAAGTCTCACAGAGTGCCCATGTGCAGCCTCCATTACCTCATTGTCACGTTGTCACTATACTACTGCAGCTGATAGAAAAGATTGACTTTCAGAATTTCTCTGATGCTTTTGTAGTCAGATACTTGCTTTTTTGCCTTACTCTTCCCAGTTCTAGAGTCTATTGGTGGGGTTTTTTTAAAGTTAGACTAGTAATTTAGTCAAATAGATGTACCGTTTTCTGTGTAACTCATAATGGTAAAAATAAAACATCATTTATGACATCCTTTCCCATTATTGTGTATTAAGTATTTAGAGTATAAGTTCTTTTATCTATACAGTATATTTTAGTCTGTGAAGATCCTTGCTTAGCATTACTAAGATAGAGATAAAGCCCTGGGAATGCATGTGTGGATGGTAATTCACTCAGTATCTTTGGGCAGATTGAATGAACCAGTATGTATGGTACATGTGTTCCGTAACTTTCTTCTCCCTTTGATAAGGAAGAATCAGAGGTAGGTAAGAGTTAGTTTCCTTTGGGCAATAATTATGTGTGCATAGTCTTTCACCTGATACAAGAATGATAACAAGGTTAGACATTTGGTTTAAAAGAATGTATTCCAAGAGAAGTCAACCTAATGGCACAAAACATCTTAGCCTAAAGCTTTACTGTGAAAGCAATCTGATTGAACATATCCAGTTTGTGGAACATTACTGAATTTTAGTTAGACAGCCTCAGACTTTAAAACCTGTTCTATATCCATGACCTTGATTAAAACTTGGCCCGCATTAGAGGCACTCTCGAGCAAAGCCCATTTTAAAAGGGGTTTTTACATCAGTAAATATGGTAAATGGCAGCTGATGAGCTTTCTCAAAGTAATCTTGGAATTGCAAGTAAAATTGTGGAACTACAAAAAAATTAATTCTGTATCTCTGAAAACTGTGATTTGAATAGATTTTCAGTGAAATTTCATAGAGGATAAAGGAGTAGACACTTCATGTAGAAGACTGCTTTCATTTCATTTACGTAATTGATAAAGACTAGGAACAGACTGAAAGTCCTCTTGCTTACCTTGAAGGTTGGTCTTTTGCTGTGACAGAGATGTTCTAAAACCATTTCTTTGAAATACAGCATTAAAGAGCATCTTCATATTCTGGCTAAAATGTGTCATTTTGGAGTGCTGTCTGCTAGATCTTTAAGTGAGGAGTAAGTTATGAGTGAAATGAAAGAAATGGTGAAAAACAGTGCTCTGGAGGGAGGATATAGATCTGTTCAAGGAAACTATGCGCAAATTTGTTCACAGGCATGAGGAGTTCTGCATGGGCACACACACACTGCCTGCACACAGTGTCCTGCACACTGATTGGCACCATTGCTTGTTTGATGGAACAGGAGAGTGAGGAGCCCTCTTGGATCCTATCCTTCCACATAAGACAGCCTTTATATAATCCATACCTCGATTATTGCCTTCAAACCCCACAACTGAGTTGCACAAGAAGGCCAAAGCTGTGTAACAGTTTTTAAAGAGTGCATGTTTACAAAGGGGATATGAAATAAATTCATGAAAGAGAAGAGAATGCTTCAAACTAAATAAGTGATTGTGGGAAGACTGTGACCATATCGTATGTGTCATATCAGTATTTCTTTCTGATGCTGCTTTCAAAAGGCAGAAGCCTGCAGTTTAGTTATGTCATTAAATTTCAAACTGATGATGGACAAGTAGATGTAATTTAACTGTGCGCAGTGATGAGATGGGTGTTTAATACACAGATAGTTCAATCATATTGCTGGTAGAACTGTCAGTACAAACAAAAGAAATGCTTCTTTTTCCACACTGAGCAGAGACCACACTTCCATTTTTCCAAGGTCAGTTGTGTATGTATTTACAGAATTTGCTTCAAACGTTGGGACAGTTTTCAAGGTGCCGCTATTATATCATGCTTCCTGAGCTGAGATAATAACCCTTAAAGCCCTAGTGAAATAAACCTACAAATCTTGTGGGGAAACAAATGTCCACAGATAAGACAACTGTGACGTGCGTGCTGAAAGAGTAAGTGAAGGACGCTCAACCTATCAAGGCTCTTCTGTTTCAAAAAACAATGTTCAGTGATGAATTCTCAAGCAGTTCTGCCCAGGAACAGATGAGATCTGCCTATGCTACAGCATATTCTGGTCAAAGATAATATCTACACTTATCTTACTTTTGGGAACTTATATGTGTGGGTATATATATATATGTATATATATATATATATATATATATATGTATAGACATACATAATGTATGTATCCTTCTGTTGAAGCATGATTTTTTTCTTAGAAGATGTTTGAAACCGGATCTCAATTGGCTTGAACGTGGGGTCATTGATGTCTGTGATAAAGCTCCCTTTTATGTCAGTGGTGGGGGACAAGGCCCATGATTGTGCTCCAAGGCCACCTGGGACTATGCTTACATGAAAGGTTTCAAGCAAATTTTAAGCACCCAGAAAAAGATCTTCCTTTGCCAGTTCTTAAGGAAGCTTTGAAGATGGTTGTTTTCCCTTACTTATGGAGATCATTATGTATATTGGATCAACTTCACTCTACACAGTAGGATTCCCCTGCTTTGATCATAAAGCTGTACAGGGTGCCTCTGTTTGGTTTCCCTTTTACTAACATTTCCCTTTCAGTTGCCCCTACAAAGGGAACATGCGTGTCCATCTGAAATTGGGTCCTTCCTTGTTCACTTCTATCTGCACCCAGCTCTGAAAGCTCTTGGTTTTCTCAGTCCAAGAAAGAAATCCTGTATGTTTCTTACGAGCTAGACTATATGTGCACTTGGGGGCCAGAATATTATCTTTATTTCTAGAACTAATTTACTTAATTTTAAATAGCAATGGTGAGCAAATTCAACACACTACATAACTGGAAGTTCGCAAAACTACCTCTTTTTGTATCTGCTTCTGTCTACTGGGTGGCATGAGAAACTCCAGGGAAAATAATAATTGTTGCAGGTTTTAATGCATTAACTGTGGTTCTCATAATAGTTCAGTACTGAGATAGCCCCATCTAAGAGCTCTTATTCATGATTGTGATACTATCATACTTGAAGAATGATAGGTTTTTGAATGAAAGAAATTAAGCTTTTAAAGACTAAAATGAGAAACTCAAGATGGCTGATCTGGTTTCTGTCAGATTTTAGCTGAAGAGTATTTCCTCAGTTGTAATGTTTTGTCTATGTCATCTTTCTTCTTACATATTGGAGGAGAGAAGGTAAGTTTCATAAAAGTTTCGAGAAATTTATGATCAAGTATAATAACCTCTACATGAAGTAACTTCTTCCTATGCAGTGTCTGGCACCCACCCACACAAAGATATTATTAAAGGGAGAGAGAGAAGTACAAGGAAATTTTAGGTTTAAAATGAGAACTCTGAATTACACAACAGCTGAGGCAAGTCACTTGTGACTGGAAGTGGGTAACTGTCCAGAGCATGAAATGTTGTCAGCATGGCCTGTTTTCAGATTAAAGTTTTATATTGTACCTTATTCATCTTACATACCAGAAAGGCCAATGATCTTCATCTTTAAAAGGTGATACTTTTTTTTTTTCTTTCTTTACTTTCTCTTTTCATACTGTAGTACGGACTTGTCCAGGCAATTTGTCAAAGAGAAGCAGTGGTAGGAACAAGAGTGGCTAGGAGTCAACTCAGAAATAATCCCTCTGAATAAAGGTTTCCACAGGACAGTCCAGATCATGTTATTTCTAGTCATCTCATAATTTCAGTTTTAGGTCATGTTTGGTTTTAATTCTTAAAATGAAAATATTTTCTTCATAACAAGTAACTAAGAATCTGACAGATTATTTACCAGATATTCACATTTTGTAATATGAAAAGAAAAAAACCCAACCCATCCTTTTAATATATCTCTGACTATGTAGTTTGGCAGGTTTCCCATGGCATGGTGCAGGATTCCTTGGCAAATGTTACTTGGCTTTAGCTTTTTTAATTTCTTCACCATCACTTTGTTGCTGTTATACACATAGACATACAAACTCCTAAACTTAACTGCTACAACACAATCAGATTCTAAAATTTCGTGTACGTCTTCCATAAACTGTTGCTATAGCATTTCTCTTTACATTTTTTTCTTCACTATGTCAAATAGTCATGCATTTTCAACACCTCCCTCATTTTGTATAATGCCTTCAAAGCTGCAGCTACCTGTTCTGAATTCACTGCTCTTCTTCCCAAAACGACTTCTTGGCATCTTCTCAACCAGAGTGTCTAAGCCCCACTTGCCCAAAAATCAAGTTGTACCTTTCCCGCCCATTATGTTCTTCTCATTTTAGGGAGTTCTTGTAGGACTTGCCTGAGTACACATGGATCACCAGTATACAGGCTTTTCACTAAGAATATTGTATATATTCAAGTTAGTAATTAGGAGATTGTCCTTACCGTTTTTCTGTGATAACAAGGAAGGGGATGGAATTCCTAACTGCTGTTGTCACCACAGTGAGCAAATGAACTAGCAGAAAGAATCCAGGTAGTTATTTTGGAAGTTATTTTCTATGTCTAGCTTTGGAAGCACTTGTATTGGCAACTCCAGAACTGTCATGAGAGCTCAGTAATATATTTTGGTTAGAAAGTGAATTTCTTACTTTGTTTTCCCTCTTCAGTACAGTTTTTCTTCACGTGACCTTTCTTCCATGTGTCCATTTTACCAGTGTCAAAATTAAAAGATCGTTTCCAATCAGAATGTCACTAATTAGTTCAAAATGTCAGTCACTGTCAAGAAACCTGCAGAAATCTTTTCCTGTGCATGTGGTTTTATTAGATTTTTTCCTTGTGTCTGCATTGTAGTTTGACTAGAACAGTGCATATCAGTATCTTTAATTCCTATCTTCATGAAAATTCTAACTTTCCTTATGAAAAGATTTAGATTGTCTTTTCTTTGTAGACCAAAGACTGAAACTAAAAGCTAGAAATACTGTGGCCAGTTTACAGTTAAAACTCATTTATCTCTTGGATGTCATTGCATTTTCATTGTATACAATACTTTAAGAATTGCTTTGGCATGTCCATAGAGTTGCACCAGGGAAAATATTTTCAGGGAGACTTGCTTAGGAAATGTTTATATCTCAGTTTTTACTGAGTAGCACAGACATGAAACAAAATGTGTATAAAATAAAGTACTCAACTTTTCAGACACTAATATGCAGTTCAGATAGAATATTCAGTGAAGGTGGAACTCAGCATGAGCGTGAGCAAAAGCATGAGCCAGGTCATGGACAAGAGAAAAAGACCCTAAAGCTGGTAAATGGTTCAATCTAGTTTGTTCAGCTATGTATAAGCATGAGAGCCTTTTGGCCAGAAAGCTAGTGGTGCAAGCCCTTTTAAACTTTAAGCAAATGGTAACTTTTTCAGGATTTGTGAGGTTTTCCTTTGCAACTTCATGTTGTGATCCATATTTTTATTTCTGTACTATCACAATCACAGAATGGTTGAGATTGGAAAGACCTCTGGGTATCTTCTGGTCCAAGGCCCCTAGCTCAGGTAGGATCACCTAGAACTGGTTGTCCAGGACCGTCTCCAGATGGCTTTTGAATATCTCCAAGGTGGGAGCCTCCACAACCTCTTCGAGTAACTACGCCAGTGCTCAGTCAGCCCCACAGTAAAAAATTGTTTCCTTATGTTCACAGGGTGTTCCTGTGCTTCTGTTCATGCCCACTGCCTCTGGTGCTGTCACTGGGCACCACTGAAAACAGCTTGACTCCATCTTTTTTGCACCCTCCTTTTGGTATTTATATATATAATCCCCACTGAGATTGTCTTCTCTAGGCTAAACAGTTTCAGCTCTCTCAGCTGTTCCTCATATGTCAGATAATCCAGTTCCTTAACCATCCTCATGGCCCTTTGCTGGCCTCTCTCCAGTACATCCATGTCTGTGTTGTACTGGGGAACTCAGAACAGGACTCAGCACTCCAGGTGTGGCTTCACCAGTGCTGAGCCAGAAGGGAAGGATCACCTCCCTCAACCTGCTGGCACTGGTGTTCCTCATGTGGCCCAGGAGTTATGTGCATCTTTGTGTTGGACTGACATACAAAACAGTAGATAGATTTATCCTGTGGAAATAGTCACAATGCAGACTCACAGGTAATACCATTTAATTGTGCAGCTGCACATTTTGAACCTCAGGAGCTAAGGTATTTACTGGCTCAGGAGGAGTTTATTTTAGCAGCACTGGGTAGTAATGCAATGCTTCCATCATATCTTCATATCTGTATGCTAAGGGCATTCTGGTCCTACGGTAGACACAAAAAGGCTTTTCCTCCATACAGTGGGTGTCATTCCAGAGGCAGTGGATAATGGCCTAGCTCCAAGACCAGGAGAAGGAGTAGTCAAACAACACGGACACCTGCATATTCCCTGCAACATTTTCCTTGTTCAGTCTCCCTGGAAAATCAAAGAAGCAACAACGAACAAAAATGGGAAGCATCTGAGACTTTATGAGCAAACAGGGAAATTAAATGTCATAGGTGCACTCCAAATCTTTTTGTCCCATCTTCTTCCCTACTTGGTGTGTGTTCAGTAACAATAATGGTGTTGGAGCCTTCAGAGTATGGATTTTGTAGCAAGCAAAGTCAGGGTTGTTTAAGAGGATTGAGGAACCCACACAAAAGGCAAATAAATTCCCATGGATAGCTCTTTCATCCATTGGAATACCCCTCTTTCCTGAGATACATGTCCTCACAGATTTTAGGTGTTTTTTGAAGCCAGAGGACAGACTCATATCCCTTGCCATAGGACACAAACTCATCTCCATGCCTTTCCTGAAGAAAAAAAAGAAGGAATTGTACAAAATCAGGCTCCAGAGTTTAACCATTCTTATACAGATTATGATCACAGAGAGGAGAAAATATGCTCAAGAAAGGACTTCTGGATCAAGCTTGCATAAATAAACCTCAGGGAGTGAGTGGGTGTATGAGTCAAGTGAAAGATACCAAGAACAAAGGTGAAATTTTACTTTTCTGTGACTGCTGAGTATGCTTTCAATTCAAAGGTGGTGGGAGAGCTGATGTTCACCTTTAAGAATCTTTAAAAAATTGTCTTGAGGTGAAAGTTTTATGTGTAGTGGACTTGCAGAGCAGTCAAGTCATTACAAAAGAGTTAACTAGTGCCAAAATGTGAAATGAGAACTTCATACAGCTGCTGGTTAGGGGAATCTATTTCCCCAATCATCCATCCAATATTCCAATTGAACCTCTAGCCAAAATTCATGAGGCAAATTTCATTATTTTAGTGGTGCCTAACCTGGAGTTGGCATCCTGTTGTAGTCATGATGGTGGGATGGATAGGAAGCTGAAAGATGAACTAATAACACTTCATTATGATGAAATATCAAAGTATGTTGGAAGGTCACCTTGTGTTATATAATTATACTTTCAAAAGAATTTAAATTCTTGCTTTAGCCCTTAGTAAATTTGAGACAGCAGCAATGATGGGAAAAACCTTCCTTAAAAATCCCAAGAATTGTACTTGTTTTGGCATGACACTGCCTAAGGTGATTTGCAAACAAGGCTGCCTTTGCCAAGCTTTCACATTAATGCAGGGTTCAGCATACATTTTAAAACATTAAATACACTTTACATTTGCATAGATAGGATTATTTGAATGTGTAGATTGTGTTAGTTTAAAGGGCCCCAATATTCTAATGCTAGAGCCGAAATTAAATTTCAAAGTAACTGTATGTTAGTAATTTCAAGCAGTATTTCAAAAAAATGTCTGAGGTCATATTGCTTGACTTTGGAGTCAAGAGTCTAAGAGTGTGTGTGCTGCCACAAACAATGCTAGGATTGTAGCTATTGAATGTTTTGAAAATCAGGCTCAAAACCTAGGGTGGAAGTAGATGCTCCTGTCTGAGTGGGTTAAGCTTTGGGTTTTCCTAGAAGCCAGTATTACTATATACCTTAAAGCTTAAAAAAAATACAGAAATCCCGAAGTATGAGTTGCAATGGTTTTGTCAAAGTAGCTACAGTTAGTAAATATCATGTGTATCTGGGAAGAAAACATCCCATGGTTTATTATTTATTCAGAATCAAAATAAATAAAGCCCTTTATGGACAAAAACAGGCTACCACATTTTACTCCATCTGATCAAATCTCATGTCAGATGGTTTCAAATCAGACTTGATTAAATTGTTCTCTCAATGTCCTTGCACAAAGCAGTTTGGAGTATAAGTTGATATGACATGACCTGGATGGCAGCACACAAGAAGGAGGCAAAGTGCATGTTTAGTTCATCAAAGAGCTGCATGTCTGCCAGTTTGCTGCTTTTTCATGGTGGCCCAGATTTCTGCAGAGATTGTTATGTCTAACTAAGAAATGTCACAGTGCTCTGTGTCTACTTACTGTATTTGGAATGGACCCACAAGACAGGCAGTGACATGGAGCTCTGCTGCCTTTGTGAGAGTGTCAAGATGGAAAGTGTCATTTTTCAGCATTAACTCATGGTTAGCAACAGGAGATCCAGATCCTACACCTACTCCTACATATGGGCAATGAGAGGGGAAGGACCATAGCTGACTACTCCTTGTTGTCCACTGTAGATGGGAGAGATCTCCTCCTATGAAAAGCAGCAGTGAAATTATGCCTTTGGCTGTCACTGGTGTCAGAGACTTGTATCAGACAGAAGAGGAGTATGCAGAGAGAGGCAGGAGAGTGGGTATTTCTCTGTAACCAAAGACTGCCAGTGAAGGCATGGGATTATGCATTGTTCATCAGTCGCTGTGTCTCAGCTGAACAGTTTTAGAAACTGTAACCATGAGTTTACAACATGCACTGTACTTAGGGAGCCGTGATCCAGAGTAGAGGGGCAGCCTGACTATCAGTCGACCCAAGTTGCTATCTCAGTTTGCAGTGTGTGTGACTCGTGTTTCTTGGAGTAATCTACCATTTGTTGAACCAAAATGTACATAACATCTGTGGCCTCATCTTCACAGATCCCTCATTCTTGGCCGGATCCTTACTCATCTGTCAGTAAAATGTTGGAATATCTTGGGAGTTTGAACATAAAATTGCACTGTTGTTCACACCTTACCGAATTCAACACAAAGCTGGCAATACAGCCATACTGCCATACAAATCAGAATTTCATATTTTACATTGGCACTATGGGGTGATAGTATTTTATACATGATGAGTGAAAATATTTTAAATTGTACTGGAAAAGAAGAAGTGTGTCTGAAAGTATTTTTAGTCACTGTTTTTTTCTAAAAGCCTTTGGACATTCAGCCTAACAATTTGTTTCTTTCCTGAACATATCTTTATTTATGCAGCAGAAGTATTCCTCTACTTCAAGGTAAATTCTGTACCGTTTCACACCCCATTGTTTACAGACCTTCATGAATCCATTGTCATTTATTTGACCCCTTAGACCTAGGAGCACATTTCCAGTATACAGTAGGCAAGAAATTAAATTTTGAATTTATATTAATAATTAATCTCTAATTTTATTATGTTTTCATGAATTGCATGACATTCACTCTGTTTTTGTCTCTCTTAACGGTTGTTTTAGTGTTCTTTGTAGTGAAAACTATTTTGTTCATGATATAATTCATAGGACAGTATTAGTTGAGGGGAAAATTATCTCATTCATGCAAAAGGGCACAATTAAATTTTCAAAAGTAGTGTATTCAAAAATATGTGTCATCTGTCCCCTTTTCTTACCAGTTTTAGTAGAAACTTGAAAGGTTCACTCACAGACTGGATAAAGCATGGAAGCAGAAGATCTGAAGTCTCAAAAAACCCCCACGTTTTCACCCTGCATTGGCAACTGTCAATGACAAATACAAATTTACATTCATTAAAGCAAGTCACATCCTAAAAACTTTTTTTTATTTTTTCAGACCACTCTTCCGTGGAAATTCAGATGTTGATCAACTAGGAAAAATCTTTGAGTAAGTAGTAACTAGTTGCCTTATGTCAGTATCTGTTTAACATTGAAACCCTGAGATTGCTCTGCCATGTTTTTATGTAATCGTGCAACTAGAACAAAGTATTCCTAGAACATATTTCCTATTTCTGCCATATGCAACATGATATTTCCGTGTATTCTGTGTCAGAGTGGGAGGAGGAAGCAACATGGAATATAGTTCTGCAAAACTGACAGCCATCATCAGGAAGTTATGAGGTCTCTGGGTTTGGGCTTTTTAAGTCTCTTAAACATACTGTGCATGTGCCATTCATACATATTCATAAACAGTTAAGTCCAAGAGATTCTCTTCATGTAAACAAACACAGAGGTTTTATTTTTTGGTGATTTCTTCGTGCATTGCAGAAAACAACATTAGAATACATTAAAAGCTGAAATCTCTAAGATTATTACCAACAGCATCTTTGCAGAAAAGACTTCTGAACATCTGAAAATACATTAGCTTTTACACTGCATTCTGTAGCCTGTTAACAGTCCTTATTTTGGTCAGGAAGGTAACTATGAGAACAGAGGAAATATTTTAACTTGCTTTCTCAGAGATAAATTGACTTTATTTTAAAACCATTTTACAATTATATGAGTTTGTGTTTTTCAGATGTATCAGATAGGTTAAGGAGGTGGATAGACTCTAAACTCACTGAGCTAAAATATTTCTCGTCCAAAATTAAGTTATTGATACTACCAAGATGATAATTAAGTAGGATTATATTACTGTTTTCTTGTAAAAGCTGTTCAGAGTAAGGGCCATTGCTGTATTTTTAAGAGGCATTTTAAGAGGCATATTTTTAAGAGGCATACTTTAAGTAAATTTAAGATCTGATGTCCATATCATGTAGTTAGGAAATCAAAGCCACACAGAGCTGGTACCAATCCAGAGACTGAATGTCTGTTTGCCTCTGCACCTCTGACTTCCCTTTCTGTATGGAGGGACTGCAGGGATCCAGGGATCTGGATGAAATAAGAAGTAGATAGCACAGAGAGAGAGAGAGAGAAGTATTATTCCAAAATGTTATTTTCTTGAAGATATTCCAAAGAGAAAATAGTAAAATTTCTAAGAAAGCTTAAACTGAACAAATAATGAATTTCTCAGTTTAACCATTTTTCCAGTTCTCAAATCATAACGGATCTGTTTCTAAGCTTTTTCATTATTTAATGTGGGGTTCCTAAATTGCAGGTCTTGATTTCACACAGTTGACTTCCCTTTCCTGCATACCATACCATGAGTATGTGACTCACTTGTGTGGTTAATTTGTCATGCGCTAAATAGCTCTTCCTGCCCAATCCAGAAAAATCAGTCCTTAAAGTTTCCTTTTTCTTCTTCTGCCAAAACTACTACTTTAGCCCTACAATATTCTGCTTTATTAAATGAAGACAGCTTTGATACATACAATGTATTTTGCAATTTAAAAAGACATAGCTGTGATTTCTTTCGTTTGTGACATTTAAGGGGAAAATGAAAATGAACTGGGCTAGGATTAAATGCCTAGCTGCTAGTGGCAGCCTCCAACGGGGATCTTTCCATCCCTAGGGGCTGAGATTACCTGTGCAGAAAAGAATTCACTAAGAAAAGAAAATGCTGTGCTAAATTTAGAGGAAATTCCTTGTTGCACATCTACTTACAGAGAAGGTTTGGGTTTTCTTCTTTTGTACTGTTCTTAAATAGTTGAAAAGTTTCTGTCTTGGGTTCTGAGGGGTTATGCCAAGTAGTGTTTATTTTGTGTTTTCACAGCTGGAGAACCCCCTACAGTTAGGCATAGCTCTTCTTGTAGGAGGGTTGTTTCTTTCTACAGTAGTGACTCATTCTGGAGATCAGTTTGGACAGAAGGAAGTTTCAGGATTTGCATGCAATCTGGGCTGATGCATTCTTTCAGATAATGCGGCTGCGGTCTGCCTTTGCTTTGCATGTGCATTGTGATTTGTCAGTAAAATTCCACTGGGTGTGAGGGTAAACGTAAATCCCTTGTAAATGTCCCAAAACATTCTCCTGCTTTTCCAGGACACTACCAGCATGTGGCATATCCTCATAGATTTTGCTAAACTGCTGTGGTTTGAGCAGATTTGTTTCCCATTGTGATCAATGGGAGTGGAAAGTACTCAGCATTTCTCAAGACCAGGCCTGAACCTTTGGCAGGAGGTGAAACTTACTAATATACTCCCAAACTTAGTCACTGAAGTGGTGGTGCCACCAGACCATTAGAGTGAGAACAGCTACCCAGACATTCATTATTAAGGGGGTTTGAGTACTCTGTGTGTGTAGCTAAGTATGTCTGTCCTTTCCACTCTCAGTCTCATCCAGCCTACCCCGTCTGGCAGGCTGCCTCCTGCTTTCTCGTCATTAGCTTTGCCTGTGCTTATTCTGCCCTGTTCGTTCTCTGCCACACATTTGTTAAAAGAAGCGGGACTAACCAAACACATTTGAATGACAGGTTAAATGTCATTGTTATTTAAAATACCTATCTCTCCCATCTGTGATGCTATTTGTATTATATTTAATATGGGACCAGATCCTGAAATATCTAATCCAAAGGCTTAAATTGCCCTGGCCAAGGGGGCTGCCCCATACCCACATTGTACCTGGTGATGAACGCCAAGTGTGGTTTTTCATACGGATTCAACTTAGCGTTTCCCAAGAGTTGTGGTATGTCCAGGTGTAGTAGGATTTCATTGTCCTGCGACTGTAATTGCTTTGCCCTTCCAGCCATGCTGTTATTTTGAGGGCATATTAATTTTTAGAGGTATTTTAGGTGAGTCAAATTACAATCTAAAATCCATGTAGGTGGAAGGTGGGGTAATTCCATTAAGTTCGCTGAGGTAACGTATGATTTACCTCGGTGTGGTTGGCCCATGGCCTCCCCCGATCTTGCAACAAACTCGGTGAGAAAAAAGGTCAATGCTGCTCCCTAGTGGCAGTGGGCTTTGTCCAGGCCCAAATATTCAGTGACATTATGTCTTTTCTTGTCTTAGCCTGTCAGCATTTCCATTGAAAATCTCGATTTTACAGGTTATAACAATTTCTTTTCCCTGAAACCAGGCAAGAAATGTATGGTCTTTTCCAGAATTTCCATCAGAAACTGGTTTTCAACCCTACAAATACTAGCATTAGACTAAAATGTGAAAGGTATGAGACATAATGCATCATTGGTGGTTTACCTATTATTTAATTTATTTGGGTTTTAGACCTCAGCATGATTATTTAATAAGTATAAATATCTTGTATAATTTAAAGAATAAAGACAAAAAATATTAAAAGAAATTAAAATATTCTGTAAAAGAGTGAAGAAAAACTAAAACACAATTGAAAGGAAAACCACAAAGACACTCAAGTGCCTTTCCACTTCTAAATTGAGACTTTAAAACCTGTATTGTGAAGCAAATAAATTGTTTAAATTTGGGCAACAATTACTGCACATAGCTTTGAAGCATTATGAAACATCCCTTTTATTGCCTTACCCTCATCTTGACCCACACTCTTCTCTCAGTCCCTATTCTTGTGAAAAAAAGATCCTTGCACGCAATTCCCCTTTGAAACCTACTGCGTTTAATCATCCTGGAGTGACATATGTTGCGCCATCCAGTCAAGAGCTAAGCAACTTTTTTCTAAAGCACTCTGCCTTTTTTCAACAAAAAGACTCAGAAAATTGAGACTTAGGCCAGAAAATTGTGCTGCCCGCAAAATGATTTCTACCAAACACATTGAGGACCTGTGTTGATCAGCTTCTGTTCACAGAGATCATTGCACTACTGCAATTAAATTAATTAAATAGTTAAGCTCATTTAAACAAAAATACTTACAAACTGTCACTCATTGTAATCAATATAAAGGGGAAACTGCATAAATGTTCAGACCTAACATTGTGTTTTTCATTTCACAGTGTAATTGGACTCCCGGAAGAAGAGGACTGGCCTAAGGATGTTGCCCTTCCAAGAAATGCTTTTACTTCCAGACCCGCACAACCTATTGAAAAATTTGTACCAGATATTGATGAAGTAGGCAAAGACTTGCTCCTTGTGAGTTGCAGTTTGTTGTTCCCTAATTCATGTGCCTGATATTCCCACTGTGCTTGCAACTTGCCAAGAAACAATGAAGTTTCCATTTAATGGAGTTACTAGAAAAAAGGTCAAAAATAGATAAGACAATTCATGTTAATCTGTGAAACAACAGCACAAAGACACTGCCTTTGGCTCAAGAGGTGTCAGAGCTGAGAGTAGTTCAAGATTAGGAAACTGGGTCAGGGACCTATCTGTTTGACCTGTCATTAGACCTTATGATTAGATCCTCATTACTGACCAATGTAGTGCCACTGATTCAGCCATTCTTATGGTATTGGCCTGATGGGAGTACAAAAATGGATCTACCAATTTTTGTGGTATAGTGGACCCAGTATAAAGCAGGAAATAGGCTGTAGTGGCAGATGACATCTGCATGCCTTCTACTGAACGCTGAAAACTTGACACTTGGAAATCACCGATTCCTGCCTCTTGCAAATGGCAAGGCTGAACAGAAGCAAAAAAAATGGGCTGGTACAGCTATTTCCATCATTATTACAGATATATTAGAAACCCCAGTCCTGAAGTTCAATCTTGACATGGAATGTAGGGAATGACCTCACATCAGTTTGCTTCTTTCTGTGCTTTTTGAAATCTAGTTAATTTGTTCTCTGGAAGTCTTTTAAAGGTCTTGATTCATATGAGCTAGGTAGAGTGGGCTTAGTGCAATTCTTGAAATACTTGATGCATCTCTTCAGGAACCGCTGTCTCTGGCCAAGGTTATCTCAACAGCAGATGATCCTCCAGTGTCCTCATGACTGCAGCCCCCAGCTGCAGACTACATCTGGACACTTGAAATGACAAAGGAGAAACACATCTGTTGTGCTTGCAGACAGCTTGGAAGTGGAAGCTAGACATGGGATAAGAATTAGATTCTGGGAACAACAAGGAATAATACATGGCAGAGAGCTCAGTGAGTGCGGAGGCATGATGGGAGGGAGGGAAGAAGAAAATAAATATCTATGCCTAGAAGGTGAGGTAGGAAAGAAATCTGTTCCTGGTAGGCAAAGAGATGATAACTGGGAGCCACTGATGAAAGGGGAGAGTAGGACTGAAAGTCACTGAATTAAATTTCTGAAGTTAAATGATAGAAGTTCTGACACAAGAAAAGAAAGGAGGACTAGGAAGTGGCTACACAAGGATGGTAGGAAGAATAATACATGGAGGTGGATGAAGCAAAGAGCAAGATATAAACACAAGGTTGGGGCAGAGATTTCAGTGCCAGCTGGACAAAGGCTGGGATACAGATGTGGAAGGAGGGCCATCGAAGTGCAGTGAGGAAGAAGAGGGAAAACCGAACACAGAACATAACCAGATGAAGGCTGTCCTGTGCATGTGAATTCAAGAAAAACTGTATTCTGGAATTTCATAAACTGTGAATACTTGAATTTTCTGGCATGTAATTTTTGAGGTGACCATACTCTTATTCTCTGACCCCACTGCTTGTTTTAATATGGATGATCATTGTGCACCACCTTCTGAGACCCTGTTGTGTCTCATACTGACCATGAACTGAAGGTGGTATGCATTAACGTATGTATGCAATGATAGCTAGCACTGTTACCTGTACATTTGAGCTAAAACCAACTTCTTTTCATACTTTCAGAAATGCTTAGCATTCAACCCAGCCAAGCGAATATCTGCATATGTTGCCCTCTCTCACCCATATTTCCATGATCTGGAGAAATTCAAGGAGAATATGGACTGTCACATGTCATCCAGCCAAAACTCCAGTGAGGTGAATGCATCATAAATGCTGACTGAAGAGGAACCATAAATGAACACAACATGTAGCTGACAAGGCCACTGTCCCATACAAGCCACATAGCTGTCCTAGCGAAGATCATTATTTGGAGGTTTTATGCACTTGCCTTTTATTTTGGGATTGTGATGTGCTTATCCATGGAAATCAATCTAGTTTACTTTTATCAGCAGTGCAAGGGCCGGGGCTTTGACCTGCTCCTGTTGCAGCTTTATGTTTGTTTTGGTTTTGTTTTGTTTATCTACCTGGGAAAACTCCAGACGAAGAGAAGCTGCTGACCAGTTTTGCTGCCATTTTATCCTTCTAATATTGAATGTTGCCAGTGTTTGATGATTGAGTCACTGCCAAAACATGATGCAATTTCTCTCTCTCTCTAGCTGCTGAAGCTTGATTTGGTACTTCTTTATTATTATTGTTACGTGATATTTAAAGAATGGCATTGAAATATCAGATCTCTGCAACCTGCAGTTAAGTGATACATGCGTTAATACATCCAGCTACTGTTCATTCATAGCATATATGCAGGTGCTTCCCCACTTGAAAACTTGGATGAATTAATTTATCATTTCATTGCTCTATAAAAGTAACAGTGATGATGATCATAATAAATGTCTCGGCTTTTAGGTTTTTTCATACACAAACAGGTTATTATTTAGCTATGTTTGTGTGCACATTTCAAAAAACTGTCCTGTTCTTACTGTTTCAGTTTCCAAATGGTCAGTTTGTGTTGAAATGCAGACACATTCTGGTCCATCATCTGACCCATCATTCCCCCTTGGAAACAGCTGCAAGCATATTTTCTTCATCTCATTCCAAATAATTTTCTGATGTCCAGCTCAAAGACATGAGCAGAGCCAATGAAAATCAGTACAGATTTTTGCCTTCAACCTGTTTTCATTGTCAGCCAAGAAGGAAAATAGAAAAAATATTTCTGGTTCAGAAGCAGAGAATCCTATACCTGTAACAAGCACAGAGAAGTATTTGTGCTGCATTGTACGCTGTATACTGTGCTGCCTTACCTGCAACACCCCCCGGTGCATCACAAGTGCATGAACACTGGTGTTTCAAAATCCCTCACATGTCACTTACTAAGCAGGCTTGTTTTCTACGCAGAATTGCATGACCTTCTCTCCTAAACCACCATGTGGGGACACTGGCACATGCCTCTCCACTAAGGTTAATGTGCTATTATTGAATGTCAAAATGACTAAGCAATTCACTTGTCTTTATAGCACAGTTATTTTAAATATTACCTGAAATTTTTATATTTAGTATTTTTACCTTAACTAAAATATATTTTCAGTATTTTGAAAAGAAACTTTTATTTTTTTAATACTGTACTGGGGAAAAAGAAGTATTTTAAATCCATAAAAGCTGTTCCCTAGCATGATTTCAGTGCATTTACCTGGACATGACCTGGGTGGGAATATTGGTCCAATGAATACAGCTGATGCTAAGTGAGGCAGCCAGCTTTGCTTACTCCTGTGACAGTCCCTTAGGCTTCTCTCTTCCTCATCTCTATTTCATCTTCTCTAGGTGGTGAGCCAGCATTACATCCTCATCCATGGCATGCTTGGCAGAAGCAGGTCCTTAGCAGTGAGCTGGGCAATGTAACTTTTCCAGTTGTGACAGGGGTATTTGTAGCCATCTCACTGGCAGGTCTCTCCTGTGGCAATCTTCACTGTTAACTGCATTTCAGGTATCTGCACTGTCTGGGTCATGGTCCACTGCTAGGATAGTAAGTGGATCTTACCTGTCTCCTGGATAAAGCTTTTTGTTACTGTTAGACACTGAAGTGTGTTTTACATGGTTAAATTAGGTCTACTTTAAACAAGCCAGATTTTAAAAGGACCACTTGGATGCTTGCATGCAGTGGGCTGTGCTTTTCTTTATGCCCAGAATGAGGCTATGGAAAACATAACCAGCATGAACAGGCAAGTTGCAAATTAGGCCTGGCAAGAGCATACACGAGGCATCTGCACACAGAGATATCACAGATGCATAACATCAGAATTTTGGAAGCTCTGTGAGCAGCAAGCTGAAGGCCAGGGAGCTGTCACAGCAGCAAACCTTCTAATCTTGGCCTTGCCTTTGTCATTCTCTCTGTTCCTACACCCTAGGGGAGCTGCAGACCCACTGCACTGATATCCAACAGTATCCCTGTATGGGTCAGTGGACCTGAGCGTGAATAATTTTTAATGTTCACAGGGAAAGATGGGCCAGAGTGAAATTTTTGCTAATAATTTTTAGACACTAATTTAGAACAACAAACCGAGCCAAAAGTCAGGGGACTCT
Source organism: Corvus cornix cornix (assembly GCF_000738735.6). Taxonomy (NCBI): domain Eukaryota; kingdom Metazoa; phylum Chordata; class Aves; order Passeriformes; family Corvidae; genus Corvus; species Corvus cornix. The sequence goes on from NC_046333.1 coordinate 56,153,433, forward strand.
TGCAACAGTAGCAATTAGAAAAGTTTTCTACGGAGTTTAGCACTTTTGAAAACATTCCACATTTTACCTAGCGCTGAGCTATCTATAGTACGTACATACCTTATCAGGTCATTCAGCTGCTGTGCCTTCCCAGCAACTGCTCAGGGAACTCTCCCAGAGCTCTCCACCAACTAATACAGGGTGAAAATGTAGAGGAGATGATATTTTCCAAATTGGGCTTAAAACTTTCAGAGAGAAACGTGCATCTGTTCCATGTAAGAATCTGTTCTATTAAGCTTAGCAAAGCTAAAGAATAAAGAAAGTGTTTGCTGATTGTAGACACATTATTAGGGTAAAAACAGAAAGGAGGGGAGAGAACACTTTAAGCCAAAGGTTAGTGTTGGCCCAAAAACGAATGAGAATGTGGAAATCACAAGGAATTTAGCTACTGGAGCAGTGTTTCCCAATCGTAGTATCAAAGAGCTAAGAAAGCAGCAGAGAAAAACAGGGGCTGGCTTACGGAATCAGAAGCAGAGCTGCTGCAACATGGTGCTGTATGTTGTCTAATATAGTAGGATCAGGTTATAAATGAGACTATTCAGGAGAACAGTTTGCAAAAGGCTGCATTAATGGTCGCATTTTGGAACATCTTTCCACTGGGAATGGCAGGAACAAAACCAAGAAATCTAAGTTCTGTCTTGGCAGGGTTAGGGAAAATATTTCTCTAATGGGGTCCTTGTGGTAGCAAGGGCCTGGTTGCAAAGGACCAACAATTTTTCAAATTACCTCTTTTTCCGGATCTCTTTAGGAAGAAATTCCATTTGACATGCCATAGGCTTAATCTTATTCCAGTCTTCCTTGCCAAACCATGTGGAGCTTCACTTACACTAGTAAACTGAGAAAGCCTGTTCTCTGGCTGGGCAAAGCACTGTCATTGGCTAATACCATGCCAGGAATCATGTTTATAGTTAGACAGCACAGACAACTGGGGGACTGTGCTCAAATCCATGCCCTTGCTCTTCTTATTTTACTGGTATAGCTCTAGTATTTTAGTACCTTTACTCATTACTGCCATATGTGTAGGATGTAGGAATTGTGTATGTGAAAAAGAAAGTGCTGTGATGAAAACTCTTTGTACACCTTTAAATAAGACTTCAGAGTGCAATTCTTCTTAGTGATAACTAAGCCTGTATGTCTTCTGTTCAACAGGAGTGGTTCAACAGCAGCTGAAAAGTGCTGAATAACAAAAGATGTATTAAGTATAGCTCCTAGAACACCCACAACCAGGCACTGTGCTCTTCTTAGCGGAGAACAGGGTGTTCTAAGTAATGAAAGGAGAAGTTTCTATCTCCCACCAACCTTTTTTTTTCCTTTTAATCACTACTACATAATTCTTCAGAAAAAGCCACACTCAATAGCCAAGGACAGAATCACCAAAGCCAGCTAGTGAAGTGCTGATTGCTGAACTGTAGCAATCCATCAGGTGCAGCCCTTTTCTCTTCTCCCTGTCCACGCTCACACCAGCCTTCCTGTTCTTCTCCTTCAGCTCCCTTACATAAACAGGTTTCAGTGACGCTCACAGGTGCTATTTCCAGCAAGATTCTTCCAAATTTTCCATAGCTACACAGTGTCAATGTCCCCTACATTCCTGTTACCAAATGTAGCTTCTTTTAGTCCCACAGCTTAAGTCAATGATGAGACAAGAACTTTGTGCACCTCCTTGCTTAGGCTTAGTTTCGTGTACCCCGTGTTGTCTTCTGTGTGGTTAGTAAAATTCTAAAAATAGGATTTGTGCATATTTCTGTGTAGGCTATGCCCACACTCCAGGTTTTTTTCAGCCTATTAGTGTCTGATAGGCTCAATAATTGAGCATCTTTTCCTGCTGTTTCTGTTTTAAAACACACCAAAAAATGAGGGTGTCATGTTTGCAAAAAAAAGAAATTTAGTGCTATGTGTACAGAGCCTTTTTAATGAAAGGAATCACTAAATTGCAGCATTTGAACATCTTCTGCATAGGGGAGGGTTTCTAGCATGATAACTCTTACTTGGTTTTTATACTTAGTGGTTGTTTTGGTGAATAAGAAGAAAATATTGTGCCTTGCTGCTTTTCACAGGTTTACTCACTGTCTTTGAAAAGCATGTTTTATTATACATATAATTCTTTCTGCTGTTAGGTATTAGACCAACTTTAATATGGAAAATAAAGAGAAAACATGCTGTTTTGGCCTTTTAGCCAGCAAACTCAGAGCACTTACCTGACTCACAACTGAAAACACCTCAGTTGTCAAATATGTATATGAATGAGAAACCATACAGTTTGGTTTTAAAGGCCACATAAATTAATTATGTTCCATATATAAGACACATTTGAATAATGAGGAAGTTTATTCTAAGAACTCTGTTTTATAGAAAGAACCACTTGGCTAGTATTTTTCATATACAGTAGGTTCAGGAATAGACTTTTATATACAATGTGAATTAGAAGATAACTAGGCTATTTGAGTGATTTTGTTGTTTTGTGCTTGAAGCTTGAATTGATTGCAAGCTTAGGAACCTAACATATTTATTTTATTGCTTCAAAACTGCTAAATATCAAGATCTTTTTTTATGTTAACAGGATTTCACACTTTTTTTAATGTGTAAATTATTTTCTTGAAATTAGTATGTTAGAAAAAGCATTTTTCCAAACTGCAGTAGTAGAGGAAAATTTAAGAAATATATTTTTACTTTCACAGAGAGGTGAAATCTTCAATAACTGACTATCAATAAGCTATCACTTTTACTTCCTTTTGATTACTAAGCCTTGAGTATACAGGTTACTTTGAATGAAGAAAAAATTCAGAAACAGTCTCTAGAAGAGTAAATGGGATTTTATATGTTTAAGCTTCCAATTTTATTTTCATATCTATTTTTTTGTGCAAGTACAGTTCAGATGTACAAAAACATGACTACAATTTTAACAGTCCAACAGTCTGTAGGACTCAAATTGGAGTTTTATTTGTGAGCTGTTTGTTTTCTTATCTGTGTCTTGCAAATTATTAGATAATGGCTGTAATACAATTCTAGTTTCTGGACTAGACTCTGTAACCATCAAGTCTCAATAATTTATGTAAAACAGAAAGAAGCTTTCTCATTGATTTTAATTAACTAGGCCATTAAAAGAAGAAAGATGTGGACATATAAACTGACAAATATACTATTGCTATATTATTTCTTCCCTTTAGTTTGAAGCTTAGCAAGTATTGCATACTGATGTGCAATATATACATTTTAAGAACCATAAAGACCACTTAAGAGTAGTGTGCACAAATAAGATGAAAAATGGCTCATTAGACTCTCCGAGAAACCAGCTGAAAATCATTACTTTAGCTGTAACACTCAAAATTTTGAAACTCATATATTTTCCCATTAAAAAGTATTCTGGAAAAAATTATGTGTTATGTTTTTAATTCAGTGATAGGCACCCAAACAAAACTGAATCAAGTGGAAACTTGTTCTCAAAAGTGATTCTTCCAGGCCAAGTAGATACCATCAGTTCTTCATGTATTCATCAGAAACAAAAATTAACCAGCACCATTCTCAGATGAGCTTTTTGCTTTCTGGGCAGAAAAACCCAAGGTTGCTGTGAGTAAAGTTAGTGGAAAATTTGCTTTGACTTAAAAGTCCTGTGAAAACTTCTGTAATATTTGGATTTCCAGCCTTCATTGAAGGACCATGCAAAACAGAAAGATAAGGTTGCTGTGAGTAAAGTTAGTGGAAAATTTGCTTTGACTTAAAAGTCCTGTGAAAACTTCTGTAATATTTGGATTTCCAGCCTTCATTGAAGGACCATGCAAAACAGAAAGATAAATCAAAAGTCCTTAACCATGTGGTCTTTTTCCCTTCACATTGCATATTTTATCTGTTAGAATATATTGGTGGGTTTTATCCAGCCCAATGTTAATGAGACTTCTGCAAGGCTAGAGAAAGTAAGAAGTTCTGCTATAGTATTTTGATTGTTGGTGATTGTGATAGAGCAGATTTTTTGTTTCCAGAAAGGATCAGACAAAATATATGGCCTTCTTTGAAAAAGAGAAAAGAAAAAAAAAAAAGGGGGGGGAAAAAAAGCGCCCACAAATAACTGACACTTGGTAAAGATTAAAAAGGAGATTTGGAGATTTTAAGGAACTATTCGGAAAATACTGTCAGGATGAGTGAAAAGGAGCATACTTTTAATGTGAAAAATGTAAATGCAAACAATGTGTATTAAATAAGCATTGAAACTGATAGGGTTTTATGGAAGAAAAGCATCCAACTATGAATTTATTCAAACTACCACTTAAATGTTCATTTGCACTAAAGCAACCGGTACTGTTTGAAAGGAGATGGGAAAACACATCACGTTAAACTCGTGATTTACTTTGGTGTCTACAAGGATGTGTCGTAAAGCTCTCAAGCTCACTGTCCATTTTTGAGCAAGCCAAATTCACATTCACACTATTAGCTTTCTGCACCTTAAACCCATCCACATGCCTGAAAAAAACCCATTTTCTGGTGTTTACATGGATACTTGCTCCCACTGTCATGCTCATGTTAAATCCAGACAGAGAACAGTCTCTGCCACTGAATGAAAAATGAATTTTCACAGACTGACAGATTCCTTTGTACAATTATTCCTAAAGGGTTTGAAATGAATGTTCAACAATATGGAGCCCTTCATTTTATTCCATGTTTCACACATACATCATGTTATGCTAATTCTCAGCCTTTTTTAAAAAAAATTAAGCTCCAGTTCTTTAATGTTAGGATCAATTTTGAGTAGCTAGATGCAGGAGGAAAATTGTGATGTGATGGAAAGATAGAAAAAATGGGCAGAGAGTAGGAGAGTTCGCAAGTGAGTTTGACTATGTGGAAAAATTACATATAAATATAGGGGGAAGACTTTTTTCCAGTTGTTTTGTTTTCTCCTGTCATTCACTTTCATAAGCATAAGATGATAAAGCAAGACTCATGAACAGGATTTTAGTTCCAGATACTTATGCCAACTCAAGTCATGAGTTCCAGTGCAGTTCTTCAACATAGCAACAGCTCTATTTTTTAGATTTTGCATAAGCTAGAGCTTTTTCTGGGTAGATATAAAAAAAGGTCTTATGTGACAGCTTGAGAGCAGATTAAGCTGTCCACAGAGACAGTGGCTGTAGTTCAGCTGCAGACACTGGAGAATGCACAGCTCTGCTACAGGAGAGGCACTGACACTGTCTATTAGTGTGCAGTGTTGTGCAATAGACGTTGACTCCTGCTCCAAAGTGAAAATCCTTTGGTCATCCAAAATAGTATGGTTTTGCACAGTTGGATTTTGATAAGGTTATCCACATGGAGGTTTTGCTGGATGAGTCCAGGTGGATCACCATCTTACAGGAGCACGTATGAGAGCTTAGCAAGTCTGTCTGACACCCAGTGTAAATAATAATGCAGATCATCTGCTATGGGAAAATACTTTTTGTAGGCTGTGGAGTAGGAATGAGCTTTCTGAGCTGCTCTGCCGACATGAGAGCTACTGTTAACTATTGTTATGCCACCTCCAAAAATGCAGAATAGGAGGGCTGCATGGCATTTTGTTGTGTTCAGACTATGTGCGTGGGTGGCAGGGTAAGTGTTGGCACAGAGTGGCCGATTTTGGTCCTTCCATTAAGCATGAGCAACTAGGCTTGGCACAGAGACAAATTTCACAGTTCCAGGGATGGGAAACCTCTAATTCTACACAGTAGTTCTCTGGCACTTGTTAAGTACATGTAGTGATAGATCACTCAGCCACTCAAGCAGTCCTCTCCTTATCCCAGATCATCCTTCTGTGACACTGTGAAGGAAGCCCTGAGGAGTCTACCTCAGCAGTTTTCCAACTTTCCTGCTTCCTCTCACTACAGCAACAATTACCTATCATTTGCATCTCACCCTGCTGGTACTCCCACTACCACTGAAGTAGCTGTGAGCTAAATTACTGCCTTGTGACTCTGCAGCTTCCAGTCTTGGCCAGCCAGTGATTTGTACTCTAGTTTTTCCTTGCTTCTCATTAGGAACAGGGAAGTAGTACAGTAGAATATGGCAGAGTGTGTGCTACTTTCACACTTTTTGGTTCAAGCAAAGCAATGAGCTAGAATAGATTAGATTGAACATAATGTTCAATTGGTCAGCCAGAAAAGCTTTTGATTCAGAAGCTCATGTACGAAATACAGAAGATCCCTGAAAAACTGTCTGTGATGCACATTTTTACAAGAGCACACAATGATGCTCCTGTTACACAGAAGTTTTCTATGGATACAAACAAGACTAGCAATGCCAGCCTCCTACTGCTTACCCTGCTTCCCCTCGCCTTCCCCAAGATCACTATTCCCAGGGAGAGGATTCCTCCCAGCATGGCGTGGAGCAACTGTGAAACAGTCCCCAACTCTCAAGACAGGTTGTATTCATGTAGCTAATCAAGCTCATTCCCTTTTGGCTATGGCAGTTTAAAGTACAGACCCTGCCACAAGTACTAGGCACAAGCAAACCTTAACTGCCAAAATATTCTCCTGAGGAAAGGTCTTCCCATGATCTAAAGGGGACAGTATGTTTACTGTTTCTGTGACAGTTGACTTTTATTTTTTGTGTTTTAAACAGCACCGATATAAGAACTCCCCTAAGAAAACTCTCCCACTACACAATAGGGATGACACTGAATTCTGGACATTCTGTGGGAAAAGACAAAATGCTGTATTTGGGGTAGATGGTGTGTATCTCGATCAATCATCCTTCATCTGTGATAGAAAATCCACTGAACTGGGTTTAAAATACAGCCTGAGTCTGCAGCATACTAGTAAAATGAGCAGTGTTTTTCTAACAAGACCAAAACCCTCCATGATTTCTTGCAGGGACTTTATCTTGGAGTCCCTTTTAAGAAAGGTGGCCGTAACCATGAGTTGCAGCTACGACAAAAGGTACATCAGAAATTGGATGCTGGCAAGAAGTTTGTGGATGTGAGGCTGTACAAGGTGGCTTAGGTAAGCTCAGGGGGGATGTGTTTGTGTGAAAGTATTGGTTGCCATGCACATTTTGAACTGAAGTTACCTATCATAACATGATAGAAGGACTGCAGCATCATGAGATCAGAGGCTTTTTCTCCTTAGATGTCTAGCAACCCTGTGGTGTTCCAGCTTTGTTGTATTTTGATTTGTTTTATTTCACCTCCACCACACACATTCTCCTTTCTATTTTGCATAGTAAGTTGAAAAGAAAAGCATTACCCTATAGTATACCATGTCACAAAGAGAGAAGGCCAGCACTGTCTGAAAATTTTGATCACTTTGTAATAGTCAATATTAAGGGAATCATAGAATATGCTGAGTTGGAATGGACCTGTCAGGATCATTGAGTCCAACTCCAAGAATCACACCATGTGCCTAAGAGTGCTGTCTGAACACCTCTTGAACTCTCTCTGAACCAGGCTTGGTGCTATGACTCCTTCCCTGGGGAGCCTGTTCCGGTGCCCAGTCATCCCCTAGGTGAAGGATCTTTTTCTGATATCCAACTTAAACCTCCCCTGACTCAGCTTCTAGTCTTGTCACTGGTCATGAGAGTGAAGTTATCTCTGTTTCTTTCCAACAAATGGAATTCAACACCCATCTGCCTTTTATTAAGCACTGTTAAAAACCTCACTGTCATTCTTCACAGTGTTCAAAATCTCTTTGCCAGGAGATTGAACTCCCTTCCTACAACCCATTTGGAGTCACAGAACTGTGAGCAAATGAAGTTTACATTATGACAGTGCTTTTTCGTAAGGAGTGAGAGCCAGTTCCAAGTGAAACATGGACTGAAAGTCTCAAGGAGTCTTAGCCAGGCACCATTCACAGGCAAGGCAGTCCCTTGTGCTAGGGCAAGAAACACATTTTAAAATACTTGAGATAGGGAAAATATAAAGGTGCCGTTTATTTTTCCAATAGCATCTGTTTTCTTAACAAAGCTGTATAATTTTGGCTCTGAAACCAAGCCCACAGATGAACATTCATTTGTTCCTTGCAGTCTTTGATTTCCTTGTAAATTCCTCACAAGCCTTCAGATTAATGTATTTATGGTCCATTTCATTCCAATTCATTTAAGTGGTCTATATCTGCCCTTGAATCTCATATGAATTTTATTGTTAATGTAATATTTTGCTGCATTACTTTGAACAGCTTTAAAAGTATAATGTCTTCGAATGCTCTAGGTAAAGAAAAGTTACACCCTCAAAATGCTGTGTTACAAGTTGGAACTGTATACTTTGGAAGTGATGTTTGTATTATAACTCCCAAAGGCATCACAGGGTGCTTTCTTCTGTATGTCTTGTCTTCTGCTTTCTGTGTTAACAGTGTGTATTTGTACTTCCTCACTAGCTTGATACTCTTCAGTCTGAAGGCCTAAGTCTGCAAAGACACAAATACTGTACCTCAGCTGAGCAGTCCCAGAGAGCAGAGAGGGCTTAGTCGGCTGAGTATAGTTGCTCACAAAAAGTACTTGCAGAAAAAGGCTTTCCTTTAGTAACTGACTGTAGTTGTGAGGACACATGGTTAATAACAGCACCAAGACGCCAGGAAATGGAGTCTGTGTTTATTGAAGATGTGGACACATTTATCTTCAAGTTATTTGACATTAATCTAAATTATTGCTATTATGATTTAGTATATCATTTCTTATGAAAACACATTAGTCCTGTGAAAGGGTAGTTGCAAAAAAAAATGTGTTGAGTCTTGCTGCTTTATTGTTTATTTGCATTTAGTATATATTTTGGTTGTTGAAGTGAAGCTAGCTTCTTAGAGAGGCTGGAAGATAGATCAGTCTGAAAAAAATCATAAATAAGCTTCATACTTGTACATTGAGTTTTGCAACTAGAGTAGTATATGTGTTCAGATTTAGTATTTTTTATGCGTTAGAGCATTTTTGTTTGCTTTAATATGTAAAGGAATAACCAGATTACTTTGAAATGCTATTGTAGAGCTAATTTTACACATAGTGGGGGAATGTTGTCTGAAAAACTAAAATTAGAAAACATTACATAGGCTGCCTTTGGCTTTAGTTTGTTTCTAGAAGGCCCAGCAAGTATCTGTTGATTCCAGATGCTTAAGCCAGGGGCCAAGTTTGTGCAGCATCTTGAAACTGAAGAAAGTTTTCTTGCAGTGGTAAAGTTGCCCATCTGGGCTTGAAGTAAGATTGATGCCTAAACAAAAGCATAAAGGCAGCAAATTTAGGTGCTGGTTTGTTTTGGGGTTTTTTTCTGGATGGACAATTGCATGAAATAGGATTGGAGATTCAGAGTATTTAAAATCATTCAGTGTGATTTACTCTTGTTGTAATTCCACTGACTACAGTTAAATTAAACCAAGAATTTGGCCTTGTAAGTCTACGGATTTCAGTGTCAGGCAGCTCAGGTCTATATAAAGATACTTAAGCTTAGTAAATCAGCAAGAATACTATATAAATTGTAATGTGTGATAAAAATCTTAACTCTAGTTCCATTATTTCTCAAAAAAATTCTATTCATTGCTTTTTTTATACAAAAGGTCAGAATTGCACTTCTTAGTGGCATTGAGAGATGTGGAGAAAAGCAGGATGCTGGTACAGAAATGTATCAGAAATAAGATTCAGTTCTTACTGCTCCATGTGTGCCTACCTTACACATTACAAATCCCACTGAAGCTGACAGAAGTCATTTAAAGTTAAGCCTGTTTGTAACTGATGAAATACTGGTTTCAGAATCTGCAAGATAAGTTATGTTCTCAAAAGGCATTATTAAAACTTGTTTCATGTTTACAGAATACTATGAACAGTGATGACAGCTTCTGAGACACATCCAGAGTAACTTTATTAATTGATATTACACCAGACCAACGTCCATTAGCAATTCAAAATCTCTCTCAGTACCTTCATTTCTCAGTACAATTTAAAAAAAAAAAAAAAAAAAAAATCAGAAAATTAAAACAGCTGCTAATGCTGTTTGGCTTAATTTTTTTCTCTTTTTTCTCCTTTTTTGTCATAAAATACCATTTGCTCTGGAGTTGTCTAGGATTTGATAATTCAAGGAGAGCATGCAAAGCAGTTTGGAATACATTTCTTCATTCACTTTGGGGCATATACTCAGCTGGTGAAAATCACCATAGTCCTGTTGAATTCTACAGCATTGTATCAGTGTAAACCAGTGCAACAGTTGGCATGTCAGGTTTTAGCATTTCAAGTCACTTTACCTACATATGCAGTAGGATTCTGTTTTGCAAGATGGAAAGTTACCTACAGTGCAAACTGTACTACCTAGACTACCATTGATACCTATTCACAGGACATGATTTCACTGTATCATTTCATACTTGAAATTCATGATGTTCTTTTAATCAGGGTACAAACATGAAAAGGTGCATGTGTTACTGTTTCTTTTAAAGGTGCATCATTTTGTTTTTTATTCTGTGTGCTTAATAGTTACTAGTCAGTGTTCTTTACATTCTTTACATTCAGCATTAAAATCACTTATGTGTGAAATACAGTATCACCTGCAGAGGTACAGAAAAATGTAACAGTGATTTCTTGAATTGTTACTCAAATATACTGGTTTACCTTTTAGTCATCAATATGATATCAAGGGGCTACAGCATGTGAACTGTGGTATATAAAAGTCTTGCACCATTGCTGTACAGGAAATCTTGCAGAGTCTCTCCTCTTCTTGCACAGCTGCTGATTACCATATACACATTGGGGAAAAGTATGTTTCTGCTGTACAGAATGGCTGGGAAGTAACACAGACACTTGGAAACTCTAGAGCTCCCTTTGCAAGCTTTTGAACAAAGCCCTTTGATCTAACTGCATGCCTGCTCTGTGTCCCAAATTTCACCCTGTGGGGCTTTCTGCTTTAAGAACACCCTCAGCTGGGGCTACTTTACGTTGACTGCATTGAAGTTCATCGGAGCATGCACCTTCCCGTATTAACATATTCCATAGCTTTTACAAGTTTGTAAAGATGGTTGACTGCAAAACTAATGTGTCAATACAGCAGAATTAAATTAAGGCACACAGAAAGGTTATCAATAATGTATTATATCAGAATTACAGTCATTTGGAACTGAACGTTTTGCTGCTGGCAGTGCAAGAAAAGCAAAGTTGTGTATTTATTGTTGGGTGCTGAGGGTTCAGTATGAAAATCAATATAATAAAAATTTTCAGTGTCTAGTTCTCTTTAGTTCCCAAATTATTGAAAAGTAAAAAGGCAAAAAATTAGTTTTGTATTTAAAACTGCTTCACCCTTCTAGCTATATTTTTCTTTTATCTAAAAATGTAAAATTAATACAAATGCAGTAAGTATTCTATATTAAATACAGAAAATTAGCAACATTGGTTTCTAGTTTTTATGTTTCCAAATGTTTTTCTCAACACCCTGTGTATTCTAGAAAATCAACAAACACACACAACCAGACACACAAACATAAGCACATGCACACCTTTTCCAGCACCTTACTATATACCAGCTTTATAAAAATCTACCCTCATTTATTCCAGTTACTCATTCCTAGGTGTTTTGCTTACCTAGGATGAATTCCATTTAAAAAAATTAAAATCTGAGAGTTTACTTTCTCTTTCAAAGGCCAAACATTGCTGCAATTGCTGGGGATGCTGTATGATTCAGCACTGGTCTGTTTTTACTGAATCTGTGTTTTGGTTTAGGCAGACTGTGCTTTAATTCAGCTATAATGGCTCTCAGTTGTCATGAACTCCACTATTTTTCCCAAACGTTACTTGATCCAGCTGTTGTGCTAAACGTGCTTGGTATTTTTGTATTCCTAAAAATTCTGCTGTTTTCATCTTTTAAGGAGCTGAGCACACTTTATTGATTGACTGTTTTTTCTTGATTGGCTATAAATATGACTAGGAACAATTCTGGGTATATAGAAACAATAAAAGTGTATGTTTTGAGTCAAACACAAAATAACACATCAGACTCTTAGAACGAGCTGCATTTTTTCTGGTTTTACTTCAACCAAAAAGTCCTCATCAAAACACCTCAAATACAGCTTTGGCTGATTGTAAATTTCATTAAGCTCTCTTTAGAGCAGGATACAAGTAGCTTCTACTAATGCGGCCTCCAAGGAGCCAGCCTATAGAGGAATCTGAAAACTAGCAGCTCAAGCATTCAAAGAGATGTCAGCTTCTGGATGAAAGCTGACAGAGGGACAGAAATGACTGCAGAGCTAACCAGACCCTAAAGCCTCAAAGGATTATAACTTAGAATCAAAACTTTGTGCTGCCCTTAGAACCCTGAGGGAACTATGAAAGTCTTTTACAAGCATAGTAACATAAACTGCAGGTGCGACACAGACTTAAATAAAAAGCTGCCTTTACATTATGTGACATTCCAAATTGGTCTTTAAGCACATTATAAGATTATGAACAGCAGTCCGGCCAGGGACAGACACAAAGTGAACTGCAGTGAGGCCAGAGTCACAAATACCCATATTAGCCATAGCTAATGCATGAAAAAATGCATGAAAAAGGGAAAAATCATGGAAACATGTAACATTACATAAAAGCTACCATAGGGATCTGAATACTGTCTGGTGCTTTATCTCTGATCGTGCTCAGAGCAAGACATCACAGAAGAAAATCCAACAGTCTCGACAATTATGGAACAAATTCTTCACATGGGAATTTTCTTCCTAGCCCTCATCTGTGAGAAGGTGAGTTCTTAAGACCCAATTATGGAAAAGAAAATTATATTAAAAAAAAAAAATCCAGTAAGCCAAATACTAAGAACTTTGTAGGAAAAAGCACAAATGTTACTCTTCCCCTTACCCACATAAAAGTTCTTATACTCTTTGCCTCAAAATTATCTAATGACACTAGGTGTCACATCTGTTAGCACCATAGAAACAAATGTTCATTTAAAAATAATTTAAAATGCGTTGTCTATCATTTGCCTGCCATTTGCTGAAAAACGGAAAGTAAGATTTTTTCAGTATTTGTATGAGTTCTCATTTTGAACTCATCAGTTGTGTTGCTCCTCCACCTCCCATCCCTTTGATAAACAAGGTCATCTTTTAGTCTCCTAGCACACAGAAGTCCTTTCCCTAAGTATTTTCAACCATTTTTAGAAATCTTATTTGTCTGGCTGGACTTTCAAGCCTTTGTAGCCCGGGGAAGAAAAGCTAATTGGGGTCTAATTAAAGTACTGTGGAGTGCCTAGCACAGGACTCCCTCCTCCCCAGTGCCTGCATAGGGAGGGACCCCACACCCCTGCCTTCCTGCCATGGCAAGTCTTCCTGTTTCCAGGAAGAAATGTGCTCACAGCACAAAGCGTGGGATGAATAAACTCTCTTAGCTCAACTTTGGTCAAAACATTTCTGAAGAGTCATTTTGTCCTGGCAGACTTGACGCAGCCTGGGCATTACCTCTGCTGCTGCAGCTGAGCCAAAGCCCCCAGAGCCCTGCAGCCCGACTGCTGTGCCAGCACGGGGACACACACAGCTGTGCCCCAAACTTGTGGCCACCCTTGAGCCTCCCAGGGCTGCCACAGCACTGGGGACAGCCTACACATGTGCAGTGCCATGGGGGAGCCACCTGAAACTGGATTGCTTGGGGGTAACTCCAGAATCGTCCAAATCTGAACATGCATTTTACGGCAAGGACTTCACCATGTTTCACACTCCTAATCTCATTTTGTATGTATTTTAATGCAATTTATTTATTTTGCTTTCAATGTACTTCGCCAGTGTTGCAGGCAGCTCAGGGAGAACTTCTGCCTGGTGTGTTTCCAAAGTAGCCATCCTTGTTTTAGAGCATAGCAGCTGTTTTCTGAGGAATAAAAGTTCTCTTATGCACTATCTTGCAATTTTGAACACTAAATTTAATTTGCAACTGAACAAATTTTACTTGCAAATCTAGTATAGTCAGTTTCTTAGTTTCCTTCTAGTTCCTCACAGGCTGCTCTTGGTTTTACTAAGCAATTTGGTATCACAAATTCCCATGGGCTCGCCAATTTTTCCAGCTCTTCCCAAGTATGAAGACAGTAAAGCTATTTCAGTAACAAAACTCATTTGTGCTTGGTATGATTAACATATTAACATGTGATTACTTTTCTCCATTTTTACAAAGCTGTGACTAACATACAGTAATTTTTAATGGTAATGCTTTGAGAAAAGAACATTTCAAACTCTGAGTAGATCCCGATAACTCTGGGCTTGTCTTAGCACTTCCATTAACCTAATGTAATATTAACCCTGCCGATATAATGCTTTATTTTGTAGTGCAGATGGCTAACGAGGGATGAGTACACACTTTTTTTTCCTCTTTTTCTTCCCTCCCTCCCGCCGAAATGGGGCCCAATTTCATTGAATTCTACGTCACACAGGCTGCTATTTCATCATACCTTGGTCTATGCATCTATCGACGGCAAAAAAGAAAAGGGAACACTGCGGTTCCCTCTGTAACTGACCGCTAGATGGATCAAGAGGAGAGAAACCTCTCACCAAGAAACCTGCCCTCTCCTGGGAGGCGGATTCTAGTCGGGCTCCCCAGGGTACAAAGTGCACATTTACATTTCACCAGCGCTTCCCTTAGAGCTGCTCCCCGCTCCCCCTCACAAAGGCTGTCCCGGCGCTTGCCCCGCCGGCGGCTCCTCAGTACAAGGGAGACATGGAGCTCCTGGAACGGGTCCAACGAAGGGTTACAAAGATGGGGAAGGGACAGGAGCATCTCTCTTAGAAGGAAAGGCTGAGGGAGCTGGACCTGCTCAGCATAAAGAATAGACTGAGAGGGGACGTCATTAATGTGTATAAATATCTAAAACGGGGGTGCCAAGAGGATGGACCAGGCTCTTCTCTGGTGTCAGGCAATAGGACACGAGGCAATGGGCAGAAAATGATGCACAGGAAGTTCCTCCTGAATATGAGGGTGAGCTTCTTTACTGTGCTGGTGACCGTGCACTGGAACAGATTGTCCAGAGAGGGTGTGGAGTCTCCCTCACTCGCTGGAGATATTCAAGAACCGTCTGAACACAATCCTCTATCATGTGCTCTAAGACGACCCTGCTTAATTAGAGAAGGTGGACCAGACGACCCACTGTGGCCCCCTCCAACCTGTCCCATTCTGTGATTCTGTGTCTGACTGTGTGTCCCCGCCGCTGCCACCGCCCCACCCGACGCCGTGCAGTAAAATTCCCCTGCCGTCCCCTTCCTCCCGCCCGGTCCCGGCGCTGCGGCCGCGGCCCCTGGGCCCCGCCGGGGCGGCTCTGGGCGCAGGGGGCGGGCGCTGGCGGCGAGGGGCCGGCCCGGCGCGGAGGCGCGCGGCCCCCGGCAGGCGGCGCTGTGTGGCTGCCGCCATCGCCGCTCCCGCAGCGCCGCGGCCGAGAGGGGCCGAGAGGGGCCGAGAGGGGCCGCGGCTTCCCGGGCGCGGGGAAGGACCCTGGGCCGGGCCGAGACGGCGGCGGGCGGCGGAGCGGGGTCACGGCGGCGCCATGGGGAAGCGGGATAACCGTGTGGTGAGTAACGTGGGCGGCTCGGCCGGGCCCCGGCGCGGAGGCCGTGGGGAGCCGGGCGTTGCCTCGGCCCGGGCAGGCCCGTCCGGCCGCCGCCGCGCTCCGACCGCCGGGAGGGGCAGAACGGGCCTCCGCGGGGGACAAGAGCGGCCCGGTGCCGGCGGGGCTGCCCGCGGCGGGCCAGAGGCTGCCGAGGGCCGGCTGGGTACGGGGCGCCGGGACTGGGGTCCGGCCGCGCTTGGGGCCCCGCCGGCGGGGGACAAAGGCGGGCCGTGCCCCGCGCCTCGCCCAGCCCGGCCCGGGGGCGCCCCGGGATCTGCCGGAGCCCGTGTGGGTGGGTTGTCCCTCCCTCGGCACGTGCTCGAGGCTCCCTGGCAGAACCTCTGATTGCCTTGTCAAATCCGGCAGCATCGTGACTGACGGCTGCGTTGTGATCTGTCGAGGGAAGGTGATTATAAGATGCTGGCCTGGTCCGTACAAAAATAAAATGCTCCCAATGGGAGTTGCAGCACTCGCTGAAGTAGCTCTGATCCTTGTTAAGCCGCATTTCCTTAAACTTGGCGTTCGGCTGTACCTGAGAGATCTGAAATTGAGCTTTACGCAGCACTCTGCTGCCTCGGGAGCCAGCGCTCAGCAGGCAAAAAATGCACTTCTACACACCTGACTGCAGAGCCTGAGTTCATACATAGCTGAACAGTCGTCCTTCCTCCTGTTTTTCTTTAAATATTTTTGTACCAGTTAGCCTTTCGCCTTCTACTCGTAATCATTTAGACATTGTAGGTTTGCTGCTGAATTTTATGACTAAACACAAATTGTGATCATAATACTTTTATTTTTTTCCCTTTCTCTGTTTCTTTCTCATATATGCTATGAGTTTGTACTCAGATCCATTCACATCTTTGCATACCTTGATGGAATAGTACAGTAATAGACATAATAATAGATGGCAAAGTCCCTTTGATTGCTTTATTGACATATCAAAAAAATGGAGTCTACTAAGAAAGAGTTGACAGTGTATTAGGCTCCAAGACTGGATCTATGGTTGAAATGTACTGTAAGGTTTTCAGGTGTGTATTTATTTACTCTTAATTTTCTTTTAATGGGACAGCTGGGATATACCTACCAATGCCAGCAAGTCTTTATGTTCCTATATAAGGTTCATTATGCCCTCATGCTTTTAGTACACAGAAGTTATAATATAGGACCCTTTGCTCCTCATGTATGACCATAGAGATTTCTACTGTTATTTCTCTTCTGTTCTACTGTTACCTTCTTTTCTTTCTACTGTTACGTCCCTTCTTAAATACACCCACCATCGTTTTTGACTATTTGGAGGTGGAAAATAACCATGCTTTTTTCACATCTACAGGGTACTTGCAAGGCAGTAATAGTATTGCTTGCCTAGAGAACCCTGCCTGACAGAAGGTGCCTTACACTTTTCATGAGCAAGGAAGCTATGCAGCAAATACCTTTGTTAATATCTGCTTGAGCAAACTGCTGAAAGAAGAAAATGAATGTGCAATTACTTCCTTTACTGAGGGTGCATTTCCATGCTCCTTCTAGCTAGTGACATGCAATTTGGCAAAGTCGTGTAAATACTTTTCAGAAATGTTTATTGGTGAAGTAATTCTTCATAAATAAACCTGGTTGAAATTATAAGAACATGTTTTAAGGCAGATTTCCTAATCGTGGAATATAGAGCAGTACACAGTCATTATGTACTTGCTGTGGTAAAGTTAAAGAAAGCCACTGAAGGAAGCTTCCTAGACAGTTATCCAGGGGCAGTTTGAGCAAGTACAAAATCAGTATTTGACAGCTGTAGCCTCTTCTGCAGGTAGAGAGTTTTGTTGGGAGGTGGTGAGGTGTTCATTACTTGTAAGCTCTGGCAGCAAAGTAGCTGATATTTATTTAAGAGCAGGAAGAGACCCCATTTTTTGGAAAGTAATTGTATAAGAGCTTTCAGATACAAATTTCTGAATGGTAACCAAAAGTCAATGTGCTCTCTGGAGTAAACCAAGTATCTAATGGGTCTAATACATTGAAATTACCTTTGTTTAGTGAAAACAGTGTTCAAATAGTGCTGTCCTGCATTCCAAAAAGAGCTCCTTTTCCACTCAAAGCTGAATTCAATTACAGAAGTTTTATTCATTTTTAGATTTTTAATGTGAAAGCCTTTCTAAGTGTTGTAACTACTTGAGGGCATACATCCATCTGCTACTTGTTTCACTTGGCATACCTCACTGTTTATTTGTCCATGTTACCCTTTTTGTGTGAAATAAAGCAACAAAGCAAAGCCCCAAGAAATGGCAGCAAATGTCACCCTTAGAGTTGCAAAGTCAACTTGAGTAAAAAAATGCTCCACTTGAAAGAGTAAAGAGTCCTTGGATTGCTTCAGAGTGGTCCAGCTGATGGATCTGAGCCAGACTTGAGTGGGCAGTGCTTCCTTCCAGCCAAATGCCCCATCCCAGGCAGAGCCTGGAGTGCCTCTTCCAGGACTAAATGTATCCCCAAGAGCTGAAGCCACCTGCCTGCTTGCAGTCCAGTCCAGAAACTCAGCACTGCTGTGGTCACTGCTTCTGCAGTGGGAGCAACAGGAGGGGAGGCAGCAGCTGCTGCTTCTGACAGCTTTCACAAATGCTCGCTTACTGTGCATGGTGGTTTCTGAATGCTTGGTAAAAAGAAGTGTTGGACATATGAGATCTACACAGATGGTCAAATCTTTGCTTTGAATCTACAAAATGTTGTACTCTTTAAAAAATTGTCTCAGATTGGGCAACCAAAGCAAGTCATTTTTTTGGCTAATTTGATCTTTTTCTCATCTCCAAACTGAATAGTAAGAACAGTGTGTTATGTTCTGCAAAAGTGAAGTGTTGGGATGGCATAGTGATAAAAGCCAATGAGATAAGGGGGTGTATGTACCTCCTTTTCACATGAACAAAAATACTGTTGACATAAAGAAATTATGGAAGAGTTTTTCCATTAACTGCTGAGGTGGATTATGAATTCTAAATTTTAATTTCATCTTTTATAGCACAAAGAGTATGCATGGGTTTGAAAGATGGAATACATCATAACATTGGGGTTATGTATGTTTGGGTTTTGTGGGTTTTTTCCTCCTTAAAATAGCCCTAAGTCACAGAATTTTGATACATGCATAATTGTAGCAAAGTACCACTGCTTGCTTGTTTTGGTGCAAGAAATTGCATGCAGAATTTAGTGACTCTCCGGTCAGCAATTTTGAACAGAACTTTAAGGCAGAGCATCAGTTGTCCCAGAGAGTGAGCGCTGAAATTTAATTACATTTTCTATGTCCCAAGGAAGAATATTTCAGAAATCATACTATTCTTAGTTTACAAAATCATTGCTTAAGGAAGGGAATTATTGTAATGGTCTTTTTGTGGATCAATTCTTTCTGCAACAGTATAACTCCAGCTGAAAGCACTTAACTTTCTGCCAGCCTGAATCAACTCAGTTTAGCTAAATATTTTACATTCTTGGAAACAAGTCAGAATTCTTTTTCAGGGAGTGATAAAAAGTTTCTGTGAAGAACAAGCAAGATATTTTGGTATCATAGTGTAACTGACGAATTTTGTATTTCTTTTTGTTGTTTCATACTCAAGGCTTATATGAATCCCATAGCTATGGCCAGAGCACGAGGTCCTGCCCCAAATTCAGGACCAACAATACAAGACTACTTGAACAGGCCAAGACCAACATGGTAAGCAGCAGTGCCTGTCTACCCTTTTGATCTTTTAAGTAAAAGATTTGTTCTCTCTTACTAAAATGTCACTGGTACCTACCTCCTCCCTAGAATATCCAGTAATAGATTTTGAAAGATTCCTTGTCTCTGGCCAAGGTATTCTTTTCTAAACATGTATTCAATCTCCTCTTCTAAAAACAATAATATTTCATTTTGAAATGTGTATTTCTCATTTGTCTGTATTTTTTTGGCAACAGTTTCTCAGAAGAGGAGAATGTCATCTTACCTCTTTCACAAATTCTAATACCTAAACCTAGTAGATATATTTAATTTGTAATTAATGTCTAAAAGATTAATTAAAATTAATTAATCTCTAAAAGAACCATTTTGCTGGTGTATTCTCAGAATCCAGTTTACCCTACCCAACAAAACCATCACTTTGAGATATTATCAACAACTTTCTTTATGTTCAATCCCTTTGCCTGCCTTCATGAGACATTAGAGGACAATTTGCCTCATTGCAAAGTTAGCTTTAGATCTTTTGGAGGGATTTAACTACCGTACTTAAGTTATTAGGGTTAGGTTACCATATGTGTAACATCTAAGATGCTTTCGTTCTTCTCTTGAAAGTTCAACCAAGGGTAAACTTCAGAAAAACTCTACAAAAAAGTTAGACATTGAAGAAGGTATTTTTAATTGTAAAAATTGTGATCTTATCATCCTTTTCATACAGGGAAGAAGTGAAAGAGCAACTAGAAAAGAAAAAGAAAGGATCCAGGGCTTTGGCTGAGTTTGAAGAAAAGATGAATGAGGTTGGTAATGTTATTAGCTGTTAATACATGATTCTTTTTATCTAACATGCTGCTTCTGTTATCATTTACAGTATCAAGTAGCCATAATATTTCACTTCGCTCCAGCTTTCAATAACTATTTTGTTTCATTTATATTGGAAGTTGAGTTTACAACTTAACCAGTGAAGAGCTACATTCAGTTCAGAGAAAAAACTATATAAAACGTTTTTTAAATTGCTGGTGAATAAAACTTGACCTTGTTATAAATGTAAATACATTTATGCAAATGCATGTGCTTATATTAATAAATTAAACAGTGCATTTTCAGGCATGATAAACCAAAGTCTGCTGTGCTAATATTCACTTGTCTAAGGTCACAGAATCCAAATAGAGTGAGAAAAAAGTGCATTACTGGATACAGATGTCTTTGGCAAGGAATATACATGTAGTATTATTATGGGAGAGGGCACAAAGAATGGCTTTCAGTCAGATAGGACTAGGAACTACTTGTTTTTCTCTTTCCTAAGCTGATTACAACACGTGCTGGTTTCCTGATATAAATACAGCTGTTCTGATGTTTGTGTTCTGGACCTACCTACCTGAAGATCAGCACAGTATTAGAAAGTTTCACATGTAATTCCTGTTGTATACAAGGGAGAAATTAGTATACAGTGAATTTAACTGTTTCTGTTCCTTCTTGGGTCCTGGTGTTTTGAGATAAGCTTCAGGCAGTAATCTTCATCGTTGTGGGTAAGTTTCTGGTTGAAGTAGATTATGCTCCTCTTCCCTTACTGGAAGGGCATAGTACCCATAGTACTCCTGCTGTACCTTTTTGCCTAAGAAGTTGTACCAGGATTTGGAGGGCCATGGGGTGCTCTTCTGAGAGGATCAGTTGTTCTGTGCTCTTGGTTTTAGCTTGGTGAGTTTGGTTTAGCATTCTATCATATTCCTTTCCTGATTTTACCTTTGGCTAATGCAAAATAAGTGAAATTGGCATGCATGGAAGCTAACAACCTTTCAGTGTGGTAGAAGGGTAGGAAGGGATGCAGGGAATCATGAAATGGTCATGAGTTATTCCTAAAGCTCCTAAGAACAAATCTCTGAATGCCTGGAAAGATCACAAGTCTCTGAATGAGGTGCTGTCTCCCCTATTTTGCTGACAGTTGTTGGACATGTGTGTTTAAAACATAACACTAGCACAGTCTTTAATGAAGCACAGGCTGTTGTGAGAGATGCCTCAGGTGGCTCTGGGTACCTGGTATATCAAAGTACACAACCCACAGGTGCTGCCTTGGTCCATGGAAGCACAGTTCACACAGCACTGCATCCTGCCTAATCTGCCATGTCCGTCAGCAGCACTGTTCAGCTCACTCACAGTTTGCTGACAAGGGGATCTGAGTATCACCCTGCATTGCACAGGTTACTTGATTCCTGGTATTTCTGTCCCCTCAGCACGGTATGTGGATCATCATTGTTTTACCAATACAGTACCAATGCAGCTTCATTGTGATGATCAGAGTAATAAAGAAGGGAGCACATGATGTGTCTGACAGTGCAGATTGAACCTAGCAGCCTTTCAGTTTGATGGGGGCAGGTTGGATGTTTCAGAGCTCATGAAGGGGACATTTCAGGTAACCCTAGAGACCAGATGGAGAATTGAAAAGGAGGAAGGAGAGGAGACTTTTATTCATTCATTCATTCATTCAGTGTGCTTGGCCCAACAAAGTAAGAGCATTTCTATGAAGATGTGTATAGTAATTTGATATAATTATTGCTGACACCAACAAGGCCCAGAACAGATACTAGAGACACCCATACGTTGATGAAGGGCCAAGAGAAGTTGTCTTGAAGTTTTGTTTCAGGTGATTTTTAGAACTAAAACAAAACCACAGTTTTTCTGGTAGGGTACCCTGCTTTTCTAAAATGCTCTAGCAGGAACACTGTGATACAAAAGCACAAATACCGTAATTGATGACCTTCAAGATAAACGGCAATCTCTTAAAACCAAATAACTTCAACATTGAGGTATGAACTAACACTGTATTTTGATGAATATTAATCTTCTGTAAAATCAAGTGTATTACAGCTTTGGTTAACGTTACGTATTGTTTACTTTCTGCGGGTTTTGTTAAAACTATAATGTCAGGTAGAGGAGAGGTTAAAAAAAAGCTGTTCAGAAATGACCCTCTTGTCACTGTTGTGTTTGGTTTTATTTTCAGAATTGGAGGAAAGAACTGGAAAAACACAGGGAGAAATTACTGGGTGGAAATGAGAGTTCCTCCAAAAAAAAAGAGGTAAGTTGCTTTCAGTTGCATATATTCTGTGTTTGGAATTGGATTTATCATCAATGCTGCCAACACAGAATTTCATAAATACATTTTAAAAGCCAGCATCAAAATTTATATACCTAAATGCATGACGAAAGAAAATGATGCCAAAGTAACATTTGTTCTATTCTATTTTTAAGAAAAAGAAAAAGGAAAAGAAGAAATCTAATAGGGTGAGCAAAATTTTCAGTTTTCTGATCTTTTTTTGCTTTGGGGTTGTTCCTGTTTGTCATTTAAGTTCTCTTGGAAAGAGAAAGCATAGCTGTAATTTTGATTTTAGATGTTAAATTAACTTACTTTTATTTAGAAAGGGTTTTCTTGTACATTCAGTACAAGGAAAATTAAAGGGAGGAAAAGAGCATTAAATAGATATTATTAAATGAAAAATGTTAGAAGTGGTTTAGAAGTTTATTTAAGAAAAATCTATGTAAGACCAGCTTCTCAGAAGTAAAATTTTATTGGTTACACTTTGAAAATGAAGAACTTTTAAAGGGAGTGTTTGGATGGGCTTTTGAGTATTTGCCAGACAAAATGCTGCATCTCACAAGCTTCACTTTTTGTTGTGTTTGGTCAAGTTGTCTTCATCTTCCTCTTCTTCATCAAGCTCTGATTCTTCCAGCAGTTCATCTGATTCAGAAGATGAGGTAAGATCTAACTTATTGGAATCTATCATGTTTTGTTCATGAGGTTTATTTAAGACAGATTTTGGTAACATGTTTTAGAATATTCTTAGAGGGCCTGGTTTGGATAAGACCATTTAGTTTTTATGCATTTGGTACTTATGATAAAGTTGTGAATTTTAGACATATATATTTAATATATGTGTCTAAATATGATGTATTGATTCTATTAATATTAATGATTAATGTATTAATAATTAATATATTCATTAAATTAGTATATAATATATAACTATTTAATAGTTTCTATATGAGCACTACAGATTTTGGTGTCCTGGCTTGTAAAATGGATCCATTTTAACACTGAATTGCTCTTTTAATAGAATCCCCTATCTAATCATAAAAATGCAAAAATACCATTTTTACTTTCTAGCAAAAGTCTTCGTTACAGATAATCAGATTCTACATTACACACCTAAATAATAAACAGAATCTAGAGCACCTGGATTTTTCACCAGTTTGCATTTTTTCAATGCAGGAGAGTTATGAAGGTCCTCCACTAAAAGAATCAATTGTAGCGTACTTTATTCCTCAGGAGAACATTATAACATGTAGGAATTTGATGTTTCCTTTTCTTTACATTTAACATAAATCTTTAATTCTAATGAGAACAAATTCAAGTTTGTGTTTTTCCTTCTTTTTCTACAATATTTGTGGATAGGATAAAAAGCAAGGGAAGAAAAGAAGGAAAAAGAAGTATCGCTCCTCACGGAAATCTTCAGCAAGCACAACTTCAGAATCTGAGTCAGACAGCAAGGTAAATATGCAGGTGTGTTCTCTTGGCAAGTTTTCCTGGTTGGTGTTAAAAAAACATAAATAATTTTGACTTCCGCATTTTAATGTGGATTTTCATCTTGCACACTTAAAGCCGTGTATTCTCATTGAGCCTGAGCTGCACTTGTATCTTCCACATGCAGTGTGGAATCTGCCTCCACTGGCCACAATTCCTGGTGGAAATAATTTGATCTTTAGAAAATGAACATGGTTTATTCCAGCAATTTGTAGTCATTTTTCTGATTTCAGACGTACACAGCTTTTGTGCTGCTCAGATGTTTAGTTTTATACTACATTAACACTTAAAATGTTCTTTTGAATATGCAATTTAATTGAGCACTATCTCTGAAAATGCAGGTATTGCAGGATACCTGTGGCCAGAACATTACCTTTCTAAATATCTGAGTAGTTTCCTGTTGAAGAACTGAGCCTTTCCCAAATATATTAAATTGTTTTTTCCTTTTCTGAAGTATAGCAATATAGATACATGGGATTACTGAATGAACAAAAAAGTGAAGAAGATACATGAGGCAATTTGTTCTGTTATGTTAGCATTTTTCTGTCTTACACTATATAGTTACTGTACTTCTTGCTTAAATATTAATAATACAATGAGTTTTTAAGATTCTCTGTGTAGACTTTATCACAGGCTTTCACTGGAATTCCTGATTCAGTGGGATATAAATTGTAATGAATGACTGTTTGCAGACACCTATGAATTTGTGCTAATGGAAGGTTAAAAACTTTTGCTACATAAAGGGACCCAGAAATACCCTTACTGCAGAAAACTCTGGGGCAATACCTGCTTAACTTCATCTGATCAGCAGAGATGGACATAGATAAAGACTCCCAACTGTTACATGTTATATGTAGTTACAGAAGTGATAGCTGATATCCTTCCTACAGGCTCTCTAAGTTTCTAGCAAGGATGCTGTTACTTGATTCCATACAGACCTTCTCATGCTGCTGGATCAGGAAATCAGCAGCTGCATCGCAATTACAGCTTTTTATATTATTCTTGTCAAGTGCAAGGTAGAAAGGACAATCTTGAAGAATTACCTTCAATAGACATAAAAAAGCTATTGGTCAGACTGCTTTGGGGATTTCTTCCTTTTTCATGAAACGATTTTGTTGTGGTTTGTTTTCCTTTCTATTTAGGATAGCACAAAAAAGAAGAGGTCAAAGGAAGACTGTGAAAAAGAGAAGGTATTTTTATTCTTGAAATCCTTCGATCAGAACTGCATGTTGCATACATAATGGAGCTTTTGTTTTTAATATTGAATGCCTCACTTTACATCTATGGAAATTTTCTGTCCAAACCCACCCAGTCAGAAGGTATCCAGTGCACCCAATTTGAAGTAGACTTTTAGTTGGATTCAGCTCCTGTTTTAGTATATGTTCTTAGTGGAAACCACTGGATCTGTTCTTGTTACAAAGGTAAATCAAAACTGTATCTAATCTGCTAGAGCACATCAGCTGCATTCTAGTGTTTTGGGGTTTACCTTTAGCTGTCACATTGAGCTAAAAATATGTGTGATGGTATTTTCAGTGGCATACCTGGTAGGCTATTGGCTTGTTGCTGTAAATTAAGAAATAAAAGCAGAGGATCTCTTTATTTAAATGTAGTCATAATTATAGATACTATACTTACAACAGCTTTGGAGAATTGCAGAGAAAAATGTATTCGCGTAAGAAAAACTACCTTATTCTGTCATTTCTCTAAGCATGAAAATCCTCTCTCCTTCCCACCACCACACCATTTTGTACACTCATCCATTATCTTTAACGTAAACAATCTAACTGACTTCAATTTTAGTTATTCATACAGTATGGGTAAACTAAAAATGCTTTCAGAGTCCATCCTAGTCTTTCTCTCCAGTTACCTTTCTTTCTTATCATGTTGGCCTCTACTGCTCCGGTCAATAGTATTGACTTCAATGTACAAATTCTCCATTGCACAAGGCAGATGTTTTGATTTTCCCCCCGCCCTGCTCCTGCTTCTATTTTACAGTGTCCATTTCCCATCTCATCCTTTTGAATGGCTTCTCTTTGAAGACCAAGTATCTACCATAGTCCCTTATTGTAGCACTACTTTCACACATCTGAAAGCAAAGGGTATTTGGGGACTAGAGGTCTTTCTTCCCCTACCTGCAGATCCCCCATATGTCAGATGGGCTGCATCCTGTGCACTTTCCATGAGTTCTTTTGGGAAGTTTCTGGTCTTAGAAATTGAGTGAGAGAAAGTACCTTCAGTCTTAGGAACACGTTGCCTTGTCCAGAGCAACGGAAGTACAGGGAGCAGAAAAGTAACTCATCAGAACAATCTCACACAGCATCAAAATGTTTTAGAAACTATCCTTTAAATGCACTGGAATTAAATATGATGTGTTACAAGTACAGCTGGCAGGGACAGCTTGTGGTTCAACACATACACAGAGGGAGCTTTTTCTTTCATGAACAAAGCAAGAGTCTGAAGCTACAGTGTTTGTATGTATACATTGAGACATCTTCTGTTCCTCATTATTTAAAAGTGATGAAACGTTTTATTTTCAAATGCTTACTTCTTCATGTGTTATTACTTAAAATAAGAGACTATTTTTCCTCTCACTTTTAGAAAGTTGCTGTATCTTGGTAACAAGGAAAAGGAATATACAGAAAATTACTATTTTCACTTAACAGTTTGGTAGGGTAGTTTGATGATGATGGGTAACTAGTTTAATGTCAATAATACTTTAAAATATTTCACAACTTAGAAGTGATATTTCAATCTTAAATTTTAAGCAGAAGTTTTATAAAATTTGAAAGGTCCGTCTTCATTCACAAATACATTATTTTGTGTAGGAAGGTAAAAATCATCACAGGAAAAGGAAGAAAGCAGATCGTGGTGATGGACCTTTATCGTCAGAATCTGTGTCTGAATCGGATCAGACAGAGGAGGTCAGTGTGAATCCTCAGTTTCCGATGTTACAGTGCTTGTAGCTTACTGATTTATATCAGTGAATGATGAACTAGCTTAGATTTAATACACTGTAGAAAGGTTCTGCTCTGTACAGGTGAATTGAAGTGTGCAGTGCACTCAAAGTTTTTCGTAGTTTTCCTTTTAAAATAAACTTTCAAGGGTTGTTTAGCTTCTATCACCTACAAGTAATTTTGAATTAATTTTCTTGAGAATCAACTTTTTATGGATGCTACATTTGGTTGAATTTTCTTTAGGTGCAAGCGAAAAAGAAGAAAAGCAATGAGGAAAAGGAGAAAACAGCAAGTATCCCTCTTACTCATACTGTAGTTTTAGGATATAAATACTCTGTACTCAGTTAATTTCCAGTTTCACATTTTTCACTAATATAAATGTTTATAGCAATAGTCTGCTGTTGCATTTAAATTAACAGTTTCTCTGTTTACTTGCTGAAGTCACTTTTTCAATTGTTGAAGAAGAATTTGTCACTCTTTTACCTATATGTGATTTGAGATTTATACAACTTTAACACTTACTGTAGAATATATTTTATTCTGTATCAACCTCCTAGAACGACTAATACCTGTGTGGTACCAAGTAGAGGAGCAGTTTGCCACACAGACATATATATCAGTGCTGCTCCTTCGTTAACATTGTGTGTAATTCCTTGGTAAGCCTTCTTTGCCACCATGGAAGGGGCCTTAGGACATAATTGCTGCAACATCTACGCCATAATAACTCTTCCCCCGACCAAATAAAAAGCTACCAGCAACTTTTCTTTTTTCAATTTTTTTTATTTGTATCTGTTGGTAAAAGTGAGAGGAAGGTTCAGTAGTGATTTATATAGAATCCAGATTTACCACATGTACCTGAGGTTCCTCAGTTAGGAGTATAGTGGACTTGGGATCCTAAATGCCCGCTTGAGATGTCTGGGTATCTGTCTCCCCTGTCAGCAGCAGTGTTCCTTATTAGGCATCTCAGTTGTCGAGATGAGGTAGGGCAAATGGGAGGTCTACATTAGTCACCTAAAAATACAAGCATAGGAATATCAGTGGTACACATTTTTCCGTGGAACTTGTTTGTATTTTCAGACTCATATGAACCGTTTGCTGTGACCTTTCTAGTGATTGCATATGGTCTTTTTCATACTAGACTTGTATAAAACAAAGCTTTAATACCGATTGTTTCATTTTTGTAATGCCACACCTATTTGAGAATTTCAGTTGAAATTCTGCTTGCAAAAAGACAAGATTGCATCTCTTAGCTTCTGTATTACAGTGATCAGCATACTACCTTCAGGACTGAGTCCAGTAGGGTTAATTTGAGTGTATTTATTTATATTTACAGTTGAGATCATAATTGTTTTATTTTAAACAAAGTACAAGTGATAGCCTAGCCAAGTGCAGTTGAGCTATTTAATGGTACACAGTGAATTTAGGTGCTTACTTTAAAATCTGTAAACATCCTAGTTATTCCCAAATACGTAAGATGTCACTACTGGTCACAGCACTTCCTTATTACTTTCTCAGTAATCTATAATGCTCTGAAAATCATTTAAAATATTAGGAAATGTAATAGTGATGGTGATGAGAGGTGTGAAATAGCCATACTGTAGTGGAGATAAATTTAAATTGAAGGCTGCTCGTAATAGTGAAAATTGCTGGGTAAAGTATTTCTTTTGTGATTTCTCAATAGGCTTCTGTAGAAATCTCTTTTGAAGCATCTTTCAAAAGATACCCTTTCTGTGCTCTCATTTTGCATTAGCAGAATGTAATAGTAATTGCATTATACGATAACTTCCTTTTTTTTTTTTTTTAGGATAAAACAAAAAAGAGAAAGAAGCACAAGAAACATGGTAAAAAGAAGAAAAAGAAGTCTGCTGGTTCAAATTCGGATTCAGAATAATATTTTAAAGCAACGTGAGACTATCAACAGAAGTGCAATGACTAAAGGAAACTTAAACTGTGAAATGACAGCAAACTTTACCAAACTGCATGAGTTTTCCTGTGTTTTAGAAATATTCCTAATCTTTCAGTAGCCATCCAGATATGCAGCTGTGCTGGGAAAGACCATTGTTATTGCCTGCTGCTTAATACATGAGGTACAACTTCTATAAAATTCCAGTAAGCAGTGTTAGATGTTTGAGACAAGATGAGATGGTAGGCCAGCTGAGGTATAAAATATTGGAAAATAAGAGAGATAAACTTTTTAGATAGTTAAAATAGTCTTTTAAAGCATTAGTAATAGTCTTTATTTGTAAATCAGGACAAATTAAATCCCAAGTTCATCCTGCAGGTTAATATTATGCATAAACTACTACAAGCTGGTGTCTGCTAATGGAAAATTAACAATAACATTTAAAAGGCTGCCTTTGTAGAAATGTGTATCATCTGCCCCATTACCGTCTCCATGCATATGTGAAAGGGAATGCTACCATTTTGGCTACCTGAACTGGGTGCCCTTCCCTTTGATTCTTGCAAATCTCTGCTGTTTTTAATCCGTGCATCTCTGCATTCCTGGGAAGCTAGAGCTATTGTCAGCAGCCTTTTCTGAATAAGCAGTTTTGAGCTTCCGAGCATGTGCTTCTGCATTAAGCAAGAGCAATGACATTTTGCAGTATAACTGACAGTCAAAACCTGAAGATTTTACCTCTGCTTCTTTGAAATGGCGATAGACCTTTGCTAGTAAATATGCATATTTCATTTAATGTAATTTTGGTTTAATTGAAAACTTCTTGCAAACACTGGTAGCTTTCTTTGCATTATCTTTAGAATTGTTTTGCATGATTTGTACCATTTTTAAATTAACAAAATGCAGGTAATCATTTGTTGTAACCAGTTCTTTGAATTACATTTTACATGCAGAGTTTCATGTATGTATTTAGTTATAGTTAAGTTCATTGCTGTGTTTAAGTGCACACTTGCTGAAGTTATTTAGCATGTAAAAAGCAGGGTTTTGATACTTTAACAGCTTCATATTGAAGCTGATTTTACTCTAAGCAAGTTCAGTGGCAGATCTGTTATGTGACGTGTCTTGTTAGATAAAAAAACTACTGCCAGAATCTCATTAAAGATACTGTTTAAACAGTTTGTATTTATATTTTTGTACTTGAGGGCTACAGAATGTTGATCTAAGTCATAAAGCTGTTTTACTTTAGTTTAGTTGCTTTAGATAACTGAAAAAAAGCTTTTTTAAATTACATGTGCACACAAGAAAACACAAGCAACCATTTGATTTTAGTTTACATGAAATTCTCACTCTATCTTCCATTGAAATACTGGTTGCTGGGCCTTCTGTTAGTCTTTAACAAATGCCCATCCATCCCAGGTAGTCAAATACAGATTTTTGATCCACCCCTTCTTTCCATTGCACAGGTGCTAACTTAGAACTTACCTCTATTGCATACAGATGTTTCAAGTGTTATGTTGCCAAGAATTTCAAGACTTTTAAGACATTGATTATTAGTCTGAAAACCCTAACTAAAATCTGTGGGAGAAAGATGATTTCATTCTGCCATTGTACAGAGAAATTGTCTTCAAGTTCTTGGGAAAATACAGCCATTCAGTTGCAGCAATGTGCATCTAAACAATAGTAATATTTTCATTGACTATTTTATACTCTTGGGCTTGATGTTACCAATTCTAAACACTTTTGTCGGTGAGGTTGAAATAAAGGCAAGATACAGTGAACAGGGGGGTTTGATTTAGGGTTTGTGTTTAGTTTTGTTGGGGTTGTTTTCCTTTTAAGTTGTGGTGTTGCAGTTTTGGTAAAAGAACTTGTAATGAACCATAGCATAAATGCTCTGTCCTGTGTGATACCTTATTTGACTTTTACACAACCACCTGCCACAGAAAGAAATAAAAATGGAAATGAGACCCAGTCTTCCAAATACTTAAGCCAGTATATAATTTTAATTGTGTGACTGTAACTATCTGTTCTGCTCAGCTGTAGCCTTCAAGTGCTGCTGTCATGCTTGGGAAGGGGTGTAACTGCTTAAGGGCTTACGGGCTTTGTCAGTTCACTACAAAGCTGCTTTGGTACTGAAAGGGAAGTGGTTCAGTTTGCAATAGCTTAACAAATACGTTGAGTCTCCTCTTACATCGCCTTTTTCCTGAAGGAAAGGTGGGGGGCTGGTCTCAGCTTTCCCGATGTGCCCACGCCGATGTCGGGTCTTGGGTGGTACCTACATCCACATTCCAAGTTTCAGCAGAGGGACAAAGTAGAAAACGAGCAGTGTTGGAGTAAGAGTGATTTAATATATTTTTGCCTTCTGACAGCCGATGAACAAGCACTATTTATTGTATGTTGTATTTAACTTTTAGCTCTTTTTTTCCCCCCAGAAGTATTTTTAGTGAAATGCAGTTATTTTAGTTTTTACAACTGCAGTTTTTTAAAATGCGTGTTAAGACTTGATCTTTGTTTTGCCTGCGTGTGTTTACGTACGACCCGCCCGTGCGGCCCAGCGGCACCGCGAGGCCGCGGCCGCCCCCCCGCGTTGCCAGGGCAGCGGCGGCGGGACCGGCTCCCGGCCGCCATGAGCAGGAAGGGGGTGAAGCTGCTGGTGGACTCGCTGACCCGATCCTCCAAGCACTGTGAGTCTCCCCCGGACCGCAGGAGCCGCGCTGCCGCCGCCCGGCCGCCCCCCGTTGTGGCCATTCTCATCGCCTGTGGCCCTGTTCGCCTCCGACGGGAGGCACTTTCCCGGCGCCCCCGTGGGAACAGCGGGTGGGGCGGGGGGGATCGCTGTCACGGCCCTGGTGTATGCCTGTGCTTGCCTCGTGTTTCACCAGTATGACTTACAACCTGTGTTTCCTTGTGTTTGGGCCGGGCAGTTAACAAAAGCGAAGTGGAATGTCTGGTCAATCTCTTCGACACGCTGGTGGCCAAGGCCAGAAGCGACTTTGCTGGGGTCGGCTTTAACCGCGTCGTGTTCCGAGACACCCTGCACAGCGCCTTTGGCATGACGGATGACGTGGTGTTGGACCGAGGTGAGGCGGACACAGCTCTGAACGCCACGGAAGGGATTGGGATTACGCTGCCGACCTCATGAGTGTGTCCGTACCAAACAGCGCCGTCTCATCCCGGCCAGGACAGCAAAGGAGGAGTTACGCTCAGGGGCTGTTGAGAAAATGACATCTTTTCTTTCTTTATGCGGAATAGTTTTTCCTTAGTTCAGGAGAATTCACGCTCTATTTCGAGGCAGACCAGCCAGAGGCAGTTGTGCTGCCCTGTGGCTGTTTCTATCGCAGTCGCTGTAGTGTCGTGACAGAAGAGGGCAGCGTTGTGGCACTTTCCTCTTTTCTCCGGTGGTTCCACCGGGAGCTGCGGTCGCTGATGGGGGGACAGCTCTAGCTCAGGCTTGGAAGTCCCAGTAAGGCATTCTATTACAGCCGGTGACTTTGGGAATAGAGGCTCTGTGAACAGCATTGAAGGGACTGGGCAGATAGTACAAGGAGGTGAGAGTAAGGAGCCAAATAACCCGTTGAAAATATAGTGATTTCACAGATTGGTAACGAGGGACACGTTTGCGGTCACTGGGAAAGTTGAAGGAATGATCTCTGATGTAGAGGTGTCCAGAGGAGTATGCAGAGTAGGCATGAGTCTGCTGTTTAAGTCTTGGGCTGCCAAGAGCCACCCCTTGGTTCAGCTTTCTCCATCTCTCTAGCAGGAGAGCTATTTACATGCCATAAAAGAAAAACTTGTTGAAATTTTATGGAGCAAGTCAAGTGTATCTTGGAAGATACCTTACATTACCTTATACATTCTTAAAAATTATTTTAATGTTTACATGCAAAGGGGTTGATTTCAGTTTGCAAAAGCAAACCTATTGTCTTCTAAGTAAAAAATGCTTGGCTCTGCATGAAGAGGTGTTCCTTCAGCCAACTTACTAATTAATATTCTAAAATACAAATTATTATAGGTGCTAGTCAATGGTTTGAGTTCCATCTGGAATTTGAAATAACTGTATTACAGGCTGTATGAATAGTGAAGCTGTGAGATTGAAAGTTGCTTAGGGAAGGGAAAAGAAAAATATTTTGTTATATGACAGATAGGAGGTTATTTTTCTTTGTATATTTAATATATATTGTTTCTAAGATTACTTTCTCCAAGACTTTCTGAGACAAAAGCTAGTAATTTAAATTAATTAATCTGTATGCAGAATTATCCCTTATTTTAAGGGATATTGGTTTGTTTGCTTTACATCTGGATGGAAGCATACTTCCTGTAGTTGTTTAAGTCAGGAAGGCAACGGATCAAACAAAATGTCTTAGCAGGCAGGATTCTGGAGTGGAAGATCAATAAACTGAGAGGCAGAATCCCTTTTATTGTTACATCTTAGAGTCAAAAAGGGTAATCATACCTTGGTGAAAGCAGACAAACATCATAAGAAAAAAGATAATTTATAATTTTATTTGATTAAAGAAAACATCCTTTTTTTGTGTTTCCCTATTAAATAAATTTATCTGATACACTTCCTAGTGTTCAGCATTTTTGATAGAGACAACGATGGCTGCATCACTGTGGTGGAATGGGTGGAAGGCTTAGAGGTGTTACTTCGGGGGACACTGGATGAGAAGATAAAATGTAAGATTGATCTGTGTGCTGATATTTAGTAGTAATGATTGAATTCACGACAAATAACACATTGCTTTTGTTAGAATTTAGTAGTTACTCTTATAAAGTACTTGGTAATTGAAAAGTTTTCTTCTGTATAGTTTAATGCAACTGAGTTCTGAAATGGCTTCTCTGAGACAGTTTTTTTCTGTGTAAACTGCTGTTACCACAGCCACCACCTTATTTTGTTGCTTCCAAAGTCTTGCATTTGAACTGAAGTTTATTCTACAGCGTACAGTTTTGCCAAAATACATGTTTTTGTATTCACACACAAAATTAGAAAGAAGCAGATGTATTTCTAGCATGGTTTTGGCTAATTAGCAGTCTCAGGCCAATCAAGACTAGTGCAAACATTCATTTACTGGCCTAGTGGGGACACAGCAGCAGTTCCATTAACTCCAGCAGTTCTTCAGCTTTAAAGCATAGATAGAAAAACTGTAAGATGGTAATGAGAACCTCCACAATAATAATAGAGAAAGATGGGGGAGAAAAAATAGCAAGAAGTCTAGAATCTTAAGCAGCAGGGAAAAAAAGAAGGCATGTGGGGTAAAAAAAATCACAATAGAAAAAGGAGAATGACAGCATGTTTTTTCCATAGTTCCCAGGTTGCAGCTTTAGCCATCCCTACTACACTATATCAATTCATCTGGAAGTGGTCAGGGATGTTGCAGCATTAGGTTGTGTGCCCAGGGTGTAATTCAGTGTGTCAGTACAACTACAAACAGTAAAATAGGCATTCCTGCTGTAAGCACTATAAAAGATACTGGTGGGTAGTGATGCACCGTGTTGTCTTGTCAGAAATATTTGCCAGGAGTGTTTCAGCACATGTATGATAAATTTGGCTCAGTTGATAATGCTGTACAACATACAATTCACATTTCTATATATAGGTAACAGCTTTAATGGTATGTGATTATAGTTTGTAATCAACTTGAAATTTATTTGTATTTCAAAAGACTGTTTTCAAGTTTATGACCTGAATGGTGATGGATACATTTCGAGAGAGGAAATGTTTCAAATGCTGAAAAACAGCCTTCTCATACAATCAGCAGATGAAGAGCCTGATGAGGGAATTAAGGACTTGGTAGAGATAGCACTGAAGAAAATGGCAAGTACTTATTGTGATACTTGAGTGTCTTTCAAACATTCATTAACCAATACTTAAAACGTTTCTGTGAGGTAACAAAATATGGTGTCTGTTTTACAGTGGGATTCTGCAAGTCTCCTGAGGAGCGCCAGAAATATAATCCCAATCCAATGAGTCCCAGTCCAGTATTCTCATATGAAACTATTAATTTAGTACATGAATGTGCTATAAACTTTATGTATAAACTAGCATGTGTATATGTGCATGCCCAGTCAAAGCAAAAACCCAGTCAGAAGTGGAAAATTCAAAAGTGTAAACTGCATTTATTCCATCAGTACGGGCATCTGCAGTAGCTTCATCTTTAAATATCTTTGTGTTTTATCAATTGATCATGAAACGTCTTTATCCAGTTTATGTATTCGATAAGAATAGTAAACTCAAGGTTATTGTGAAGCTTGTTTTACAGTGCTTAATCTAGAATATCAGATGAGCCAGGGACTGTCTGTCAATGTCTTAATCAAATCAAGAGATATACTCTCCCTTTCTTTTGTGGTGGTCAAAAATGTTCACTTAAAACCAGATCTTGCATCCCAACTTTTATTTAAGCCTATCTTTTCAACTTTTCAACCCCACCCTTTTGCCTTAGGTAGAGGCAAGTCATACAAATCTTTTCTGAGCAGAAACTGATGATCCCCAATTTGCAAATCAAACTAAAAATAGAATCCATGTTCTTTAAAGACCTGTTAAACAAAACTACAAGTAATAACCCTTCGCTGAAGTGTTCCCTTCCTTTTGTAGGACCATGATCACGATGGCAAGCTTTCTTTTACAGACTTTGAAAAAGCAGTCAGAGATGAAAACCTTCTCTTAGAAGCCTTTGGACCGTGTTTGCCAGACATAAAGGTACGTTAACCTGGAGTTCAAAAAAAACTACACAAGCCAGTTCCTTAGACACTTGCACCAATCCTGTGAATGTCAGCATGGGGCATCTTAGGCCAGTGTTGGGTTCATCCTCTCAGTGCCAGTTCTGCTGCCCAAAGGTGGCCCCTGAGCACTCCCACTCCAGGTTTATTGCAACACAATGCTGCAGATACTAATCTCATCACCAAGGGAAATTTCAGTCCTTTACATTGTCATCCCAGTCTCTAGCATTCCATCCACTTTATCTCATGCTGCAGCTGGGCCTTCTTGCTCTCCATGCCAGATCATTCCTTGGTCATAATTCCTACTGCTGAGCAGTTAAAATTTTAATTTCCCCTTCAGCTGTAACTTAGAATGTTCTGACTGGTCTGCCAGTGATGACACCATTAATGCTACAGATTTACCTTTTCTAAGCTAAAAAGCAAGAGATTGTCTTCATTGCATACAGATTTCAGTTCAGTACCTTTCAGTTCAGTACCTTTTCTGACTAAATAGAAATCCTTTAGTTAATTGAAAATTAACTTTTTTCCTCTTTTTTTTTTTTAACAGAGCAGTATGTCATTTGAGCAGAAAATTTTCCGGGCAAACTCCTAAATAGTAACTCCAAGTTGTAACTCCATTGTTGAATACTGTTAAAAGGGGTCTTCGTCTTCACCATTCTTCGTGATCTAGTAAAAACAGTAATAGCTTCAAGTTGCTCCTGTGTTTCAGTATTCCTTTGCTGTAAAAGCTATTGAATAAATAGAATTTACTTCTGTAACTCTACCTAGAGTCCTTCTGTGAGTTACGAAATATTTAACAATATGAGGTACACAGGACAACACTGCAACAACAATACAGTACATTGGTTTCTTCACTCCAAGTAACAAATTGATACAATTTTTAACAGTGAATCACTGGGAAATATGGTATAAAGGAAGTTTTATTTTTTACATAAAAAAATAAGTATTTTAAACTATATTCTTTACAAAAGGACTGATGGAAGATGCTGCCAGCAGTAGCTATATTCTTCTTCTCTGCTTTACAGGTGGTTTGGGTGAGCTGCTCTCTGGCTTTTCCACAGATGATGTTGAAACAGAATCTGCTACCTAAATTGGAGGGGAAAAAATTTAGTAACCTGTAACCATTACTTTTTTTATGCTCATTTTAGAGTAAGGCCACATCTCCAAGATTTGAGTATTGGGAGGGATTTATTACTATCATCACACTTTTATTGAATTTTCCTGCTGACTAGAGGAAACAAGTTAACACCAAAGGCATGATTAAACACAAGAGAGGTGAAACTTAGAAGACTTAGCACTACCTTTTTTGTATTTAACTACATAAATTGATTTCAGATATGCTCAGTGATAGAGCATTACATACGTCATTTCCCTTCTTCCTACCAGAGGTGTTTTCAAGCAAGGTTTAATGTGTTTTTTAAACTCAGGTATTTCAGGAAAGATAAGGAAAGCAGAAATGCGCACTTTGACATGTATTTTAGAAATGTATTTAATGTAAGTGGTGCTTACTTATAAAATAAGCACTTTCAAATCAATCTAATTAGTCATAGTCAAGGGAGTTTTTTCATATCTTAATTTAAATGAGATGTTCTATCAGGAATGTTTGACCTGCTAATTGATTTAGTATTCTCCATAAAAGGCTATATAGCTTAACACATGCTTCTCAGCATGGAATTAATGATTCTGTACAGCTTTTAATGGCATAAGATGTTGAAGCATAATGACACTGAACTCTGACTTCCATTATTCTCCTTTCAGAAACCAGATACAAGTAGCACACCAGAGTCAGCAGGACTACCTGCAAAGTTATCATGACTCCACATGTGGGGAAAAAAAAAGTGGTTTACTAAAAATCATTTAAGATCATGCTCTGACATTTTTACTTTCTCAAGTATAATGTAAGAGGTCTGGAATAGAATTCCCTGCTATATTTGAGATTGTGAAAGAGTCAAATAGTAAGAGCTTTAAGTGGCAGATAAACTGATAATAATGAGTAAATGCTGAATAAAGCTGAAAGTCACTATTTTTATGGATAACAAGCACCTATGTTTGAACTATCAGAACTTCAAGAAACCATACCTCTTTCAGTTTATTTCGAATTAATGTAGCTGAAGTATTCAAAGACTCATCATCCATATCCACTTTAGGTATTTCTGGTAGTTGTGGACCAATAACAACTTCAGTATTGTCCTCACTTGTTCCAATGAGGGAAAACTTGTTACCTTCTTCTCTCTTCCTCTTACGTTCTTGCAGGTGAGTTGTACGAGGCATAAACCTGTCAATTCCATTGTAAGCTGGAACCATTCTTTGCTGCATTAAGGAAGCTGGTGGAGTGTGTCCTCCTGGATGTACATTTGGAGTTAAAGATGTGTTTTGACCAAAGTACGCAGAAATGTCAGCGCAATTGTTATCATAGTGCGGGGATGTTAACAGGCTCTGATTCTGATTCCCAGATGGATACGCCATGTTGTGGGATACCCCAGGAGAACTTGTAAAGCAGGATGGATCCCAGTTACTGGCTACATGTGATTCTGATGTACTCCATGGACAGTCATGCTCAGAGTTCTTTGAGGCTGTCTTCTTAGGGCCCTCTACTTTCTTCAACACAAAGCAATCTTTAAAACAACAACAAAAAAAGCACCCTCACTACTTCATGTCATTATTAGTTCTAACACCCAAGAACAAAACTTTAATATAAATGCAGAAACAGTATCAGTGATATCTGATTCCCAGCTACCTTTCTGTGATTTTTTTTTAAGCTTGAAATTTAACAAATTCAAGTTTCAAACCAGTTTTCCAGTCTAGTGCCTTTGCTGGTTTGTAGCATTGAAAAAACCCAGATGTTTAGATGTTAAAAATCAGTGGCTTTACTTGCTTTAAATATCCCTATGCAATGAGTAATGATACCCAAGTATGTAAGCACAAGAAAGGAGAAGCTTGTGCTCAGCAATTTGCTTATTCCTCAGCTTGCCCAGCCTTCAGTGTTGCCTGGGAACTCTACAGTACAGGAGCCTTTGTAAACACAGTCCATTCTTAACATTCCCCCAGTGCAAATATGTGGGCTGGAGAAAATCTTTTAAGGTTCTGATATAGTCATCTTCCTTCCAAAACTGTCCCTTTGGCATGCCTGAGGAGGCTGGAACAAGGGTGAAAATGTGATCCCAAATTTCCTGCCAGGGCTTTAAACTTCTGGTAACAGTTTGAAAGAAAACAAGAAGTGAAGGAAATACTTCATTATTAAAGCTTAAGCATTTCATTATTTTAGTCTTAATCAAAGCCAAAAAATTACTTTGAAAAGGATATACTTCTCTAAATACTGAGATGTCTCCCTGTAAACATACTTAAAATGCATCTGTATTGGGTTTGGATGGCCTGGTTTTTTGTAGCATGGGGGCTACAGGGGTGGCTTCTGTGAGAAGCTGCTAGAAGCTTCCTCAGCATCTGGCAGAGCAAATCCGTGGTGGCTCCAAAGATGGATGTGCTGCTGACCAAGGCTGGGCCAATTAGAAATGGTGGTAATGCCTCTGTGAGAACAGATTTATGAAGATAAACAAAAACTGGTTGCAGAGTTGTAACTGCAGCCAGAGAAGAGCAGAGCAAGAACATGACAGAAACAGCCCTGCAGGTGCCAAGGTCGGGGAAGAAGGAGGGGGAGGAGGTGCTGCAGGCACCAGAGTTGAGGTTCCCCTGCAGCCCATGCTGATGATCATGGCGAAGCAGCTGTGCCCCTGCAGCCCACGGAGGGCCGTGGGGATGCAGGGACCCACCCACAGCCCGTGGAGGAGCCCCACGCTGGAGCATGGGGCTCCCAGGCTGGAGCAGCCTGTCCTTGGAGGACTGCACCCCATGGAAGAGTGACCCATGCTGCAGCAGTTTGGGGAGGACTGTTGCCCATGGGATGGACTCGTGTCGCAGCAGGTCACAGGGAACTGTTGCTCGTGAGATGAAGTCACGTTGGAGAAGTTTGGGAAGAACTGTCTCCCATGGGAGGGACCCCACGGTGCAGCAGGGGAAGGACTCCTCTCCCTGAGCAGTGGGAGAAGCCACGGGTGATGAACTGACCATAACCCTCATTCCCTGTCTCCTTGTGCTGCTGGGGTAGGAGGTAGAGCTGGAAGAAGGCAGGGCTGGGGGAAAGGTGTTTATAAGGGCTTATTTTACTTCTCATTATCCTGCTCTGATTTTGTTAGTAATAAATTCACTTTGTATCTCTAATTAGAGCCTGTTTTGCCCTCGATGGTATTTGATGAGTGATCTCTCTCCTGGTCCTTATCTCAACCCATGAACCCTTCATTAAATTTTCTCTCCTCTTTCCAGTTTGTGGGGGGTGGTGAGTGAGCGCCTTTGGTGGGTGCCTGGCACCTGGCCAGCACCAACCCACTACAGCATCTTTAAAAGAGGTAGGTAAAAACCATTTTCTTTAACAGGCACTTTAGCCAAAACCCCACCCACCCCTGAAGAATGTTAAGATTTTATAGGAAATGTAATCACAAACCTCTTTGATTTGTTGCTTTTGCTATGTACTTTCTTCTATCCTGCAACTTCTCTCTAGTTTCTTGGACTGTTTCAAATTCTGGAGCATAGCACACATGCAGCAAACTACCAAAGAAACTTCGTTCATCCATTTTTTTCTTGGCCACCCTGAAGGGAATTAAATTGTATTGGGAAAACTGAGGGTTTTACTCCAACTCTCTAGAAACTTAACACATTTCAAGTACAGAAGTTGTAAAGATATTGCCCTGTCCAATACCTTGCACACTGCAGTTTTTTGAATTTTATGAGATACACTTCAGTAAATTGCTCTGCTGGATATTCATCTAGAGCATGATACTCATCAATGGCACCATACAATGCAAATTGTTCAACTAATTCCTTCATAACACCTAATGCAGGAACTCCTTGTATCAGTAAATAGCGAGATTCCAAGTTGATAGTGTAAACCTGAAAAAAAATAAAAACAAAGAGTATTCAAAAATGTTCCCATTCTTGCTTTATTGCAAAAGGCAGCCATTTCTCCATGTTTTCTGTTGTTCTCCAAATCCTCTCATGATGCTGAAAACCCCTATGTACTCTGATTTGCAGGGCAGTAAGCACATGGTTATTTGGGACCTCTTCATCCCTGACCAAGAGCTCAAGCTTCTCAAGAACAGTAAAACATGAGACTTGACTTTTCTGCACAAGGTCAGAGTACTACTGCCAGTTGCTGAGTAAAATCTCTTAAGTCACTGGCCAACTTCCATGCAAGACATGCTAGTTACCAGTTCATAGGAGGAACTGCCAAAATACAGAAAAAAACACTGGGTTAGGCAGAGAAGTCGTGCAGATGAAGCAAAGTGCTCTTTCCCACACAGGGAGTTAAAAAACAATTCCCACAATTCCCTGGGGCAGAGGGAATTGTGTGTGTGTGGCAGAGCTGTGTGTGGCAGAGCTGTCTCCTTGCCATGGTGATCCAACAGCACAGGTTTTAAAGACACACAAAATCTGGATGCTGAGAGAAACAAGGTCTTCTCCCAGCAGGTTAAAAACCAAACCAACCATTTTCTTCTGCTTTGTGTAGTGCTGGTCACATAACAGACTCTAAGCAAAGCTTTTCAATGGCTCACTATGCACAATAGGCACCTAGGCAGCTCTTCCCTGAAATCAGAGGAAATTTATTCTGAGTTTGTTAAAAAAAACCCAACCCAAAACACAAACATTTAGACTGCATAAGGTACACACCTCAAAAAAAAAAAAAAAGACTATTCTGGACAAAGTGGGAACTGCTCGGGAAATCAGCTCTCAAACTTCCACTATAAAAAACACTCTCCACCGACACGTCACATAAGTTGTTCTTGTGGCAGCTGCATACTCCCATCTGCATTCTTTTTGGAACAAGAGACTGAAGGATCCTGATGCTTTCACTATGTGATTTTTTTTTTTTTTTTTTTTGGCAGGTTTGTCCTTCTACCTCTTTCTTGTCCAGGAAAAAGAGATTTGAATGAGGTTTTTTTCACACTTGGGACATCCATACTATTTCTCCTGCGTGTATTCTCCAGTGCCCAGTGATGGCCGGATGCCTGTGGTGGCCATTGTCCCTCTGTGGATGCACAAAAGGCTCTCTGTCCTCTGCCCCACCGTGTACACTTGGAAGAGTAAAAGAACTTAATAGCTTTGAGACTTCATGAAGCACGGAGGGTTTGAAATTTTACAGGAGGGTGGTGATAGCGAAAGAGATGTGCCTTCTGTATGTGTGCAAGAGTGACCACTGTTCCGGCACTGGTGAGACCACACCTCCTATCCGGGGCTCAGGTCAGGACCCCTCTCCCCAAGACACTGAGGTGCCGGAGCGTGTCCAGAGAAGGGCAACGGAGCTGGTGAAGGCTCTGGGTCACCGGTCTGATGAGGAGCAGCTGAGCGGGCTGGGCGGGCTCAGCCTGGGAAAAAAGGTGGCTCAGGGGAGACCTTATACTCTACAGACGCTACTACAGACGCTACTACAGACGCTCTCTACAACTCCCTGACAAGAAGCTGGAGATAGACGTGGGTCGGACTTCATGACCTTAAAGGTCTTTTCCGACCTTAGCGATTCTATGATCCTTTCTCACGCTAGCCCTAGAAGGTGCCGCTACAGCTCGTTGTACACCGAGCGCACACACAGATACCCAAATCTCGCAGTTCTGCTGCAGTAACGAGAAGCTCCTGCCGCGCAGCAGGCGAGGCCCACAGCCTCCCTCCCTCCCTCCCGTCCCCGGGAGCCGCGGGACTCCAGCGCAGGCCCGGCCCCCCCGCCCCCCCCCACCTTCACGGCGCGCGGCCGCCACCCCTCGCGGTACTTGGCGCGCGACTCGCAGGCTCCGAGCTGCGCGTGGTGCCGGCACGGAGCGCCCGGACCGCCGCTGCTGCCGGCCGCCATCTTCCCATCGCCCACCGCGCCCCGCGCCGCACAGCCCCTATTGGCTCCCTCCGTGAGGCAGGGAGAAGGAGCAGCTGTCCGCAGCGAAAGAGCCAATCAGAGGCGGGCAGCGGGGAAATGCCGCGCCCGCATTGGCCGGCAGTGGGCTGTACCACTGTCCGGGGGGTGGCAGGCAGAATTACCCCCCCGCGCCCGCCGCGGGTGGGTAGGTCTGTGTCCGGGCGGAGCGGGCGCGCGGAGTCCGGCGGCCGTGGCTATGTGGGGCTGTGGCGATCCCGGCGGAGCCGCCGCCGCCACCGTCGTCCTGAGCGGAACCCGCGACTGCTTCCTGCACCTGCCGCCCGCGCTGGCCTCGCTCCTCCGCCTGCAGCAGGTACCGCGGCGGCGCCGCTCGGGGCCCGGGCGGAGGGACGCCTCAGGCAGGCAGGGAGGATTACGTGAGCGCACCCCCGCATCGCGTTGCCCTGGCGATACAGAGCCTTTCTCTCCTCCCTCACGAGTCAGCCCTCACTGCAGCCGGGACCCCTCACAGGGAGACATCGGAGAACCCCTCCTTCCCTCGCCTCCTGCGTGGCCCAGTGTCGTCACCCATTCCTAATAAAAAGCGGGAATGATTGGGATTTTTCTTCCCCGACGTGGTCTGGCACTGTGGGCATCTGTGTCTCTCTCAGCACTCCCTATTTCATACCAGTTTTCACAGTAACTCGCCAGCATTAAGCGATTAATGTGTAAATATGTAACTCAGGTAGGAGACCATGCAGAATCCTCATTCTTGGTGTACATAAATAAAATGTGACACTGTAGAAAGGGACTACCTTCATACAAAGTCCCGCTGAGGATGCGGGGAGTGCACCTTGCATTATAAGTAACATTTCACACGTGGAAACGGGGGAAGAGACACCGTGTGCCTCTTGTGCCGTGAACACAGAACTAAGAGTGGAAAATGGCAGGAATGAGCCGAGAAAGATGCGAGCAAAGCTCAGGAGTCGTGGCACAGCCTCTCTGGCCCGGCAGGCCTCCGTCGGCGTGGGTAACCTTCTGATTTCCCAAGGCCAAAGAGGACATTTCACAACAGGAAAACAATGTAGGCGTGTGAAAACCTGGTCTTTCATCTTTGGGGTAGTAGAAGGAGGTTGGTGGAATTGGAAGAAATGCAGGATTAAATGTGAGCTTCATTTCAGCTGCAGTTTCTGAGTGTTTTACAGATCTGCTGGCGAGAGAGAGAGGAGAAGGGAGTGCAGTTGCTTTGAAGTCATTCTGTAGTGCCATTCTGTACATCGTTTGTTATGGTGGACTCCTGCTTTTGCTTAACCTGAGCTGCAAAATGAAAAGATAGGATCTCTGAAAACTTTATAGAAATAGTGTGTTAAATACATCTCGTGAATAAAAATATTAAAAAGGGAATCAAAAGCTGAATCTAATTGGAGAAGATACTAGATAAGTGAATGACAAAATGTTGTACAGAACTCAATGTTGTGTGAAGATTAGACACTCAGAGTGATGCTTTATCTGTGGGAATACAGGGAATTAAATACTACATTTGATAAAAGGATCTTAGAACCACTGTAGATATTCTCTGAAAATGTTCTCAGAGTTTACCAAGAAAAGGTCAAATGATACTTGAAATTATTAGAGTACCGTTGAGAAAGAACAGAACATCACCATGTTAACAACTAAATCTGTTGTATATCCACAGTGTACATTGTCTTGGTCACTTGATTTTCATAAAACCAGTAATTTTTGAAAACTACAGAAATTACCAGTTGAATGATATAGTGTAAGATATAGTCTCTTTATGGAAACTGACTGAATATATTGAAATTCTTCTGTTTGAAATCAAAATACATGAGAAGTTCTGAAACAGATTGATAACATTTTTTTGGTCTGAGTTAATGTGATTTTTGACTTATTTTAAATATGTCATGGAAGCACTTTTTGAGACCATGTAAATGTTATAATTTTTGTGAAATCAAAGTATATGTTTATTTCTTTTCCTCATTTGGGAAATACAAATGTGCAGTTATACATTTCTGTAAAATATTTTTTGATACCCCGTAATACAGAAGAAAGGAAAAGCAATTAATTTTCTTACTTAAAAATAGTCCATAAAAATAAAAAGCTGTTTGAGAATTGAAACTGACATGCACTCCTGTGTTGACAGTTGTGCAAACAAGGTGTAAAATCCAGATAATATCTTTATTCCTTTGATCTCTCTAAGCAAATACAGTTTAGGTCGTCTAATAGTCATCTTATTTAACTTGTTTTATATTAATTTATTTTCTTTATTTGAAACTCATAGGGTCAAGCTGTGAAAGTTTCCTGTGGTCATCAGC
This sequence comes from Corvus cornix cornix, assembly GCF_000738735.6. Classification (NCBI taxonomy): domain Eukaryota; kingdom Metazoa; phylum Chordata; class Aves; order Passeriformes; family Corvidae; genus Corvus; species Corvus cornix. The sequence goes on from NC_046333.1 coordinate 56,197,989, forward strand.
CGATATTTTTGAGCTGGATAGAAACAAGGCATCAAGGTCACCCGGGTGAAAATATTGCAGAGATTAATAGACATTTGGCAGAGAAACTTGGCATCAGAGATGGTGAACAGGTTTGAAATGCTATCTTTGTTTTCTATTTAAACAAAGAGTATATTGGAAGATAAGTGAAAAGGTAATACTTCATGAGTTAGCTATGACCTTGTTGTATGTATTTAGACAGTTTCTTCATTTACATCTGCTCATGAGAAAAGTTAACTGTCATGAAATGTCTCGAACATGAAAAGATTTTCTCATTAAATCATTAACAATTGCCTAAACAGTGGTAGGAGAGGCTTGTGGGTAGGTCTTTGCAGGGCTGGAACAACTATCTTCAGTGACATTAACTTTAAGAAAATACACTTTTAAGAAATTGAAAAATTGGGAATGGGAATATTTTGCTTGGAGTTCCTGTTGTTTTAAAGTAACTGTTGACCTTCTGCATATTCTTGTTTCATTTACTTGGGGTTTAAATTTTCATCCCTTTTTTCACCCCTTCACCGTATTTCCCCGTGTGTCCTCTCTATTTATATTCACCTCTTATGTATATACACCCACACACTTCTTGTATATTCACCTCTTACACTCGAGCGCACTGTTCAACTTCTCGTAAACAATTCTTTCACTGGGCAGAAGTTAAGAGATGCCCAAGAGGCAGACAGAGTTTTCTGAAATGAGACCACCAAAATCTCAAAATTGAAGCATTTTTTTTCTGTTAATAGGTAGAGATTTAAACAAACAAGAAGAGAAAATTATTGCTTTACACAGTGTTATCATGTAGTATATTCATATATGCCTATTCTCTTATATGCAAAATTTTGTTCAACATAATAGAATACATCAAAGAATGTGACTCAGAGCAGTGTATCTTACCTTGTTTACTCTTTTAACATATTTTCTCTAGAAATTATGTGTCTGTTTGCAGCAGTTTCCAGTTTAGTAGTTGAGCAGCCAGGCATCTACCCTTTTTAGTTCCAGAAATTAATAGCCTTCAACAGGAAAACAATTGACAAAGGAAACCCAAGAAAACCTCACCCAGCTGTTGCCTGAGAATAATATCTGTACAATTGAATAAATGCATGAATAATTAGGTTGTTTCACCATTGTTTTGGATTCAGGAGTTACATGTTTGCTGTGTTTCATAATAGTATGATCTTCTATTTACTGTGCTGAGGAAAAGATACTCGTCTCAATTATTACTTCAAACTAAGGACATAGAGAAATTCAAAACTGATTGTCGCTTTTGTAAAAGGTGACCTAGCGTAATTCTCTCGGAGGACAGGTAACTAGTTTTATCTCAGGAAAAAATTAATGACACTTCTGTAAAAATTAATTGCAGTATGTTGTTTGAAAATTGATTTTTTTTTTTAATGTAACCTTTGGCAAAAACTGACTTTTGAAGTATGTATTTAATGCATTCTGAAAGACCTAAGCCACAATAGCTTTTACCATTCCTCCTGATACACACAACATTAAAACTGTTCTGTGGAGGTAGAGCTGCTTCCTATGAAACTATTCATTAAGGAGCTGGGCTTGCTTTTTCTATTGTACTTTTTCCTTATTTTTTAGCTGGTTTTGCCTTGTCTAAATTTGTGCACAAGTCAATGAATTTTTCAACTGTCTAAAATCCTAGGGATTTAAAAAAAAAGACTAAAAAATGGAAAGATGGTTATGTGATCAAGGTATATTAAAAATGGATTGCTTTTTATCACCTGATACAGCTCCTGATGCTTTTCATGCTCACTGTTGATTGACGTCCCCAAGCCTAATAGGATCCATTTCCCATCCATTGAGCATTCATCTTATGAATTACCTAGTGTCATTAAGATGGTGTGTGTTCCAAGTAGCAAAAACATATAATAAAGGAGATGTCAATTTTCTCATTGAAATAAAGGTGGAGCTTTTATATACTTAAAAATAAGGAGTTAAATATTTTGGTGTTACTTTTGCCAGGTATTTCTTGAGCCCTGTTCCCATGTGTCGTCCTGTCAGCAAGTAGAAGTGGAACCACTCACCGCAGATGATTGGGAAATTCTGGTAATAAAACCTCTTCCATTGTTATGCTCTTTTCTTACAGATGACAGAGATTCTGACTCAAGCAGTTTTTTGCACAATGCCCCGTTCTTTTCAGCCTCTTAAGAAAATGCTAAATGTGGTGTTTAGTTGTTTTTTATATTTCAAATGGTGTATTAGAAAAAGACATAGTTTTTTTTCTTCAAATGAATGTTAAAAATGTATGTGGTATTTAATTTATAATGGTATCACATTTCCCCAGGAACTGCACGCTTCCTCTCTTGAAAGGCATCTTCTTGACCAGATTCGAGTGGTGTTTCCAAGAGCCATCTTTCCTGTCTGGGTTGAGCAGCACACCCATGTTTACATCAGGATCGGTAAGCAGCACTGGAGGCTCTCAGGGCACCTCCAGTAAGCTGTTTTGCAGGAGTGGATGCATTCATTGGCATCTTTTGTTCATACTTAGGTACACTTGTGCCAGCAGCCCCATATGGGAGATTAGAGCCACGCACGGAGCTTCTGATATGTCCCAAAACACACGGACCTGAGAATATCACCAGCACACCTTCCTCAGAAAGTGACATCTTGCTCAAAAATTTTGTGAAAAATAACATGGAGCAAGAGGAAACATTAAAGGATCCTTTTGCCAAACAACCTTACTTAAAGCCTGGAGTCCTTGATCAGAGTGAGGCTGATGCAAACGTGACGTTTGGCTCAAGTGTTCTCCCTAATATATGGAATTTCATTGGAAACATTTTCTCTAATACATCTGAGCAGAAACAAAAGACTTTGTGTGATAACGATGAAATGAGCACCTTCAAAGACAAGCTGCTGAACTTAATTTGCATGGATTCCATTTTTAGAGTATGTCAGTCCCAGCCTCCCAGTGTACAGAATGTATCCACCACTCATGAATTTCTGAAATGCAATGCTATTCATGTTTTTCCATGGAATTTAGAATATATTGATTTGGATCCAAATCCTGTAGTATCTTACGGGAAAATCAATGAGCTGCTTTCCCCAAGACAGCGTCATCAAGAAGCAAAGCAAAATCTGCCACTTGAAAAGCAAAATCATTTGACTAGTACACAAGACAAAAATCCTTCTAATTCTAATAGCAGTCGAGCATCCAGTGAGGGGTCTGTTGTTCAAATCGTTTGGAATGGATTTGAAGACCTAAAGAGTGTCATAGAGTATGGCTACAATGGGGAAGCCTTGCATGCTGGAAGAGTTTGGGTCAGTTTGAGCACACTATATTTTGGGCTTTTTATTTTATAATATTTTCTATTGGATAGTTGTGAACTGGCTACTTAACCATGTGGGTTTGGGCTGTAGTGTGTTAATCTCTCGAGTTTACTAGAATCAAATACTGTTTGCTTTGCACTCATTCTGGACTACATTACTTACCATCATCCTCCAAGATGTACAGTGTGCTCTGGGTTTCTGCACACTTAGCATTTTTACACCAAATGAGGAAAATGCTTCAGCGTTTCTGGAAGGAATATATGCTTTCTTCACAATCTGTGGGTAGCCATTGTATTAATGAGAAAGTGAAGGTATCTATTTGCATAGATTCCATACTGCATAATGAGACTCTTCATCAGTTAACTCTTTGAAATGTGCCTTGCACCCTAGGGGTCATCAAACTCTAAAGTAATGGGATCACATATCCTAGTGCTACATGATGTTTGTGAGTCCTTTTATACACTCTTTAAAGTACATCTTAAAGTTTTATATCAAATAACCGTCTTGTATAATTTAAATTGTTCTAGATTTTATATGCCGTTTTGCAAGGTGGCACAAGTCCAGGTGAGGAGATACTTACACTTCAGCTTGTTCTGATAGAACTACTGCCTGATTATGTTCTTTCTTTCCTGGAAGCACATGTGGGATCAACAAAAACAAAAAAAAATGTGCTCCAAATCACCATTTGACTATTTTGACATAATACATTTTTCACCATTCATTTATTGCTGTTAAGAATGAGAGCAAGAGCTTGCAGTGGTCTTTGCCATGAAATCTTCTGACAGGTGTAACAATTTTCTGAATGCCAGCATGTGATGCATGAATTCTTTATGGTCCTCAGTCGTGGTATAACCGGAAACATTTCTTAAAAATGTATATAGCTTTTATAATATTTTCCCTATCAGGTTAGAATAACACGAGCCTGGATAGCCAGTAGCATAGCTGTTCACGTGTCTGCTAACCAATAATATAAGTGATCACGTTCCTAATATTCACGTCAGCTTTTTTTCCCTAAAACAAGTGCTTGTATAACAATTTTTTTCTGCAAACTGCCGTGCTTCTGCTACCTGCTACATTTTAGAAACTTTGTTACATCTCTCCTGCCTCGACTGGATAATCCTTGTTCTTAACCAAATAGTCTTTGTTCTCTTATTACTTAGCATTCTTTGTTCTCTTGCCCCACACCAGCAATCATAAAGTTTCTCACAGTTAATAAGTATTTATGAGATATTTTCAAATTGGTTTAAACTAACACAGGTTAATTGGAAAGGAGTTTCCTTTAAGGGGCAAACTGACTAGTGTGATTTAGGGAGACTGGATTTTCTCTCTCTCTGCTGCAGGTGTGCTTAGTTCTGGTCTCTGTAATGGTCTGTGTTTATTTACCTGCCTATGTAAAATTAATTTTAATCAGCAAATGAAATTGTTGTTTTTCTCCTATACTAAGAGCATTCTTGCAGTGTTCTAAGAATTCCTCCTACTACTTATTTTTTTAGCTTTTGGATTTTATTTAAAGAAGTTAGGAGGTCAGCTGTAGTGAGCACTTTCACAAATAGGATAAAAGGTAACTAGAAGTGTGCATGTAAGAGTAAGACTTGGATATCGCTGTCAATGTTATAAGTTCCTTCGTAATTCTCTT